>NC_090652.1:305068569-305421903 GCF_040937935.1 Hyperolius riggenbachi
GTTTGGGGGAGACTGGTTCCAGCAAGTGACGGGAACAGCAATGGGGACCCCTGTGGCCCCTGTTCTCGCCAACTTGTACCTCTCCCTATGGGAAGAAGAGTATATATATAGTTCTAGGAATCCATTTAGACAATCACTGGGAGTGTGGAAGAGATACGTGGACGACATTTTGGTCGTTTGGGGATCGACCAGGGAAAAATTCATAGAGTTTGTACAATATTTACAGGATAATGCCTTTGACTTGTCCTTCACAAGTGAGTGGGGAGGAAAGGAAATCACCTTTTTAGACCTTAGACTGGTGGTGGAGAATGGTAGAGTGGTCACAGAGGGCTTTAGGAAGCCAACGGCCACGAACTCGGTCCTACACGGGGAGAGTTATCACCCGAGACACACAATTGAAGCGATTCCCTACAGTCAATTTGTAAGATTACGCAGAAATAATTCAGAATTTACTATGTTTATGGAACAAGCCTTTGAGCTAAAGGAGAGGTTGTTAGCTCGAGGTTGTCAGGAAAGGAACATCCAGCAGGCTTTAGAAAAAGCTTCAAGGTTAGATCGAGCAGGGTTGCTCAATTATAAAAAAAGGAAAAAGGGTAAAGATATGTTTTCTTTTGTGTTTGACTACAACCCAATGGCAAAAAGCATTAAAGAAATAATTCAAAGACATTGGCCCATATTAAAGGATGATAGAGAGATTTCTGATGATAAAAAAGTGAGACCACTAATTACGTTTAGAAGGTGTGACACTATAGGTAGCAAAATTACACATAGCGAATACCGCAATGAGAAAACTGGTACCTGGCTTGATAGTATGAGATTTAAAGGGTCGAGACCATGTGGCCACTGTGTGGCCTGTCCCAATATGGCCAGAGGGGAAACCTTTAAGTTAGGACCAATTGAATGGAAAATCAAAACTCTGATCACGTGTAGGACGGAGTTCGTGGTCTACGCTATTCTTTGTGACTGTAATAGATACTATATAGGTATGACAACAAGAAGCCTGAAGAGACGAATTAGGGAACATGTCAAGTCTATAAAGTCGGGCGTGGGTTGTCCACGGTTGATTGAACACATGAATGTTGAACATGGAGGGAGGATTTCGGAAATGCGAGGGATAGGTTTGTTGCAGGTCCCACCCGGTAGTAGGGGAGGTAATAGAGAGACTACCCTATTACAAAAAGAAGCTTGGCTAATTAGTATTACCGAAGCTCTTGGCCCCTTAGGCCTTAACGAGCGCAATGACTTGACATGTTTCCTATGAGTCTTGTCAACTAGGATGTTGTTGATGTTGTTAAAGTATGACCTCCCTCCCTAAATTGCCCTCCCCTTGGGGAAGTAGAGAGAGAGAAAAAATATTTTTAAAGTTCCGTGTTCATTGTAATTATAACAAGGATTTTTCTCCCAAATAACTTGAGTAATGTGTAATAAACAGAACCCTGGGGTGGTTATCGGTGATTTATAGTTAATAACAAGTGGCAATGGGCGCCAATTTTCTCCCGCAAGTAACTGAGTCTCCGAATGAATGTATGTTAAAAACAGAGGCGTATAAATATAGCCTGTTCAAACACAGGTATATAGAATGATGTGATAGGTTTTTAAACTAGGTTTTGGTAATATGAATTGTATAGCCAGGTGCTGGGTTAGACAAAGGTGGTGGTTGTTCCCCGCACTTTTCGGTCTCTTTTCTGACACTTACTTGTCTTGTTCCCTTCACATGACAGGCTAGGGTGTGACCTAACAGAAGCGAGGTGAAATCCGGGCAGTTAGGTTTCTGGCCACAAGATGGCCATGGCGCGCGCACATCCGAGGAGGAAATCACGCAGCGTGGTAACTTGGTTACCACTGGGGCGTGATGGATGCTAGGATGACGTCGGCGGACGTGAGGGAGTGTCAGAGTGACGGCGTTACGCCTAAATAGGCGGAAGACGCCGTCCATTGTACACTAGAAGCCAACGAGGCGCACTGCGCGGACGGACAGGAGGGACCCGCTCGATTCATACTACCGGGACCCTAGGCATGCTATCTTGCCCCTCTGATGAGGCCCGAAGCGAGTAAGGGCGAAACGGCTGTAAGGGCAGCTAACCTGGAGTTCCCCTGAGCGCACCCATGCTTCTGTTCATACTCATGCCTGCTAGTGTTGGGCGAACAGTGTTCGCCACTGTTCGGGTTCTGCAGAACATCACCCTGTTCGGGTGATGTTCGAGTTCGGCCGAACACCTGACGGTGCTCGGCCAAACCGTTCGGCCATATGGCCGAACTAAGAGCGCATGGCCGAACGTTCCCCGAACGTTCGGCTAGCGCTGTGATTGGCCGAACGGGTCACGTGGTTCGGACCCGAACGCGCTCTGATTGGCCGAACGGTCACGTGGTTCGGGTAAATAAATACCCGAACCACGTCATATCTCCGCCATTTGTCTGTGGGTTTAGCTTTGGGTAGGCAGGCAGGGTAGTTCGCGCTCCAGCCACGCTAGCCAGGGTCCCCCCTGTCATTGTGTCACTGCTGGGAACAGTAGTACACCGCTTGCTCAGCCACACTATATAGCATTCTGTTTACTGCCACTCTGTGTACCTCGCTCAGCCACACTATATAGCATTCTGTTTACTGCCACTCTGTGTCTGCTGGGAATAGTAGTACACCGCTTGCTCAGCCACACTATATAGCATTCTGTTTACTGCCACTCTGTGTACCTCGCTCAGCCACACTATATAGCATTCTGTTTACTGCCACTCTGTGTCTGCTGGGAATAGTGGTACACCGCTCGCTCAGCCACACTATATAGCATTCTGTTCACTGTTCTGTGTCTGCTTGGAATAGTGGTACACCGCTCGCTCAGCCACACTATATAGCATTCTGTTTACTGTTCTGTGTCTGCTGGGAATAGTGGTACACCGCTCGCTCAGCCACACTATATAGCATTCTGTTTACTGTTCTGTGTCTGCTGGGAATAGTGGTACACCGCTCGCTCAGCCACACTATATAGCATTCTGTGCACTGTTCTGTGTCTGCTGGGAATAGTGGTACACCGCTCGCTCAGCCACACTATATAGCATTCTGTTCACTGTTCTGTGTCTGCTGGGAATAGTGGTACACCGCTCGCTCAGCCACACTATATAGCATTCTGTTTACTGTTCTGTGTCTGCTGGGAATAGTGGTACACCGCTCGCTCATCCACACTATATAGCATTCTGTTCACTGTTCTGTGTCTGCTGGGAATAGTGGTACACCGCCCGCTCAGCCACACTATATAGCATTCTGTTCACTGTTCTGTGTCTGCTGGGAATAGTGGTACACCGCTCGCTCAGCCACACTATATAGCATTCTGTTCACTGTTCTGTGTCTGCTGGGAACAGTAGTACACCGCTCGCTCAGCCAGAGTATATAGCATTGTGTTTACTGCCACTCTGTGTACACCGCTCAGCCAGACTATATACCATTGTTTACTGACACTCTGTGTACACCGCTCAGCCAGACTATATACCATTGTTTACTGACACTCTGTGTACACCGCTCAGCCAGACTATATACCATTGTTTACTGCCACTCTGATTCTGCTGGGAACAGTAGTACACCGCTCGCTCAGCCAGACTATATAGCATTGTGTTTACTGCCACTCTGTGTACACCGCTCAGCCAGACTATATACCATTGTTTACTGACACTCTGTGTACACCGCTCAGCCAGACTATATACCATTGTTTACTGAAACTCTGTGTACACCGCTCAGCCAGACTATATACCATTGTTTACTGCCACTCTGATTCTGCTGGGAACAGTAGTACACCGCTCGCTCAGCCAGACTATATACCATTGTTTACTGACACTATATAGCAGACTATATAGCATTGTGTGTACACCGCTCAGCCAGACTATATACCATTGTTTACTGACACTCTGTGTACACCGCTCAGCCAGACTATATACCATTGTTTACTGCCACTCTGATTCTGCTGGGAACAGTAGTACACCGCTCGCTCAGCCAGACTATATACCATTGTTTACTGACACTCTGTGTACACCGCTCAGCCAGACTATATACCATTGTTTACTGCCACTCTGATTCTGCTGGGAACAGTAGTACACCGCTCGCTCAGCCAGACTATATACCATTGTTTACTGACACTCTGTGTACACCGCTCAGCCAGACTATATACCATTGTTTACTGCCACTCTGATTCTGCTGGGAACAGTAGTACACCGCTCGCTCAGCCAGACTATATACCATTGTTTACTGACACTATATAGCAGACTATATAGCATTGTGTGTACACCGCTCAGCCAGACTATATACCATTGTTTACTGACACTCTGTGTACACCGCTCAGCCAGACTATATACCATTGTTTACTGCCACTCTGATTCTGCTGGGAACAGTAGTACACCGCTCGCTCAGCCAGACTATATAGCATTGTGTTTACTGCCACTCTGTGTACACCGCTCAGCCACACTATATAGCATTGCGTACTCTGCCAGTCAGTGTGTATATTGCTGGGATCAGTAATACTCCACTCACCGTCAACCACTATATGAGCTCAACATGAGTTCCCCAGAGACCTCCGCTGTGAGCAGCACTCCCAACAACAGCAACAGCCAACGCCCCACGCAAGCTATAACATCCACCCCAGCAGCCAGTGGTCAGCAGCAGCCCTCCCCGGAGGAGAACGTTGTGTCCATCAGTCCGTCGCCAGAGCGATTAATGAGGGCTGCCATTGAGGAGATGATGGGGCCTGATGTGGAGGAGGAGGTCTGGCTCAGGCCAGCATCCCAAGTTAATGTTGAGGACGATGAGGGGTCTGTGTCTGGGGATGTTGGGGTGGCAGAGGTGGTGGGTGGGTCAGACTCAGGAGAAGAGTTGTATGATGAGGATGATGATCGGGACCATCTGTATGTGCCTCAGAGTCCGACCCCGGAAAACATGTTGTATCGTGTGTTTAGGTACTAAAATCTGCGTTCCCTCCCAGTAGTGTTGGGCGAACAGTGTTTGCCACTGTTCGGGTTCTGCAGAACATCACCCTGTTCGGGGTGACTATATAGCAGACTATATAGCATTGTGTTTAATGCCACTCTGTGTACACGGCTCAGCCACACTATATAGCATTGTGTTTACTTCCACTCTGTGTCTGCTGGGAACAGTAGTACACCGCTCACCCGCCACTGTATAGCATTGTGCTCTGTGTCACTGCTGACAATAGTGGTACACCGCTCACCCACCACTGTATAGCATTTCTGTACTGCCACTGTACTGCTGCCAGTCAGCGTGTACTTTAAGGATAAGTGAAATGAGGAAGAAATCCGGTGAAAGAGGGAGGGGCAAGGGAAGAGGTGTTTCCCCTGACGGTTCACGTACAGGCCACAGGGGAGCACCCAAGAAAACCCACTCAATACTGCCCATGTTGTCCAGGACAACAACCCTCACAGATCCAAAAGAACAGGACCAGATAATTACTTGGATGACCTCTCAAGCGTCCAGCAGTGGGTTAAGCAGCACCAGCACATCACGCACGAGGTCCGAGTCCTCAGCCAGTTAAAGTCTGGGCTTTCTTTGAAGACTGCACTGAGGATGTTACCATGGCGATTTGCAAGGTGTGCAAGACCCGCCTGAGCAGGGGGAAAAGTATTAACAACCTCTCCACCACCAGCATGAGCCGCCACATTCTATCCAAACATCCCACTCTGTGGGCAAACGCGGCAGGACAGGGTACCACCAGCAACACTGCCTCCCTTGGGTTCACCAGACTCACCACCAGACCCGCCTCAGCAGCAGCAGTAGCCCAGCCATTGCGTGGTTCACAACATTCACAAACATCAGACGATGCTGACACTGTCACTTTCCGGACTAGTGCTCTTGAGGTCTCCCAGTGTTCATCAAACACAACAACCAACAGCCCTTCGGTGTGCAGCGCTACGGTTGAGTTGTCTGTCTCTGAGATGTTTGAGCACAAGAGGAAATTGCCAGCAAATGACCCCCGGGCCGTGGCAGTAACAGCCAGCCAGCATAGCCAAGCTTCTGGCCTGCGAAATGCTGCCATATCGAGTGGTGGAGACAAACAGCTTCAAGGGCATGATGTCAGTGGCCATCCCACGTTACGTTGTTCCCAGCCGCTACCACTTTGCGCGCTCTGCAGTGCCTGAGTTGCATGAGCACGTGGTCAGCTAAATAACCCGAAGCTTGAAGAATGCCGTTGCCTGCAAGGTTCACCTCACCACTGACACCTGGACGAGTGCGTTCGGCCAGGGTCGATACATCTCCCTTACCGCGCACTGGGTGAACCTTGTGGAGCCTGGCAGCGATTCCTCACCTGCTACGGCGCGGGTGTTGCCCACGCCGCAAACAGCTGGATAACAACAGCAGCACCTACCTCTCTGACTCCTTCTCCTCCAACGCATCTCAAAGCTGTACCTCATCCGGAAATGCTAACCCAGCACCAGCAGCAGTAGGATCGTGGAAGCAGTGCAGCACAGCTGTTGGCATGCGTCAGCAAGCGTTGCTGAAGCTGATCTGCCTTGGGGATAAGCAGCACACAGGGGAGGAAATTTGGAGGGGAATAAAGGAACAGACGGATTTGTGGCTGGCACCGCTGGACCTGAAACCGGGCATGAAGCTAGACACCTGGCACGAACTGGCAATGTACGCAATAGAGGTGCTGGCTTGCCCGGCAGCCAGCGTTATGTCGGAACGCTGTTTCAGTGCTGCCGGAGGCATCATCACAGATCGGCGTATCCGCCTCTCCACAGAAAATGCAGACCGTCTGACTCAAATTAAAATGAATCAATCCTGGATTGGAAACGACTGCGCAACACTCCTGGACCCCAACCAAGTAACATGACCGATGAACATCTGGGATGGTTTAGCGTTTCCGGTCCCTGTTTATTGAACCTCTCATCTGTATTACATTTATGACTGCATGGCGGCAAAAAGCATTGCTGCTATATCCGCACGCTTTTTGTCCTCATGCAAGGCCTGGGTTGTTGTGTCTCACAAAGCGTGGCCTTCTCCTCCTGCGCCTCCTCCTGTTCCATCACGTGTGCTGCTGCTGCTGCTGCTGCTGGGTTACCGTTGCCGGTCCCTGTTTATGGAACCTCTTATCTTTATTACATTTATGACTACATGGCGGTACAAAGCATGCTATCCGCACGCTTTTTGTCCTCATGCAAGGCCTGGGTTGTTGTGTCTCACAAAGCGTGGCCTTCTCCTCCTGCGCCTCCTCCTGTTCCATCACGTGTGCTGCTGCTGCTGCTGCTGCTGCTGGGTTACCGTTGCCGCGTGGTCCCTGTTTATGGAACCTCTTATCTTTATTACATTTATGACTACATGGCGGTACAAAGCATGCTATCCGCACGCTTTTTGTCCTCATGCAAGGCCTGGGTTGTTGTGTCTCACAAAGCGTGGCCTTCTCCTCCTGCGCCTCCTCCTGTTCCATCACGTGTGCTGCTGCTGCTGCTGCTGCTGCTGGGTTACCGTTGCCGCGTGGTCCCTGTTTATTGAACCTCTTATCTTTATTACATTTATGACTACATGGCGGTACAAAGCATGCTATCCGCACGCTTTTTGTCCTCATGCAAGGCCTGGGTTGTTGTGTCTCACAAAGCGTGGCCTTCTCCTCCTGCGCCTCCTCCTGTTCCATCACGTGTGCTGCTGCTGCTGCTGCTGCTGGGTTAGCGTTGCCGCGTGGTCCCTGTTTATTGAACCTCTTATCTTTATTACATTTATGACTACATGGCGGTACAAAGCATGCTATCCGCACGCTTTTTGTCCTCATGCAAGGCCTGGGTTGTTGTGTCTCACAAAGCGTGGCCTTCTCCTCCTGCGCCTCCTCCTGTTCCATCACGTGTGCTGCTGCTGGGTTAGCGTTGCCGCGTGGTCCCTGTTTATTGAACCACTTATCTTTATTACATTTATGACTGCATGGTGGTACAAAGCATGCTATCCGCACGCTTCTTGTCCTCATGCAAGGCCTGGGTTGTTGTGTCTCAAAGCGTGGCCTTCTCCTCCTGCGCCACCCTCCTCCTGTTCCATCACGTGTGCTGCTGCTGGGTTAGCATTACCGGTCCCTTTTCCTGGAACCTCTTATATGTATTACATTTATGACTGCATGCCGACAAAAAGCATGTTACCTGTGCAAAGAAAACAGACATTTCCCGCATTTAAAAGACAGTTTTCCCTTTGAAACTTTAAAATCGATTTTCTCAAAAACTATAAGCTCTTTTTGCTAAATTTTTTTTTCCTCTTGTACCCACTCCCAAGGTGCACATACCCTGTAAATTTGGGGTATGTAGCATGTAAGGAGGCTTTACAAACCACAAAAGTTCGGGTCCCCATTGACTTCCATTATGTTCGGAGTTCGGGTCGAACACCCGAACATCGCGGCCATGTTCGGCCTGTTCGGCCCGAACCCGAACATCTAGATGTTCGCCCAACACTAATGCCTGCCACCGCATGTCTACACTAACGCAAGTATTGCCTGCACTGCTAATCTTTTGCTCCTCGTATGTTACTTGGCTTGGCTCTGTGCTTGCTTACACATGCTTCATGGACAGTTTGATCACGTTTGCTATATGCATAGAAGTGGTTCAGATGGCTGATGTCCTGCAGCTTTTTTGTCATGTGCATGAAACGGCAATAAATGTCAACAGGTTTTATCCATGAGTGCCTGCCTATGTTTTCTTCTGTGAAATAGCTATTATGCATTACGCAATTATGGTTATGGCGTTACGGTTACAGCGTTAGAAATTATCTACAGTTGATCACTGTAATTACGCATTAACTTACGCAGTTACGCGTAAGGATACCGTAATGTAGGTGCTTACGCTACGATGTTACGCGTAGTGCCGTAATACCCATTAACGCGTACTTTTTGATGCATACGGACGATGTGTACGCAATAGCCGTCAATGTGACAGCTATTGCGTACACATCATTCGTATGCGTCAAAACGTACGCTTATATACTGAAGGGCGGGAGAAGATACTATTGGTTGCTTAGATTACGCGTAAGTCTTCGTAAAATTACGCATACCTAGCAATTACGGTACACAGCGTAATTACGATACCACTTAACTGCTTACGCGTAAATAATTGCGCGTAAGACCGTAAGTTACGCGTATTGCTTACGCGTAAATTTTCATTGAATTACGCTCATGCGTATTTCGGCCCAGCACTGGCTTGACTTACCAAGGGTGAAAAGGAATAATTTGCATATTTAGTAGCGGTGCATTGTGGGTAATCACAAATGCTCACTTATAGCTGAATTATTGCAGATTTTCTTCTGTTTTAAGAAGGCAAATTACACCAAGCTTTGATTTTTTTTTAGTACAAGGTCTTTTTGGTCCCTTTTATCCACCCTTTTATCCAATTCGAGTGGTTAGGGTCACCCTGAGCTGCTTGGTTACTCTGTTGTACTGGTCCAAGCCCTATCTCATACAGCCATATCAATCCCTGCCATGTACAGATAAGGACCAAAAGTCTGAAACAGGCTGTCACATGTGGGTTTGATATGGCTGTGTAAATTTTAAAGCTATAAGCTTACTATACACCAGTGGTTCTGGATGCTTGCTTGGTTTACTAAGGGTGAAAAGGAATTATTTGCATACTTAGTAGCAGTGCAGTGTGGGTGGCTACAAATGTTCACTTATAGCTGAATTATTGCATATTTCCTTCCGTTTTAGGAAGGCAAATTACACCAAGCTTTGCTTTTTTTAAGTAGGAGGTCTTTTTGGTCCATTTTATCCACCCTTTTATCCAATTCGAGTAGTTAGGGGCACCCTGAGCTGCTTGGTTACTCTGTTGTGTTGGTCCAAGCCCTATCTCATACAGCCATATCAATCCCTGCCATGTACTGATGAGGACCAAAAGTCTGAAACAGGATGTCTACATGTGGGTTTGATATGACTGTGTAAAATTTAAAACTATATATTTGCTATACACCAGCGGCTCTGGATGCTTGCTTAGCTTACCAAGGGGGAAAAGGGGTAATTTGCATATTTAGTAGCAGTGCATTGTGGGTAACCACAAATGTTCACTTATAGCTGAATTATTGTAGATTTCCTTCTGTTTTAAAAAGGCAAATTACACCAATACAGTGTGTGGCATTGCAGGAAGTGACGACAGTGGAACGCACGATGGAACACGGAAGAGGTGAGTCATCCCTGTCCGCTGCCTCTTACTAATAGTGGCGGCTGCTACTGTGCTTAAGCAGGAGTGCACATGGGGGACCCAGGGGAGGGGGGCGGTTCCTGCTGAGCTTAAAGAGAACCTGTACTGAGTAAAAATATTTAAAATAAACACATGAGGTAACTTCAAATGAACATTACATAGTTACCTTGCCATCAGTTCCTCTCAGAAGCTCACCATTTTCTTCTGACAATAATACCTTCCAGTTCTGATATTAATATTTTGTCAGATCTGAAATATATCAGCTGCTGTCTGTTATTTATTAGTTGCTGTCAGTTATAGCTGAGAGGAAAACTGATGTACCAGGTAAATGTCCATGTTTCCCTATGGCTCAAGTGGGCGATGTTACAGTTTAACAGTGTGCTGACCAGAAAGCTGTTATGGGTAATGGCCATTTTCAAAATGGAGGACGGAAAATTCCCTTCATCACAGTGGACAAACAGGATGCGGGACAGGAGAAAGACAATGAGGAGTGGACTACATGGAAGGTAAGTATGACTTGCGTATGCTTATTTTGACTTTTAATTTTCAGTTCAGGTTTTCTTTAAGCTGGAGGTAGAGCACACATGGAGAACCCAGTTGAGGGGGTCCAACCCTCATCCCTGCCGCTGTGCCCAATATCCCAATTCTGCCCTCTACCCTCATATGCGGCGTATGCTACGCCGCGGGTCGGCTAGTCCTTTATATTAACATATGAAAATAAGAAATATTTTAAATCTGCACCATGTTTTTTCTGCAATTCAAAAATGCATGTGAAAATGCATGTCATGCTTATCTATGGTGTTATTGTGTTTTCAAGAGGAATCTGCGATTCTGCACAGTGTAAAAAAAATGTATAACCTGTATTGCTAGATCCCACAATGCATGCGTTTTGCCATTGAAATCACTGGTCGTAATGAAAACATATGGGTTACAAGCACCCTAAAATGCCTGTGGGGAAAGATATGCAGTTCCTGCATACACAAGTGTGATTCCTCCCAAGCAAGCAAGGAAGGAAATGGACAGGAAGGTGATGATGAGACTGTGCAAAGCTGCAGTGCTCCCTACACGGAGTTAACCTCTTAGCAGTGGGAGGAAGTGAGTAGGGTCAGGTGATGACTCTGTGTTGGGGAAGCAACCCACACTCTTCTGGTAGAAATTAGTAACAGGATGCAGTCAGCCAGGTACATTAAAAGAGAATGTGTAACTTAAAAAAAACCCTCTGGGGGATACTTACCTCAGGAGGGAGAAGCCTCTGGATCCTAACAAGGCTTCCCCCGTCCTCCTCCATCATTCCGTTCAAGCGCCGGGACCCCCCGAAGTACGGCGAGTTAAATATTTACCTACCACAATCCTGCGCAGGCGCACTAGCAGCTCTTCGTTCGGGTTATGGCCTAAATAGCCGACCCCGTTCATACCATTAGAATGCGCAGGCGCAAGTCCTTTGTTGCTGCGCAGTAGAGCGGATACGATCGGACTCGGCTATTTCCGCCTAGCCCAAACAAAGAGCCGCTAGTGCACCTGCGCAGGATTGCGGTAAGTAAATATATTACCGCTTGTCAAGCTTGTCGGGGGAGGTTTCGGAAGAGCCAGTTTTGGAACCCTCCAAGCTTCAGAGGTCGGGGAAGCCTCATTGGGACCATGAGGCTTCCCTCTCTCGAGGTAAGTATTCCCCAGAGGGTTTTTATTTTTACTACTGGTTCTCTTTAATATATTTGTTCTAAAACATGCAGACATGCAATAAACAATAAAACTTTATAATTTATGTAAAATTACTGAAAAAAGAAAGGTTGATATAAGGCTTTAAAGTGGAACTAAACTTTAAAAATCAAAAAAATGTTTTCCAAATAGTAAAGCTAAGTACACACGTGTGATCATTGTTGCCCGTCAGAGATTAGGAAAGGATTCCTTGGGTGACAAATCAGGGATGGTTGCTGTACAGACGTATTGCTAGCCTTTAGGCTAGCGATGCGTTGGAGGGAGAGGAGTGGCGACAATCATTGCCCACTGGAGCCTCTGGGGGGTAAAGAGAGTAAAAAGAACATTATGCTATAGTGTCGGGGGCTGTAAGCCCATTAGCAGCTTCAAAAGAGTTATCTCATTTGAGATAAGCGCACTGCCATTGACCTTAGTTGGCAGAACTTGTTGTTTTGTAAATTTTTGGAATGCTTTCATCTCTCTCAGATAGCAGAAAATATAGAAACTGAAAGCAGAAGTCCTCTGTTTTTGTCTCACACTGCCCCCAAGTGACAAGTGGTCATAAATACACATTACATCACTACTAATTAGAAGCAAGGAAATGTAACAAATAAAAAACAAACAAAAAATACTAAAATACATTGGCCTGGAGCACTTGCCAGCCTCTAAATACATTGGCTGCTAAAGTGTCAGGGATCCAACATGTGGCTATTAAAGATAATCAATAAGATGCACATTGTTTTGACTCAATGTATTTTTTTTTTCTTTTTTGCAATTTATGTGGTGTTCAGAATTGAATAAACCAAATATAGTGATCTATATTGGCATGTTTCCAAGCTGAGTACAAAAATCAACAAAATTGAGTTGCAAAATGAGCCTCTGCTTTATCATCTATGGTGGCTTCATCTGGACCACTTTGAATTTTAGCACCTCTGATCCATAATTAAGTGTTGTGTGAGATACAGTTCACTTACTTACCCTCCTTTCACCAGACCTGCTCCTATAATTCCCAGGACGTGAGCTGGATTTACTGTAAGCATCTTACAAATCCCCAGAGGTCTAAACTCGAAGTCATCTCTCCATTAACCTTCACACCTTATTTAGAGATTAAACTTCATGCCATAGTGAGGTCCCCAACGAAAAGTCCTGACTAGGGATAGTCAGTGAGATGCTAATAAATCTAAGTAAGTGCAAATGTTATGCTGATTGTATCCAAATGTATTCAAATTGAAAATGCAGCTGCAGTGCCATCTTTTTCAGGTATATAAGACACAGGGGACTATAAGACACACCTGGGTTTAGAGGGCAAATACCAGGGAAAAAATATATACTATAGACAGAAAAATGACAGCGCTCAAGGTTGTACCTGCAATGTAGACCAACAGAGGCAATGCAAAGCCCCACCATAATGATGATATATGCTGCTAATCATAATGATCATTATGATTAGCAGCACAAGGATAATTATGTTTTTATTGCTAGACTAGTGTTAGGTCTTCCCCGAGGGGGTACGTCACCGCCGTGGGGAAGTCCAGAAGGGAATAATCTGTGCACATATTATTTACTGAAGCTAACACCCCCTTTGCCTTTGTCCTCCTGTGTCCCCATGTGTCCTCCTCTGTCCCCATGTGTCCTCCTCTGCCACCCATGTGTCCTCCTCTGCCACCCATGTGTCCTCCTGTTTCCCCATGTGTCCTCTTCTGCCCCTATGTGTCCTACTGTGTCCTCTTCTGCCCCCATGTGTCCTCCTCTACCACCCATGTGTCCTCCTCTGCCACCCATGTGTCCTCCTGTGTCCCCATGTGTCCTTCTCTGCCCCCATGTGTCCTCTTCTGCCCCCAATTGGCATCCCCTGTCCCCATGTCTCCTCTGCCCTCCAAGGTTCTCCTCCACTCCCCTGAATAAATGAAAGCAGCACCATAATCAATCAGAGCCTGCAATGACACAGTGACACTGTGATTTTGTCTTACCATTTTGGGGGGGAGAAAACAAGTGTCTTATATAGCAAGAAATACGGTATTTGATTGGTTCCAATTCTAATTTACAAAAATCTGTATAAAATCAAAATGAAATGTGCATCTCACTGACCACCCTTAGTACAGTACAGTAAGAAATAATGTCAAATTATACTATAGAAGCTAATCATTTGGTTTTCCCTGTCTACGGATCTCAGTATAAAGGACATGGGGTCTGATGCATGAATGTGTGGTAATATGTGACTAGCGTGACTGTTGCTATGGTAATGCGATTTACTGACGAGCTTTACCTTAGTAGCGTGCTTTGCTTTAGCAACAGTCGTGCTAGTCAAGTAACGGGGTGCACAGTGCCAGTAGCGAGGGTAGTATTGCCATGCAGGGCCGGGCCGAGGCATAGGCTGGAGAGGCTCCAGCCTCAGGGCGCAGTGTAGGAGGGGGCGCACAATTCATTCAGCTGTCATTCCTAATTGTGTATGACACAGAAAGAAATAAGAAAAGGGGATAGATGGCAGTGACTGCAAGCCAGATAACTAGAGATTAAGGTGTTGGGGAGGTTTTGGGCCCTGTGGCCCTCTTAGTCTAATAGCAATCAGTGTGTGACAGCTGGGGTGGGAGGGATGGAGGGGCGCACTTTGGTGTCTCAGCCTTGGGTGCTGGAGGACCTTGTCCCGGCTCTGTTGCCATGCGATGTCTGTGCGATTTTTAATCTTCTGTTTAAAATAACTTTTCAGTACTCTGCAGTTGAAAAAATAGTACCAAAACGTAGGTGAAACTGTACCCAAAGACTTCCAGAAACATAAGAAAAAGACTTCTACCAACTGGAGTAATTCTCTCTTGTATGTCCTCAAAGCTTGCAGCAGATAGACACAGGCCTTCAAATGCTCTGAGTACATAGGAAGTTTATTGGCATCCATTCCGCATGGAGTACGTCTTGGCTGCATAAATGAAGCAAAGATAAGTTTAGAATATATACCGGCATTAGCTTTCTTATAGACTTACAATCTATGACACATAGTAATTAGAGATGTCCCGAACGGTTCGCCAGGCGTGTAGTTCACGCGGATTTCAGCTGTCCATGTCCGCGGTGGGTAGGGGACACATACCGCGTTCGACCTACCCCCTATACCTTGTCATTGGGCTAAACTTTGACCCTTTACATCACAGTCAGCAGACACATGGCAGCCAATCCCTCATGGACCCCTGCTTCTCCCCCCCCTATAAAACGCTGCAGCGTCGACCATGTTCTCAGTCTGCTGAAGCTTCTATTAGTGAGAGAGAGGTTCCTGGAGAGATAGGGAAAGTGTTAGGCTGTTAGCTTGCTCCTCGCTGAAATTTGTTGCTGAAAGCACTCCAAAACAGCTCTTTTGAGGGCGAATATGCTTCTGATGTGTTTTTTTTTGTATGTTTGACATTGACACTGCATAGATACAGCCCTGTCTCTTGCTCCCGCCGGATTTAGGCCAAGGCCTAGGGCACCACAGGAGCAAGGGCACCAAAGCAGCAGGCTAAACTGGTGCAGCATTTGCAAGCAGCTTGCAAATGCTGCAGTGCAGGGAGATAAGGCGAGCGCTTGACTGCGGTACTCCTGCTCTTTCCGCATGTTGGTGTTGTGGCCAGAGGCTATGGACTTGGGCAGAATTGCAGAGGAGGAGGAAGTTTAATAGCAGGCGGCAATCACTCACATCTCTGCTTGTCTCCAACGTGGAATCTTCCTCTTCCCGTCTGTCTCACTGGTAACATGCCGGCAAGTCACAAGTGAGAGATGCTGGTTGGAGGGACAGATGTACATCAGCGGCTGATGGAGAAGGAGAGGAAGAGGAAGCTTCTGCAATGGAGACGAGCGGAGAGGTGACATTGATGGCTACTGCGGTGTGGAGGCGAGCTGGCTACCTGTACTGAAAGGTGGGAGTGGGAGAGGGAGGGATTAAGGGAGTCATCTAGCTATCTATACTTGAGATGGAGGGGTAATCATGCTACCTGTACTAGAGGGAAAGGGGGAGGGGTCATCTGGCTACCTATACTGAAGGAGGGCAGCTGGTGACCTTGCTGGTGGCCATGGGCGGTAAAGAGTACAAATCTGGCCCTGCTCGCAGCTGGCTCTTGCTGTACTGTGCCAGGCCCAGCACTATATTACCAGTGCATATCTTTCCACTGTATTTGTGTGATTTAACTTACTATACCACAGCTCACTTTGTCGGTGACACTGCATAGATACAGCCCACAGTTGCCAGATGGCATTTGTAGTCTGCCCGCCAGCACACTGTATTATACCAGTGCATATCTTTCCACTGTATTTGAGTGATTTAACACACTATACCATAGCTCTCTTTGGGATTGATTCACAAAGCGGTGCAAACTGTTTAGCACGGGTGTGCTAAACAGTTAGCACGTGAAGTGCCGTTGGCAGACTTTTGCGCGCGCAAAGTGGCGTGATTCGCACGTTCGCGGACTTTTGCGCACGCAATTTGCCGCGATTCGCCACTGGCACTTCAGGTGCTAACTGTTTAGCACACTCATGCTAAACAGTTTGCACCGCTTTGTGAATCAAGCCCTTTGTGGGTGACATTGTATAGATACAGCCCTGTCTGTTGCATCTGGCCCTTGCTGTCCACCCTTTGCAGCTGCTTGCGGTACGTTACACAGTGAGTTTGGTGTGTCAGTGTGAAGCAGTACACTAATTACACTACCTGATCCATGTATACACACGCAAGATGTTTTAAAGCACTTTATGCCTCCAATTTAGGAATGCAAGGGGCTTGATTCACAAAGCGGTGCTAACCTACTTAGCACGTCTAAAGTCTTTAGATGCGCTAACCAGGGTGCTAAGTAGGTTAGCACCAGATTTCTCAATCAGATCGCGCGCTAACTTTGCGTGCATAAAGTTTTACGCGCGCAAAGTTTTACGCGCACTAAGTCCCATAGGCTTTAATGGGCACTTCGCGCGGTGCGCCCTGCGCTCTGTGCAGTACGCGCGTAAAGTTTTATGCGCATAAAGTTTTGCGCGCGTAAAGTTTTATGCGCGAAAAGCTTGTTTAGGCGTGCTAAGGGGGTTTTCACAGGCGTGCTAACAGTTAGCACCGCTTTGTGAATCAAGCCCAATGTGATTTCTGCCCTTTAGGGATTATAACCCTACTCTGTGTCAAATACGTAATTTTCCTTGGGACTTTTGGCATGTATCCCACTCCACCATCCCCCCCAACAACTTTTCCATCACTTTTGTGGCCAGAAACAGTCTTTGTACGTTTTAAAATTCGCCTGCTCATTGAAGTCTATGGCGTTTCGCCCAGTTCACGCAAACTCAGACTTTAGCGGATGTCCGCGAACCCAAAATCTGAGGTTCAATCCATCTCCATAGTAATAATTAGTCACATGCCATTGTAGGTGGGCTGTGGGTGGATTATAGGTGTTACCTAAACTACACATTGCTCATTGGATCATGTGATGGGCGCAAGACCCTCAAGACATGCCAGACATGCCCCACCTTCCAGTTAACTGGCTTTTGGTCACTCAGACATGTACTATTATTGCATTACCTTAACTGAACTACTTTTCTGGGAAAAACAGATTCTTATCTGGGTAGAAAGTCCTGATACCCAGCCTGGATTGAGCCATACTGGAATTGGTTGCAGTGAGACAATCTTGAGTGAAAGTTTAACTGACTTCTCAGAACACTATTTCATTAGACTGGATTCCTCTGGAATATTTCTTAAAGGAGAACTCTGTCTATAGTTTTCTGGCTGAAATATTGGTTCTAAATGAATGAGGATTTTACTTTGCAAGAACCTCAAAGATTCTAATACCAACCATAAGAAGCAGAGAATGAAGACTATGGTCATGGAGAAGAAGAGCAAAGACCTCTAGCAACATAAGAAAAAGATGATATCAACTAATAGAAGCAGCAGATCAAGACTTGTGCAACAGAGAAGAAACAGAGAATAAAAGAATTACAACACTTGAAGAAGACTTCTAGCAACCAGAAGAAGCAGAGAATGGAGACTGCGATCATGGAGAAGAATCCCAAAGACTTCTAGCAACATAAGAAGACATCTAGCTACCAGAAGAAGAGAATCAAAACTGGGGTAGCAGAGAAGAAGTCCAAATACTTTAAGCAAAATAAGAAGAACATATCTAGAAAGCAAAGGAAGCAGAGGATGAAGACTGCAATCATGCCAAAGAAAGCAATAGAAGAAGGTGACTGTGTCTCCACCTGGAGCAGTTTGATTTTTTTTCTTTTCATTTATAGTAGCATAGCCAACCATTGCATAATGGTTCAGCTTGAAAGCCTTTCTCAAGTGCACTTGAGAAAGGCCTTCAGGCCAAAACACTGTGCAGTTGCTGGCTATGCTACTGTAAATAAAAAAATTCAGGTGGTCACCCAGTCACCTTCATCAGTGCTTTGTCCTTCCACACCTTGTTGGATCTGGGTGTACACTGGTTGACTCCCTGGTGCTCGAAAAGTATCCACATTGTGAGCACTTAGACAAGTCTTGCTCTTGTCATCGAAAAAAAACCCATATATTTCTAATAACAGAAGAAGACTTCTGGCTACTAGAGGAAGAAGATGATGAATGCTGAGGTAACAGAAGATCCCAAAGACTTTCAGCAACATTAGAAAAAGATGTCTAGAATCCAGAAAAGCAGAGAATGAAGACAACGGTCATGGAGAAGAAACCCAAAGACTTTTAGCTACATAAAGAGAAGACTTCTAGCTACCAAAAGAAGATCAATATTGAAGTTATAAAGAAGAAGCCAAAAGACTTCCAGCAACATAAGTAGACAAGGTCTAGTAGCAACCAAAAGAAGTAGAGGATGAAGCTGCAGTCATGGAGAAGAATCCTAAAGACTTTGAGCAACATAAGAAGACGTTGGGCTACCAAAAGAAGATCAATACTGAAGTAATAAAGAACAACCCCAATGTCTTCCAGCAACACAAGAAGAAAACATCTAGCAAGCAAATGGACCAGAGGATGAAGACTGCAGTCATGAAGAAGAAACCTAAAGACTTCTAGCAAGAAAAAATGGCTCTAAGGAAAACAAGAATCTGTTTCATCTGGCACTGAGCACAAAATCAGCAGTAAATAAATATCCACTATACATCGTATGTGAGATGTAAGCAATTCCTGCTTGCATGAAAACTGATTGCAAATAATATGCAGCCTGGCGTCGAGCTATTGTAAATTTGACAGGACATGCAGGTGAATGGCCCAGTTCCAAGCTGTACACAATTTGCATAACATTTGCATGCACGTTGGCAGTGGCTTAACTACAAATCGTGGGGCCCCCGAGAAAAACTTTGTTGAGGCCCCCCGATGCTCACACCCTTTCCCTTGCCAACGCCTGGTGACCCTCAAAGCCTGAGAGCTCACCTTTCATGGGTCATAAAACAAGTGTAAACATCATAATCTACACATCAGTAACAAGTGTAGCCACAAAAACACCTGATCTGAAGGATGGACCCCTTTATTGGAGGGAGTGGAGTAGTAGCTGGAGCTTCCTAACTGCATTGCCCCCCCCCCCTTCGGTCGCAGGAGCTGCTCCTCTGTAGTGGTGCCCCTGCACGTCGGGACTAGCGGCACCTCACTCGCTATCTCTGGTGTATATTTATTCAATGCTGAGAGCTGACTTTGCGGTCGGTGACAGGAGAGACAGATTCCTGTTTTCGTTCCCGGTTTAGTTTGAGTCTTATTCTAAGTCTGTCATCCTAGTCTCTGCTCTGCACATTGTGTTGCGCTTGCAGCCATACGTTTGCTAAAACAATTTCACACCTAGATTGGTTCCGCCTTCAGGCTGTGGAGAGGATTCTGAGTAGTGTTGGGCGAACAGTGTTCGCCACTGTTCGGGTTCTGCAGAACATCACCCTGTTCGGGTGATGTTCGAGTTCGGCCGAACACCTGACGGTGCTCGGCCAAACCGTTCGGCCATATGGCCGAACTAAGAGCGCATGGCCGAACGTTCCCCGAACGTTCGGCTAGCGCTGTGATTGGCCGAACGGGTCACGTGGTTCGGACCCGAACGCGCTCTGATTGGCCGAACTGTCACGTGGTTCGGGTAAATAAATACCCGAACCACGTCATATCTCCGCCATTTGTCTGTGGGTTTAGCTTTGGGTAGGCAGGCAGGGTAGTTCGCGCTCCAGCCACGCTAGCCAGGGTCCCCCCCAGTCATTGTGTGTCACTGCTGGGAACAGTAGTACACCGCTCGTTCAGCCACACTATATAGCATTCTGTGTACTGTTCTGTGTCTGCTGGGAACAGTGGTACACCGCTCGTTCAGCCACACTATATAGCATTCTGTGTACTGTTCTGTGTCTGCTGGGAACAGTGGTACACCGCTCGTTCAGCCACACTATATAGCATTCTGTGTACTGTTCTGTGTCTGCTGGGAACAGTAGTACACCGCTCGTTCAGCCACACTATATAGCATTCTGTGTACTGTTCTGTGTCTGCTGGGAACAGTAGTACACCGCTCGTTCAGCCACACTATATAGCATTCTGTGTACTGTTCTGTGTCTGCTGGGAACAGTAGTACACCGCTCGTTCAGCCACACTATATAGCATTCTGTGTACTGTTCTGTGTCTGCTGGGAATAGTGGTACACCGCTCGTTCAGCCACACTATATAGCATTCTGTGTACTGTTCTGTGTCTGCTGGGAACAGTAGTACACCGCTCGTTCAGCCACACTATATAGCATTCTGTGTACTGTTCTGTGTCTGCTGGGAACAGTAGTACACCGCTCGTTCAGCCACACTATATAGCATTCTGTGTACTGTTCTGTGTCTGCTGGGAACAGTAGTACACCGCTCGTTCAGCCACACTATATAGCATTCTGTGTACTGTTCTGTGTCTGCTGGGAACAGTAGTACACCGCTCGTTCAGCCACACTATATAGCATTCTGTGTACTGTTCTGTGTCTGCTGGGAATAGTGGTACACCGCTCGTTCAGCCACACTATATAGCATTCTGTGTACTGTTCTGTGTCTGCTGGGAACAGTAGTACACCGCTCGTTCAGCCACACTATATAGCATTCTGTGTACTGTTCTGTGTCTGCTGGGAACAGTAGTACACCGCTCGTTCAGCCACACTATATAGCATTCTGTGTACTGTTCTGTGTCTGCTGGGAATAGTGGTACACCGCTCGTTCAGCCACACTATATAGCATTCTGTGTACTGTTCTGTGTCTGCTGGGAACAGTGGTACACCGCTCGTTCAGCCACACTATATAGCATTCTGTGTACTGTTCTGTGTCTGCTGGGAACAGTGGTACACCGCTCGTTCAGCCACACTATATAGCATTCTGTGTACTGTTCTGTGTCTGCTGGGAACAGTAGTACACCGCTCGTTCAGCCACACTATATAGCATTCTGTGTACTGTTCTGTGTCTGCTGGGAACAGTAGTACACCGCTCGTTCAGCCACACTATATAGCATTCTGTGTACTGTTCTGTGTCTGCTGGGAACAGTAGTACACCGCTCGTTCAGCCACACTATATAGCATTCTGTGTACTGTTCTGTGTCTGCTGGGAATAGTGGTACACCGCTCGTTCAGCCACACTATATAGCATTCTGTGTACTGTTCTGTGTCTGCTGGGAATAGTGGTACACCGCTCGTTCGCCACTGTATAGCATTGTGCTCTGTGTCGCTGCTGGGAATAGTGGTACACCGCTCACCCGTCACTGTATAGCATTGTGCTCTGTGTCGCTGCTGGGAATAGTGGTACACCGCTCACCCGTCACTGTATAGCATTGTGCTCTGTGTCGCTGCTGGGAATAGTGGTACTGTATAGCATTTCTGTACTGCCACTGTACTGCTGCCAGTCAGCGTGTACTGTAAGGATAAGTGAAATGAGGAAGAAATCCGGTGAAAGAGGGAGGGGCAAGGGAAGAGGTGTTTCCCCTGACGGTTCACGTACAGGCCACAGGGGAGCACCCAAGAAAACCCACTCAATACCGCCCATGTTGTCCAGGACAACAACCCTCACAAATCCAAAAGAACAGGACCAGATAATTACTTGGATGACCTCTCAAGCGTCCAGCAGTGGGTTAAGCAGCACCAGCACATCACGCACGAGGTCCGAGTCCTCAGCCAGTTACAAGGAGCCAGTGGGCACAAAGCTGACACAACCGGCAGCGACACCACGCACACAACTGCCAGATAACCAGTCCGATGAATTACCTCAGGACACAATGGGGTATTCGCAGGAGCTATTCCCAGCCCAACAAACTTCCACCTTTCAAAGGTCAATGGAGGAACAGCCAGAAATGTTGTGCCTGGATTCACAACCGTTAACTGTGGGAAATGCACCGCGCACTGAAATACAAGGCGAGTCCGAAGAGGACTCGGAAACCCAAATCCCAGAGCAATTTGGGCAGGAGGGGTTGCAATTGCAGGAGGTCGGCCGACAAGATCTGGAAGACGACGTTGGAGTGTGCTGCGCAGAGGTTGTTGTGGGGAGCTCTACTCCACGGCGGTGGCCCACAATGACATATGACGAGTTTGAGGAGATGGAAGAGGAGGGTATGGACAATGTGGACAGAGACCCAGATTTTGTTTGTGAACGAGAACATCGCCGTCGTAGCAGCAGCACAGATGAGTCTGTTGAAGAACACACTGCTGCACGAGTTCGCCTTGTGCCACAAGGTAGGCGGCGCGCAATTTCAGGCACCACAAGCGTGGAAGTTCAAGTGAGAGGCAAAAGAGGAGCAAACAGAAATCGCCAGCAAGGAGGCAGGTGCTCCAAAGTCTGGGCTTTCTTTGAAGACTGCACTGAGGATGTTACCATGGCGATTTGCAAGGTGTGCAAGACCCGCCTGAGCAGGGGGAAAAATATTAACAACCTCTCCACCACCAGCATGAGCCGTCACATGCTATCCAAACATCCCACTCTTTGGGCAAACGCGTCAGGACAGGGTACCAGAAACAACACTGCCTCCCTTGGGTTCACCAGACTCACCACCAGACCCGCCTCAGCAGCAGCAGTAGCCCAGCCATTGCGTGGTTCACAACATTCACAAACATCAGACGACGCTGACACTGTCACTTTCCGGAGTAGTGCTCTTGAGGTCTCCCAGTGTTCATCAAACACAACAACCAACAGCCCTTCCGTGTGCAGCGCTACGGTTCAGTTGTCTGTGTCGGAGATGTTTGAGCGCAAGAGGAAATTGCCAGCAAATGACCCCCGGGCCGTGGCAGTAACAGCCAGCATAGCCAAGCTTCTGGCCTGCGAAATGCTGCCATATCGATTGGTGGAGACAAACAGCTTCAAGGGCATGATGTCAGTGGCCATCCCACGTTACGTGGTTCCCAGCCGCTACCACTTTGCACGCTCTGCAGTGCCTGAGTTGCATGAGCACGTGGTCAGCAAAATAACCCGAAGCTTGAAGAATGCCGTTGCCTGCAAGGTTCACCTCACCACTGACACCTGGACGAGTGCGTTCGGCCAGGGTCGATACATCTCCCTTACCGCGCACTGGGTGAACCTTGTGGAGCCTGGCAGCGATTCCTCACCTGCTACGGCACGGGTGTTGCCCACGCCACAAACAGCTGCACCGCCGTCCCTCCCACTGGATAACAGCAGCACCTACCTCTCTGACTCCTTCTCCTCCAACGCATCTCAAAGCTGTACCTCATCCGGAAACGCTAACCCAGCAGCAGTAGGATCGTGGAAGCAGTGCAGCACAGCTGTTGGCATGCGTCAGCAAGCGTTGCTGAAGCTAATCTGCCTTGGGGATAAGCAGCACACAGGGGAGGAAATTTGGAGGGGAATAAAGGAACAGACGGATTTGTGGCTGGCACCGCTGGACCTGAAACCGGGCATGGTTGTGTGTGATAATGGGAGTAATCTCATTCGCGCTTTAAGGTTGGCTAAGCTGACACACATCCCTTGCCTGGCGCACGTGATGAACCTAGTAGTTCAGCGGTTCCTGAGGACATACCCAGGCGTGCCCGATCTGCTGTTGAAGGTGCGTCGAGTGTCCAAACATTGTAGAAATTCCAGTACTGCTTCGGGGGCACTCGCCAAGATGCAGGAGCGCTTCAATCTCCCCCACCATCGCTTGCTGTGTGATGTCCCTACGCGCTGGAATTCTACGCTGCACATGCTAGCCCGCTTTTGCGAGCAGAAGAGTGCAGTGGTCCAGTACATGACGGCGCAGTACCGAGGCGCATCCGGCCAGCTGCCAAGCTTCTGTGGATCCGATTGGGCCAACATGTTGGACCTCTGCCAAGTCCTCCAAAATTTTGAGCAATCCACGTTGCTTGTGAGCAGTGACAACTCTTCAGTTAGCATTACCATACCACTGCTGTGTTTACTGAAGAGGTCGATGTTAAAAATCAAGGAAACAGCTGTCATGATGCAACTGGGGGAATCTGAAGGAGAAAACGATCAGCGTGATGGTACCAACATCAGGCCATCCGCCTCAGGGAACGCTGGCCCCAGCAGCTATGACGAAGAAGAGGAGGAGGAACAGCTGGAGTTGGAGCAGGAATTTCATGCCACCACTGACGAGGGCCAGAGCGGTGCACGTTGGACTTCCACAATTCAACGCGAATGGTCAGCAGAAGCAGACCAGGAGGAAGGTGACGACTATGATGCATCACAACAACTATCACAACGCTCACAAGAGGATGATGAGGATTCTGGTAGGACTCTGGCACACATGGCTCAATTCATGCTAGACTGCATTGAACGTGACCCACGCATTGTGCGCATTCTGGACAACACCAATTACTGGGTTTATACCCTTCTGGATCCACGGTACAAACACAATGTTCCAAAACTGCTTGAAGAAAGAGTCAGACAGGTCAAAATGGAAGAATACCAGCAGGCCCTTGTGGAGACTTTAGAGAGGAGATTGACATCCTCCCCCTCCTCTAGCCAGTTGTACGCAGACAGACTGACTTCCGCAAACCCAGGACGACCAGGAGGGCAGCAAACAACGCAAGCCGCAGCTAGTACCCAAAAGGGAATGGTATCGGCAGTGTCCTTGGAGTGGGAAAATTTTCTGACACCCATGCAGCCGCAGCCCACTGAACAGCAAGCGTGCAGATCCACCTCCAACACCGATCGCCTGGAGAAGATGGTCAAGGACTACATGTCAGATGGCGTAGCTGTGTCGAACCATCCATCTGCACCCTTCAACTATTGGGTATCGAAGCTAGACACCTGGCACGAACTGGCAATGTACGCAATAGAGGTGCTGGCTTGCCCGGCAGCCAGCGTTATGTCGGAACGCTGTTTCAGTGCTGCCGGAGGCATCGTCACAGATCGGCGTATCCGCCTCTCTACAGAAAATGCAGACCGTCTGACTCAAATTAAAATGAATCAATCCTGGATTGGAAATGACTACGCAACACTCCAGGACCCCAACCAAGTAACATGACCAATGAACATCTGGGATGGTGTTGCGTTTCCGGGCCCTGTTTATTGAACCTCTCATCTGTATTACATTTATGACTGCATGGCGGCAAAAAGCATTGCTGCTATATCCGCACGCTTTTTGTCCACATGCAAGGCCTGGGTTGTTGTGTCTCACAAAGCGTGGCCTTCTCCTCCTGCGCCTGCTCCTGTTCCATCACGTCTGCTGCTGCTGGGTTAGCGTTGCCGCGTGGTCCCTGTTTATTGAACCACTTATCTTTATTACATTTATGACTGCATGGCGGTACAAAGCATGCTATCCGCACGCTTCTTGCCCTCATGCAAGGCCTGGGTTGTTGTGTCTCACAAAGCGTGGCCTTCTCCTCCTGCGCCTGCTCCTGTTCCATCACGTCTGCTGCTGCTGGGTTAGCGTTGCCGCGTGGTCCCTGTTTATTGAACCACTTATCTTTATTACATTTATGACTGCATGGCGGTACAAAGCATGCTATCCGCACGCTTCTTGCCCTCATGCAAGGCCTGGGTTGTTGTGTCTCACAAAGCGTGGCCTTCTCCTCCTGCGCCTCCTCCTGTTCCATCACGTCTGCTGCTGCTGGGTTAGCGTTGCCGCGTGGTCCCTGTTTATTGAACCACTTATCTTTATTACATTTATGACTGCATGGCGGTACAAAGCATGCTATCCGCACGCTTCTTGCCCTCATGCAAGGCCTGGGTTGTTGTGTCTCACAAAGCGTGGCCTTCTCCTCCTGCGCCTGCTCCTGTTCCATCACGTCTGCTGCTGCTGGGTTAGCGTTGCCGCGTGGTCCCTGTTTATTGAACCACTTATCTTTATTACATTTATGACTGCATGGCGGTACAAAGCATGCTATCCGCACGCTTCTTGCCCTCATGCAAGGCCGGGGTTGTTGTGTCTCACAAAGCGTGGCCTTCTCCTCCTGCGCCTCCTCCTGTTCCATCACGTCTGCTGCTGCTGGGTTAGCGTTGCCGCGTGGTCCCTGTTTATTGAACCACTTATCTTTATTACATTTATGACTGCATGGCGGTACAAAGCATGCTATCCGCACGCTTCTTGCCCTCATGCAAGGCCTGGGTTGTTGTGTCTCACAAAGCGTGGCCTTCTCCTCCTGCGCCTGCTCCTGTTCCATCACGTCTGCTGCTGCTGGGTTAGCGTTGCCGCGTGGTCCCTGTTTATTGAACCACTTATCTTTATTACATTTATGACTGCATGGCGGTACAAAGCCTGCTATCCGCACGCTTCTTGCCCTCATGCAAGGCCGGGGTTGTTGTGTCTCACAAAGCGTGGCCTTCTTCTCCTCCTGCGCCACCCTCCTCCTGTTCCATCACGTGTGCTGCTGCTGGGTTAGCGTTACCGGTCCCTTTTCCTGGAACCTCTTATATGTATTACATTTATGACTGCATGCCGACAAAAAACATGTTACCTGTGCAAAGAAAACAGACATTTCCCGCATTTAAAAGACAGTTTTCCCTTTGAAACTTTAAAATCGATTTTCTCAAAAACTATAAGCTCTTTTTGCTAATTTTTTTTTCCTCTTGTACCCACTCCCAAGGTGCACATACCCTGTAAATTTGGGGTATGTAGCATGCAAGGAGGCTTTACAAACCACAAAAGTTCGGGTCCCCATTGACTTCCATTATGTTCGGAGTTCGGGTCGAACACCCGAACATCGCGGCCATGTTCGGCCTGTTCGGCCCGAACCCGAACATCTAGATGTTCGCCCAACACTAATTCTGAGCCATGAGTCAGGGATCTCTGACATCAGCGGATAATCCGTTTCCCGCAGAGGGACGCTGGTCTCCACAGCCTGGAGGTGTCATCGTGTCCGACTCATATCATACTTCCTGGCAGCAATGACTTCCTGTCCCCGGGCAGCTGTACAAAATGGCCGCAGAATGGATGAGCTATGTCCTGATAACATAATAGAGAGTGGAGTCGATCTGCCTGCAGGCTGCCACATCTTTTACCGCTAATAGTGACAGGATATGCAGAAAGTTTACAATAAGAAGAACTAAACCATTTATTGGCTATATAACTCAAAGGAGGAAGCTTTCAATGTAAAGATATCTTCTCCAGGCTCCCAAAATCTACTTCAGTGACAGAACTTGGTGAGGTAACATTAAAAATACATTTATGGTTAAAATAACCTGTGCATTTTATTGATCCAAAAAGCATACAATTAATATAAAATTTACATTAGCATGCTCAAAATGATTAGCAACTCTTTGACCATAAATCACTTTGCTGAACTGACAGCTCTGAGTCGCTGAGTTTACATTGGCAGATCAGATAAGCAGACACAAAAGTGGATGTTCCCTGTAAATCTTTTGTCACTGAATTGCTAACACCAATATATATATATATATATATATATATATATATATATATATATATATATATATATATATATATATATATATATATATATTACATTACATATATAGATACTGCCTGATGAAGGGTTTTAACCTGGAGGAACACTGTGGGTATCAAATATAGACTGAAGCTAGGAGCACACTAGGCAGTGCTGAAAACATGCGTTTTCTGGATAGTATGTTTTTAATTTTTCGGTGTTTTTTTTAGTATGCATATGCGTTTTGTTTCACGTTTGCGTTTGAAAAGTACTGGATTGTCAGCCACAAAAACAAATTCTATTTAAACACTGCAGTGTTTTTAAAATGCTGCCAGAAATCTCTCTCTGCAAGTACAAGCTCTTCAATCTATTCAGGAATCTCTCTGCTGTTATTATATTTTCTCAGTCCCCCAGGCTCTTTTCTGTGCCATTGCCAATGACCCTCCCACCTTCCTGCTTCTCACTGATTGGCTGAGCAGACTGCAGCCTAGCTGAAACATCATCCTCTGCTCACTGGTGTTTACAAGCAAGCTGAGGTGACACAGTGATTGGAGGAGAAAAGAAAAAAGTTAAGGGCTGAAATGACATCAGGATTTAGGCTCAAACTGTAGGCAAAAGACATGGTTCCCACCAGGAACAGAATTCTCTTCATTTACTATATAACATTCACTGAAATCAAAACGTGGACAGGACAATACATGTGTTATGTAGGTAGATGTCAGGCTTGTAGGGATATCCACCCACGAATCAGCTCCAATGCCCCAATCTAACTCCACACGATTCACGCTGTGTGGCGCATCCCCATTTGAACAGGAAGTGAGGAGACAACACCGACCTAACTTTGGTTTTACCCAGGCCTTTAGTATGCAAGGTATTGGAGCAGAATGCTGGGTGAGCGAATAAACTTCCAGGCCAAACAGAGATTCAGAGTTACCAAAGTCCAACAGTCCAGGGTCATACACGGGTGATCAGATATATCGCGGTACAGGAGGGCTAGGCAAAGAGAGGCCAAAAACGTGTCCGAGGTCAAACCAGGCAGCTATTAATTGTAACGATAATCCAGGCAAGAGGTCAGTACAGGCGGCAGACAAGGGAGGTCCAATAACAGGCAGAAGTTGAAATCCAGGTAATCCAATATAACAAGACAGCACAATACAGAGCACCCAGCAACCAGCAAGCTAGAGCTATCACAGGCAAGGAACAAGTGCACTGAGCAGCCTTAAATACTCCAGTCAACCAATCAGTGGCCGGCCACACATAACACTCCACCAATCATACAGCAGCCTACCTAGATGTCAGCTGACTAAGAGATCAGCTGACATCATACCAGATAACAGAGAGTCAGCTGACCATTAACACTTTCTGCGCCTGAGTGCATATGGATGTTTCCTAATGCTGCACGCGCTATCATTGCGAACAACAGTACGTGTATACGCATGCGCGTGAGTGTCTCGGCTGCTGAATCTGCATGCGCTATGTGCAGGAACAGCGCACGCAGAAGCGGAAGAAGAGAGCGCTGCGCTGGTGCCAGCATCACAGGTCTGATTCCTTACAGTAGATCAAGTATTTATCTACTTATATATGTGTTTTTTTCCCCTGGTATAGTATGACTTAAGGTGGCCATACACTGGTCGATTTGCCATCAGATTCGACCAAATGATAGATCCCTCTCTGATCAAATCTGTTCAATAGAGCGCCCTCTATTTGTACTTCCGCTGTCACTGCAGTGACACAGGAAGTTATACACTGATGCCATGATGGGAGAAGATGCCAGCCGGGAGGTGACAGCGGTGACAGCGGGGACTCGCGCTGGCGGAGCAGGTAATGTATCTCCGCTGTATTGCGTCGGTCGTCGGGCATTCAAACGCTGCTATCGACGCACTCCCGACCCGCTCCCGACCCGAGAAAAATCTTCCGCACGGAAGGATCGACGGGAGTCGACGGGAACGATGGATTTCGGACGGAAATCCATCGTTCTGTCAGCGGTGTGCGCGACGATTTCACGGTCGATTCGATCACTGTGATCAAAATGGCCGTATTTTGGTGGGAAAATCGCTAGGTGTATGGGCCCCTTAATCCTACTGCTTTAAGATAAGCACCCACTGCAAGACTAAATCACTGGAAACAGCAAATGAACACAATATTTACACTAAAGATCTTTAGATCTGCGCGCATGGGTGACGTCAAACGATTTAATCTAATGTGTCCCATCATGACTGTCTTTCTGCATAAGCGTCACCGCACATCCGTCGTCTGTAACCAGTGTTTACCGTTTATCCTTTGAAAGATAGGTACACAATGTTGGTTGAAATCCTTCTGTGGGTATGGACCAGAGTGGGATTAAAGAGACTCAGAAGTGAACAAAAATTGCTTTTTCTACCTGGTAGTTCACTTCAGTAGTAGCAGTAGATGTAAACCGCTGCATCCCCACCGCAAAACGAGGGGTTTAGATCCCCCAAATCTTAGGGCAAAATCCAACGACTTTCTTGGTCGTGAATTTTGCTGCCCACGAGGCAGAGCTTTCAGCTGCCGCTCTGCCTCTACTGATGTCAATCGCCGTGCGAATCTCCGCCTCTCCCCGCCCCTCTCTGTGAAGGAAGAGTGGGAGGGGCGGGGAGAGACGGCAATCCGCAGCGATTGACATTAGTAGAGGCAGAGCTGTAGCTGAAAGCTCTGCCTCTTTCAGGAAGCGCTGGCCGGATTGCTCCCCGGGGATTTGGGGGGTCTAAAGTGCTCGTTTTGCAGTGGGGATGCGGCGGTTTACTTCTACTGAGACGACTGAAGCGAACTACCAGGGAAAAATAGCAATTTTTGTTTGCTTCAGTCTCTCTTTAAAATGAATTGGGGCCCCAGGCAAGGAAGCAGCTTTGGCTTCTCCTTACAGTCTTTTTGTTCATCTAACATGGGAGATGGGGCCGAGAAACTGGCAGTTGGGCCCCCTGACTCCCAGGGGGCGCCAGGCACCTGCCTAGGTTTCCTGGTAGCCGATCCTGCTCTGGTATGGACCTTGCTGACTTATCGGTTACTTTCGCCATTAGATTGAGAAGATTATGACGGTGAGATCAAAAATAAATCAATCAAATTAAAAATAAGAAAAAATATATATATTCTAAGGTAAGATTAATATGGCAGCCTGATTCTCTGATTTAAAAAAATGAGAATACCGAGGTTTTTTTTTTTATCCGGCGGTGAAATTCGCAGCCAGGAGCAAACACAGCAATTAGTTTTTTGCAAGCTGTCTGCCCTCATGCTGAGGTTAAACACTGCAAGATGGATCCTGATAGGGTTCAATTATCAGCACAACTCCCAGAGGACTCGAGGTTTACCCTGCTGTATGGCGGTGCTGAGGAACAACACAGCAAAAATACAGCCGGGCTCAGGAAGAATGTCTCCGAGACACAAAGAGATGGTGGGGAGATCTTTATTAAAATGTGCGCATGGTGTATACCGGGAATATTTCACCGCCCTCACCGCGCCTCCTAATGGAAGGAAGAAAATCACTTACGGATTCTCTTTGTGGGCGCTGAAGAGAGATTACATGGAAATACAACTGACAGAAGATAACAGGAGGTGTTATTGTGATCTGTGTTACTAATAAGAGGGCTATTTAACCTCTCTGATATTTATCTGCAGCAGACAGTGAGAAAATCCCGCTGGAAAAGAAAACAGGAACGCTATTCAAGCAATGTTCCAGATTCGGTTTTACTGGCTGAATCTATTCTACCTCATCAGTTCAATCTGCCACCTGTCTCTGCCTCTTAGGGGGGCTTAAAGTGAAACTGTAGTAAATATAGAGTAATTAATAAAATTGCTTATTAACAATATTCATTAATAGATTATTTGGTCAATGTTTGTCCACTCTAAACTCTTTCCTCGCCCTGATTTACATTCTGAATTTTTTTCACTGGTGGTGACGTCTTTAGTTCTGCCAGGTGATCTGTACTGAATGTTCGTTACTGAGAGTTCTATGCACAGAGGGAGATATTGCTTTGCTTGGCTTGCTTGAACAAAGCTGTTATTTCCCACAATGCAGCAAGGTTCACAGATGTTCGACGAGGCCCCCCGAAACAATTGTCGGACTACTTGTGGAACAATTGCACAATAAAAGTGTAGTATTTGAAATTACCACTGGAGTGCTGGTGAACTGTGTTCATGAAGAGTCTGTGATCGATGAGATTCCGGTGGTCATTGAGTAAAGTGAAAGTAAAACATACACGCATTACTTCCTATACCGTACACAGGAGAACTAGGGGGGACATCCGTACACTGGAGGAATAAACTAGGGGGGCATCTAGTGGTCAAATAGTAAATTACACCCTAACACAGTAAATTCCATAAAAATACATAAATCCCCCATTAAAATCCATCCCTTGCCTCCCCCACTCTCCCATAAGTACGATAATGAATTAATAATTGATCTGGTCAATAAGGGAAAAACCCCTCAGTGGTTAACTAGTTTTTTTTTCCCATACCAGCGATTCTTCAGAAAAGTACAAACACAATCACACTGTGAAAACGAACGGTCACACGAAAATCATGCCAAAAACCTTTGGTGCGAATACAAAAATTGTGATTGAAACGCAATGTGTTTGCAATCGCAATTTGCACTGGAAAATGAATTTAACCATTTTAGCCGCTTGGACGTGATTGTCACGTCCAAGCAGCTGCTGTTGTGCTGCTGGGCACGCCCGCACGCTCCCGTGTTGCCCCCGTTAGCTCAGAGATCAATGATTGAGAACATAGTTCCCATTCATTGATCTAAGTGTCAGGGAGAAAGACTGAAGTCACAGTCTTTCTGAGCAAAAAAAACAACAAGCCAAAACACGTCCTCCTTATACTTCCTGTAAGTGACAGTGCTCGCTTACACGATGGAATAAAAAAAAATGACTGTGGCAATCTTGTAGCCAAATAGTAAAACTACATGTACATACATTTTTTTCACATAAAACACAATAAATTACATTTAAAATTAACTGTTCACCCCCACACCCAAAAAATACCCAAATTACATTTTTAACTAAAAAAAAATTAAAAAATTACAATTTGAAAAAACAAACCAAAACATAAATAGTCACCTAAGGGTCTAAACTTGTTTTAATATGCCTGTCAAGATATTATATTACTAATATTTGTTAAATTATAAGCTTGTAAATAGTGATGGAAGCAAAACTGAAAAAAATGCACCTTTATTTCCAAATAAAATATTGGTGCTATACATTGTTACATTGTGATAGCGACATCATTGAAATGGTGTAATAACCGGGACAAATGGGCAAATAAAATACGTGGGTTTTAATCATGGTAGCATGTATTATTTTAAAGCTATAATGGCCGAAAACCGAGAAATGTATTTTTTCCATTTTTGTCTTAATTTTCCTGTTAAAATGCATTCAGAAAAAAATAATTCTTAGCAAAATGTACCACTCAAAGAAAGCCTAATTGGTGGTGGCAAAAACAAGATATAGATCAATTCATTGTGATATATCCTTTATACTGGTTGAACTCGATGGACGTATGTCTTTTTTCAACCAAAATAACTATGTAACTATGTAAGTAGTGATAAAGTTATTGGCGAATGAATGGGAGGTGAAAAATGCTCGGATGCATAAGGTGAAAAACCAGTGAGGGCTGAAATGGTTAATAGATCACCGGTCATATTGTAAATTCGGTAATCACCGGTCAGATTGTAAATCGAGCCACAAATAAAAACCTAGGAAAGTTTGCAGATGGTGAATTCTGATTTCTTCCAGGTTTTTCTAGACTTTTAAATCCAATTTATTAAATGATTTGAGCTGGGATTTTATTTTTTTTTTCCTCCGACTCTGGAGCCAAATATAGCAAATCCGTGTTGTATGTGACAGGTCCCATCTCTCTTCATTAGAAGCGAGGAACGCCGACGTCGGCCTGTCAATCAAACTCGTCTCCGCTCAGTCTGACAAGCGCACAGACATTAAGGGAATTCAGCGAGGCTTCAGCCTACCCTGCAACCGCACATTAGGCAAAAAATAGACTTATTCTCTCTGTAAAAAAATATGAAAAATGTAGAACATACAGATGAGGCATGAAATGCATACGTTTAACCTGGGGGTCAGTCTTCTGAATACACAAAGTCATGTCAGCTTAGTTACATGAACAGGGAAAATAGGCTGTCAAGGGCAATGGAGCAATTTCCTGTCTCTCTCCTTAACCTCCCTGGCGGTAAGCCCGAGCTGAGCTCGGGCTATGCCGCGCAGGAGGATTTCTCTGCTTCTGGTGGGGCGATTCGCCCCATTCAAAGTGCTGTGCGCGCAGCCAGCACTTTGCTAGCCGCGCGCACAGCTCGATCGCCGCCGCTCTGCGGCGATCGCCTGCACGCAGCGGCAGAAGAGGCCCCCCCCCCCCCACCAGAGCCCTGCGCTGCCCGGACCAATGAGTTCCAGGCAGCGCTATGGGCTGGATCGAGTGCGCATGATGTCAGGACGTCGGCTGACGTCCATGACGTCATGACGATCGTCGCCATGGCGACAGGAGAAGCCAAACAGGGGAACGCGTTATATACGCGCTCCCCTGTTTGCTATTGATGCCGGCGATGATCGCACTAGAGGGCCACATGCGCCCTCTAGTGGTGTTTCATGTAGCTACCACTCTGGTAGCTTTACATGAAACAAAAAATAAATAAATAAAAAAAAAGCATTTTAATTTTGCCCATTTTTAAAAATAAATTAACCACCAGGGAGGTTAAACCCTTCAATCTCCTTCCTCGCAGCCGGTCTTTAGACTCACTGAGAAGCAGAGAGCAGACAACGATGGAAGAGAGTAAGCCTTCTTATACTTACGTAGGCATAAATAGCTTAAAGCGGTATTGTCAGCCACAAAATCAAATTCCATTTACCTACTGCTCTTTGTTTATTATGCAGCCTGCAACTTGACCCTGCATTTCAAGCATTTCGATATAATCAGAAATGTTTCTGCTGTAATGAATCTTATGTCAGTCAGCCTGGCTCAATTTGGTACATTGTTGACGAGAAGTAAGCTTGTTATTCCTCCTCCCACATTCCTGCTCTTCACTGATTGGCTGAGGGCAATTCAGTGTGACATGAGGCTGAGAAGGGAGGAGTTGCTGGAATATGATCTATGTTGTGCTCACATGTGTTTACAAAGCAAGCTAGATATGACAGTGCAGTTTTATCAAGGAGAGAGGACAACATGGCGGAACATGCTATTTTTGAGCTTCTATATTTTTAGAGGTAATATCATCTTTATTGATATTGTCAGCACTCTACTGGGCCTGGGTACATCCACCTGTGGGCTCTAGTATTGAACCCACCGGCCTGGTGTACTACTATATCTTTATCTATTGCATATGTTGGGATTCAGGATATACTGTAGGAATATTTAGTAATTTACTATCATCGTAAAAGGGAAAGAGGCGCCCTGATGTAATAAAAGCATCTAAAATCAGCTTAAAATCGAAAAGTGATATGAGGTAGCTTACCTCAATGACGAAACCTCTGTAGTTAATACAAGGGATTTTTATTAGCACAGTCAACGTGTTTCGCGGGTCTCAGCCCGCTTCATCAGGCCAGTAAAAGTGCCTACAATAGCAACAAGAACTCCTCCCAGCAACCTCCCTTTGTGAGTAGTGCTTCTAATTTATTTTCTTTTATTGTGGTCATTGACATATTGCACTACTGGGCTCCCGTTTTTTGTCTCCTGTGACTTTTTCTTCAGGGTGTTCATCCACCCCTACTACAATTTACTATCATATTTACCTACATGGGCATGATTGTGACAGCAAGGTGATAAAGGATGACATGGCTCTTTTTTTAATTGTTTTTAACTTTTTTAACTATAACAAGTGTCATATATATCACATTTTTGTAATAAAGATTATTGAATATCAATTTTCAACTATATTTCTGAGCGGTGCTGTTTTTTGAGGGTCTTCTTTCCCAATCTTTAGTCTGTCCTTTTGTACCCTAGCACACTGAATTTACAGGCAGGTGTTGCAGACATCTCTCCTTGTACCCATCATTTCATGTAATTATGATTTTGCGTTACCGCTCATTTTTGCAATTCCGTTAAACTACGGAACTAAAAATCAAACACTAAATAACGATTGAACACGGAATTACTACAGGCATTGTACACAAGAGCCTGCTGCACACTGTATAGGGACTGTCTACAAAACTTTGTATGATTCCTTATCAGTGGCTGAGCGGATGCAGTCATTAGAACAATTGTGCAGAGAGCAGAAAGTGTTTTCTCTCTGTGCCGATAGTTGTCAGTCTCTCAGGACAGGGCAAAGAAATGTCTTCACAAAGGGGCTCCCTGCTGCTTCTGGGCCCCCCTGCAGCTGCATCCCTATCAGGGTCTATAGTTACGCCCCTGGAGGGGAGGTAGTCCAACACGGAGGGTACATTTAATTATGAAGTTACTTGTAGTCACTAACCTTTGCAATATTGCACTAGATATGGCAGCAATGAATGCTTGCACAGGCTATATTAACCCCCACAGCCTCCAACGCATTGTACAGTCAGGGTGCGCTCTCTTACACGGTCCTCCCATATAAAGAGCAGCTTTCTGGCTGTGTACATCTGGAACAAACAGCAGGAAGCAGATAACAGCGGCACTGCAGGGATCAGAGGAAACGCGGATATCTGAAGAAGTCTATTGCGATGACCGAGTCATGGAGGTTAGAAATTGTTTTTCATACTAACCAGCGGGTAAGATTCAGACGTATTTTAAAAAAATATATATTCTGCAGGGATTTAACAAATTGAGATCGGAGATGAAAACGTGAAATTGCTGGCAAAAAAGGAAGCGCAATGTTCTCTCGGGTTATTCCAGAAATTGAATTCAAACTTCACTCTGCAGATGGAAAAATGTGTGGCTGAGATCACAAAAGTGTCTTTATTAATCATCTCACCTTATCTGCTTTATCGGTTTATTAATGTGAAATCATTATATTGTTTAACTAGCCAAAAAGTGATTAAAAAAAAAAAGTTAAAACATTAATGAGGTTAAGTGACTAGAGATGGCCCGAACGGTTCGCCGGCGAACTTCCGGGGGTTCGCGATCGCGGAGAACCGCAAACTTTTGCGGAAGTTTGGTTCGCCCTTATAATGCACCATTAGGGTCAACTTTGGCCTCTACATCACAGTCAACAGGCACATGGTAGCCAATCAGGCTACACTCCCTCCTGGAGCCACCCCCCCCCCCCTTATAAAAGGCAGGCATCGCTGGCCATTTTAGTCACTCGTGTGCCTGCAGTAAATAGAGAAAGGACAGCTGCTGCTGCTGCAGACTCTCATAGGGAAAGATTACTTAGGCTCTCGTAGGCTTCTTAGCTTTCTCCTTGCTGATTCTTATTGCTAAAATAGCACCCCACAACAGCTCTTTTGAGAGCTAATCTTGTTCTTGTGATCTTTTTTTTTTTCTGTGTGTGTCCCACTGACACTTGTGTTGCATAGACAACCTTGATAATTCATACTGTGTGTGCCACTGCCAGGCCCAGCACATTCAGTGACTACCTGTGTGTGTGACAGGTGCCTGTTGTTCACAGCGCACCCACTTACTGTCGTGAGCTGAGCACACGCAGTGTCACTGTGCCTGTCCGCTACCTGTCTGTGTGTGACAGGTGCACATTGTAATAGCCATTACTGCATATACCTACCTGTTGTGTTCAGTGCACCCACCTCATCACTGCATATACCTACCTGTTGTGTTCAGTGCACCCACCTACCTACGTGAGTGCACACAGTGTGATATACTACTTTGTGCATACCTGTTAACTGCACCTGCGTGACTGCACATTGTATTAGTCAAGTCAGTGCATACCTTTCACTTCATCCCCCCCAATATAGACAAAACAAAAGGCAGAGGCAGGACACCTTGCAGGTCTGTGCGAGGTCGCAATGTCGTGGTGTCGTGCGGCCCTCGACTAAAGTACAGTGTTAAGAAGAAGGCACGTGCCATCAAGCCCCAATATTGTCAGGACGTAGTTGACTATTTAACACAGAACACCTCATCTTTCTCAGCTTCCGCACGGAAGCGTGACATATATCTTCCTCCTCCTGCTCTGATTCTGGCACCCCACTTAACACTCCGTCGGCCGCCAATGTCTGTTAAACAAGGTGTGTATGAGGATCTGCAGATATCACAGACTATGAATGCACTTCGCAGGAACAGATCTTTTGCAGGGACGGATCTTTTGCAGATACTGATCTGTTGCATGTGTACAGCATCTTTGTGTGCAGCATCTTACGAAGATTTCTATCTGATGGGGAGTTCAGCTCCATAGAAAAGACTGTGTAGTTATGGCTCTCATACTACATGGAAGGGGGTAAAATTGGTCTGTGATCTTGCCTTTTCCAAAGACTTTTATCTCAAGTGTGTATGTAGCATTTCTCTATTACCTCACCTGCCGAACAATGATTTTGTACAGTACAGTATGTCTATTCATCTTTGTTGGGCTAGCACAATCTATTTCACGAAAACGCCAAAAAAGCATTTCATGTTTGGCTTTTACAAAAGTAAAGTGTTCTGGGGTGGACGCCGTGTGGTGCGTTAGTTTAGAAATATGATTATGGAAGAGATTTTTGTCTCCCGCAAGTTCACAAAATATCTTTTACTGTTGAGAACATCCATTTACTTCTCACAAAAAGGAAAAAGAGGGTTGGGGCTGGGAAAGTGGACTTTCTGTCTCCTCTAGAAAGGCTCTCGGAGCTGCAGTAAGTACATCATGATAAACGGTTAGGTAAATACTCGCTGCATATTCCATCGCCAGTATAAGCCAGGTGGCTGATTTTTTTTTTCAGCTATAATCTCATATAAAGTTGTTTCTACAGAAAAACCTGAAAGGAGAACGATCTAAAGTATAAACGTAAAACTGGCTGCATTACAAACTAACCCCTTCCTGCCTAATATATTCTTATCTGTATTCCCTTGCCCCTTGCCTACACCTCCAGGACACTGTATATGTCCCCTCTACTGCTTACACCTCTCTGTTAGTTTTCAAGTACCTTGCTGTAAATTAGGCCCAGCTGAAGGAGACCATGAACCTCACAAAGTCAGAGTTTTGTCACTGCATCTTCCTAGCAGGCTAGAGACGGCCTGTAAAGTTCCAGCAACGCTGATGTCGCCATAGGCCACCACCTGTCACTCTCACCGCACAAAGTCCTGGTAAATCAAACAGTGCCTTCATCCTAATTAAAGGTAGCAGCACAAGAACGCGACAATGACATCTTCCAGTTATCCATAAATTCATTTTGATCTTGCCCCTGCCAATAAGCCATTGATTATTATTGTGTAGATTTTTTGTCTCGGGAGACTCATGTAAAATTCATGACGCCCGTTCAGTGTGTGCGTAGCCCGGCACCTCGCTGTGATCCTGCGGGGATGAAAAGAGCCTTGAAGGATGAAATAAGCGGGCTGCCACTGAGCCCTTCGCGTCCCGGTGAAGCTTGGTCAGAGGCTGACACCGCCGTCAGGATCTCGCTCTCCTTGTCGAGCTTCTCAAACAACCGCGCCGGTAGAAATCTTAAAACGTCAGTAAAAAGAAGACATTGAAAGAGGCTCTGTAGTTAAATAAAAGCATTTTAAACAGCTTTGTGAATATTAAGAACGTAAAGGAAGTTTGGGTTAACTGTAGGTAAAGTAAACTTCTTCGTAAAAAAAGACACACTTAAAGTAGATCTCTGGGTATAAGATAAAAAAACGAATTTATGCAGATCTAACATTTCCCACAATGCTTCACAGAGTACATCAGACAACGAAACTCAGCAAATGTCCTGCAGACGGGGGGTAACTACAAATCTTGGGGCCCTCCCAAGTAAAAAGGACCCCTGAGGCGAAAATTAACTAATGAAATAAACAATTGTATCTATCTTCCTTCTCCTAAAAATGACCTTTTAAGATATTCCACAGTTTTATTTTAGGTTTAAATCTGCTTTTTAAGTTTTAACTGTTTTATTGTTTTTGCTCAATGACACATTCATTGAAGTATGCCAGAGCTAAAATGTATGAACTATCGACCCTTTTTATCTCTTTCCTGCTCTTAGAAGCAATTTTCTGCTAGGAAAGTGTTTTATAGTTGGAATTTCTTATCAGTGAGGGTCACGCTGTAGTCACTTCCAGTCTGAGTCAGGACTGAGTCAGCCACTTTTATACCTGATATTTAACTATTTCAGGCAGAGAAAGAAAAAAAGGAACACAGCCTAGTTATTTGTGTGCTAGGCACTGTACATACACGTCTATCTCATCATGTCACATGTCACTTCGGGTATCCTTTAAAGGCTCGTAGGCATGCGCAAAGATTGGTGCATGTGTATGAGCCTTTAAATGGGGTCCCCCCTAGATAGGATGGGGGGCAGTAGGTTGAAGTTGCACCCCTGATTGGGAGCCTTACATTGGATTGCAGCATAGCGGACACCCATAATTAAGAGAAACGGGAAGATAAGAGTACCTGTCCTGGAGCCTTGGTAGATATGTGCGCTATGTACTGTCATGGCCAAAAGTGTCGACACCCCAGAAATGTTTCCCAAAAATCAAGTATTTCTCACAGAAACGTATTGCAGTAACACATGTTTTGCTATATACATGTTTATTCCCTTCGTGTATATTGGAACAGAGTATAAAAAGGGGTGAAAAAACAAAACAAACAAATTGGATACAATTATTGGCACCCTTTCAAAATGGTGAATAAATACTATTGTTTCAACCATGTGAAGCTCCCAGGGCCAGATTTACCATAAGGCAGTGTAGGCACGTGCCTACAGGCGCCTGATGATGGAAAGGCGGCTCACTCTCCTCCCCTAGTGCCTCCCTCCCTCCTTCCCTATGCAGAGTCCTGATGAGAGTGTAAATGAGAAGCTACTCAACCGGGTCTCAGCATTCTACTGATTAGATCTCCCATCAGTCGAGGGCACCACTAGCTACTTAATACTGAGGGGACCTTTGGCTACCTAATACTAAGGGACACCAGTAGCTGTGACGGGCAACGGGGCAAGGGAAGTAAATAAGAAGTGACAGCTGGGGCAGACAGCACACTTGTGGTGTGGTTAAGCGGGGGTTTGTAGGGTCATGGAGGGCGGAGTCTAAGGTTCCAGGACATCTGTGCCTACAGGCTCTTGTGGTGTAAATCCAGGCCTGGAAGCTCCTTTAAAGAGAAACTCCGACCAAGAATTGAACTTTATCCCAATCAGTAGCTGATGCTCCCTTTTACTTGAGAAATCTATTCCTTTTCACAAACAGACCATCAGGGGGCGCTGTATGACTGATATTGTGGTGAAACCGCTCCCAGAAGAAACAAGAAAAGTACATACTCTTGGCAGTTTCCTGTCTGTGAACCATGTTGCATTGTGGGAAATAACTGTTTACAGCTGTTTCCAACTACCAAAAAATCATGCAGCAGCTACATCACCTGCCAGCAGTAAAAATGCTCACCGGAGTTCCTCTTTAAACTCACCTGGGGCAAGTAACAGGTGTGGGCAATTTAAAAATCACACCTGAAAGCAGATAAAAAGGAGAGAAGTTCACTTAGGGCTTGTTCACATTAAGGGCGCTTTTGGCTTTTTTTAAGCGCCAGCGATTTTCAAAATCGCCCTAAAAGCGCTTGTGCAATGATTCCCTATTAGAGTGCTCACATCTGAGCAGTTCGATTCCGATCCGCTCACCAAAGCGCTGCCTGTACCATTTTCGGGGCGATTTGCCTGTAATGGAAGGCATAGGGAAATCACAAAACACTTGAAAAAAATGCTTTGTATAGCGATTTCCCAAGTGCTTTCATGAATAAATACATTGGGCTTGATTCACAAAGCCGTGATAACTGTTGTGAAAAAGTGATTTGCTCCCGTTTTAGAACATTTTTGCGTAAAAAAACCACAGCGCGCGGAAAAATTTGCGTTTGCGCGTTAATGCGAAATTTTCACGCGTTAAAGTTCGCATTCGTGCGATAACGGGAATTTATTGCACGAACACGGAACGATACGCACGAAAAATGCGTTATCGCGTGAATGCAAATTTTTGCGCGCGATAACCGTGTTCACACGAAATTTTGCGCAAAGCACTTTTCACAGCGTGATAACAGTTATCTCTGCTTTGTGAATCAAGCCCATTGTATTTATTCTTTTCCGGGTCAAAGAGTTCACTTACTGACTTGCACTTTACAAAAAATCGTAACGCGCAGGTAAGCGCCAGGAGGCGCTAAAAATAATCGCGCACAAAATCGCAAAATGCTGGCGTCAGCGATTGGAATTTTAGATGTGAACAAGGCCTTAGTCTTTGGATTGTGTGTCTGTGTGTGCCTTACTAAGCATGGACAACAGAAAGAGGAGAAGAGAACTGTCTGATGACTTGAGAACTAAAACTGTGGGAAAATAGCAACAATCTCAAGGCTACAAGTCCATCTCCAGAGCTCTAGATTTGCCTTTGGAAACATTTCTGGGGGGCCAACAATTTCGGCCATGACTGTATGTATGTGACTATTTAGGTCAGGCATGGGCAAACTCGGCCCTCCAGCTTTTAAAGAACTACAAGTCCCACAATGCATTTGCCTTTATGAGTCATGACTGTGGCTGTCAGACTCCTGCAATGCATTGTGGGACTTGTAGTTCCTTAACAGCTGGAGGGCTAAGTTTGCCCATGCCTTATTTACATTGAGGGGGAGAGAGATGGGCCCCCTTTATCCAAAGCCCTTTATCCAATGCTGCCCTTCAGAAGTGTGTGTGTGTGGGGGGGATAGGAGGTACACAATCTACTGCCCACCTTAATCCTAAGGTAATGATGGAGGGGCTATTTAGCTAAAGCTCTTTAGGGCATGTGTGTGATTTGTTGAGGACCTGGGTACATTGTCTTTGTGCACGGTGTGTGTCTGTATTTTATACAGGGCTGTTTTTAGGCATAGGCAATCTAGACGATTGCCTAGGGTGACAAATGGAGGAGGGGGAACCACAGAGCTATCCTTAGTACACTGGGCTTTATGAAATTCTTATACATAGCTGCTAGCTCCATTAGGAAAGTGGTAATATAAAGTGGCTACAAACCCCCATTGAGTTCAAGACAGTGAGGTGTATTTGGCTTGGGAATAATGTGTGCATCCTTTGTAGACTTATTTTCAGAAGAAGAAAAAAACTCAATTTCTGTATATAACCTATCTATTTATTATAAGCATCTGCAAAAACAAAAGTTTGCTTTCTTAAAACAGAAAGAATTTGCAATAATTCAGGTAGGAGTGAGCTTGAGATGTCTCCCAGTGCATCACTGCTGAATATATGCAAATTAACCATTGTTACCCTTAGAAGCTAAACACACCTCCACCTCCAGCATCTGCAAAGCTTATTAATGTAGACTATAATCTTTCTCTTCACAAAATTTTGGGCAACAAAACATGCCCTGCCAGGGCTTCAAGATGATTATTTATATAGCGCCGACATACTCTGCAGCACTGTACAGAGTATATTATCTTGTCTAGGGCCAATTAAGGGAGAAGCCCTCCCCCCTAATGTATCCAGCTTGATTATGCAATCTTACTCACAACCACCCCTCTTGTAGACTCGAACAGTCTCTATTTTGACCTATGACGCTGTATTGTTATCAAATAATTTGCATGGTCTTGTTTTGTTGTGAGTTTTCATATGTTTATGTATGTTAACCCATTTATCTATTGTGCATTTATCTAATATGTTGGCGCTTTATAAATACAATAAATAATAATAATAATAATAACTTATCTGTATGTTTTGGGGATTTGGGAAAAAAAAACAGAGTGCCCGGAAGAATCCCGCGCAGACACGGGGACACCATACAAACTCCATGCAGATAGTGCCCCGGCTGGGATTCAAAGTGAAGACCCAGCACTGCAAGGCGAGAGTGCTAATCGCTTCGTTACCGTGCTGCCCATAAACAAAATGGCCATAAATAAAATGTCCAGCAACAGCCCTGATTATACACACAGTACTTATTTGTTTAACGCAACAGAACATATTGGCACGACACAGAAGTACATAACCTGCAAGAGTAAATGTAGCAATGTATAAACACATAGCGGCTCGCTAGAAATAAACGTTCTATATGTGCGATAAGAAATCCTGTTGCCTGCCGTTTGCCCCTTGAAAACATTTCAGTAAAAGGGACTCTAATTACGTCCGTGTTCCTACATGTGGACGCCTGATATGACAGCTGCCTGTTTGATAAATTTCGGCCCTTAGGAAAATCATTAAAACCCAAACAAGCCCTGCCGCTTGCTTTCGCCAGTAACCGCCATCGACTGCGATAATGACCCCAATGGAGGACTTGCTCTGCAATCAATTATCACCCAAGGCGGTTGGTGTGAATTCTGAGAATCTTACAGAACGCTAACAGTTTTAGCCTCCCTCCCGATGGAGAAATTCATCCCCTCTTGTTATCACCTGTTTTCTCGTGAGATATTGAGGCACCATTATTATTAGTATTATTATTATTATTAAACTTTATTTATAAAGCTAACATATTACACAGCACTATACAAAAGATAGGGAAGATTGTAAGATTGTAATACATTACAAGCATTAAATAATGTTACACAGGGGAATTATAGCAATAAGCTATGGTACACAAATAGTGATGTAAAAATAAAGAGTAGCGCGCAGATTGCAATGCAGGGATACATATAGTAGACAAGTCACTGAGTCCATATGGGGGAGGAGAAGAGCATACAGGAAGAAAAGCCCTGCCAAATAGGCCTACAATCTAAGGGGTGGGATGGAGGGAGACGTGGAGGGGGGGGTGTAAGTGCAAGGGAAGGGGATAGAGATATAAAGATGGCAAATAAGCAATGGTGAACAGTAGTGATGTCGCAAACCTCCGATTTTCGGTTCGCGAACCCCATTCCCGAACTTCCGCGGAAGGTTCGGTTCGCGTACAAGTTCGCGAACTGCAATAGACTTCAGTGGGGAGGCGAACTTTGAAAAATAGAAAAAATTATGCTGGCCACAAAAGTGATGGAAAAGATGTTTCAAGGGGTCTAACACCTGGAGGGGGGCATGGTGGAGTGGGATAGACACCAAAAGTCCCGGGGAAAAATCTGGATGTGACGCAAAGCAGCGTTTTAAGGGCAGAAATCACATTGGGCCTGATTCAGAAAGCGGTGCTAACAGTGAAACGCTGGTGAATGCTGGTGAACGCTGGTGAAAAGCCCTTTATCATGCCTAAACTCAGTTTAGGCATGATACGTTTAGGTGTGATAAGTTTAGGCATGTTAAGTTTAGGTGTGATAAGTTTAGGCGTGATAAGTTTAAGCACCAACTGGGTTAGCACCGCAGTGCACAGCTGATCAAAAGTTTTGCGCTAGCAAAGTCTGGTGCACTTTGCATAGAGTGTAATGGCGCTGCTTTGCGTGCGGGACTTTGCGTGCGATCTAAACTTATCTAAACTTAGCATGCCTAAACTTAGCATGCCACAAAAAAAAAAACCACATCAGGATAACATTAGCTCTCAAAAGAGCTGTTGATGGGTGCTATTTTAGCAATAACAATCAGCCAGGAGCAGGGGCGTAGCAATAGGGGGTGCAGAGGTAGCGACCGCATCGGGGCCCTTGGGCTAGAGGGGCCCCAAAGGGCCCTCCCTCAACTACAGTATTAGCTCTTTATTGGTCCTGTGATCATAATATTCACTTCTATAGATAATTTGAATAGTGGTAATCATTAACAAACTGTTCCCTGTCCCCTTCTTGCACCTCTGACACTGTAGTTGCCATTGGCAGGTTTTGGTGCGCCGTATCAATTGTTATGTATAGAGTGCTTTGGGGGCCCCATTGTAAAACTTGCATCGGGGCCCACAGCCCCTTAGCTACGCCACTGGCCAGGAGCAAGCCAAGAGCCTAACTAATCTTTCCCTAAGAGAAAAAAAATCTGCAGCAGCTCTCCCTAGTCTGTCTATTTGCAGCAGGCACACGAGTGAGTGTCATGGCCAGCGAGCCTGCCTTATTTAAGGGGGGGGGGGGGGGTTGGGCTCCAGGGCTTAGTGTAGCCTGAATGGCTACAATGTGCCTGCTGACTGTGATGCAGAGGGTCAAAGTTGACCCTCATAGTGCATTATGGGGCGAATCGAACTTCCGCAAAAGTTTGCCTGGTCCAGGCGAACGCGAACCACCAAAGTTCGCCTGGAACCATTCGCCGCCGAACCATTCGCTACATCGCTAGTGAACAGGTGGGTCTTTGAGACCCGCTTGATTGAGTTGAAGGTGGGAGTAAACATGATGTGGGGAGAGAGTTCCATAGAGTAGTGACTGCTCTGGAGAAGTCCTGGAGTCTTGCGAGTGAGTGAGCAAGTGATGTGAGGGGTAGATATCACTGCATTTCCTCTTTAATAGTCCAAAAATATATAGGAGGAAACCGGAGTACCTGGAGATACATACACTGAGGGACAGTTAGTGACAAGATAATATACTCTGCACAGCGCTGCATAATATTTCAGTGCTATATACATACTACAATAAATAACTAAATAAGAAATGTGTGCTTCAGAATGTATTGTATGCAATTTTGGAGTACGGATACAAATGACAGACGAAATAATGTTTGTTAGCGTATGCTTAAGTATATGATTGTGTTTCTCTGCGTCACGCACAAAACAGGGCTGGAACTTCCATAAAGGTAAAGGGGGATATTGCCCCATTGCCCCAGGGTCTGTAGGAGCCCCCAAGTTGTTTGTCTCCTTCTCTCCAGCTATGGTGCCCCCATACATGCCTGCAAGGAATGAGGAAGAGAGGCGCCATGGGGAGAAGTCTGGAGTGTAGAGTGTGGTGCTGCCGCCTGTGTCCTGCCTGGATTAGGTAAGACCCCCCTGTGTGTATCCTTCCCTCCAGCTATGGTGCCCCCATACATGCCTGCAGGGAATGAGGAAGAGAGGCGCCGTGGGGAGCAGTCTAGAGTCTAGAGTGTGGTGCTCCCTCCTGTGACCCCATACATGCCTGCAGGGAATGAGGAAGAAAGGCGCCGTGGGGAGAAGTCCGGAGTGTAGAGAATGGTGCTGCCTCCTGTGTCCTGCCTGGATTAGGTAAGACCCTCCTGTGTGTGTCCCCGCCCCTCCAGCTATGGTGACCCTATACATGCCTGCAGGGAGTGAGGAAAAGAGGTGCTGTGGGGAGGAGTCTGGAGTTTAGAGCATGGTGCTGCCTCCTGTGTCCTGCCTGGATTAGGTAAGACCCTCCTGTGTGTGTCCCCGCCCCTCCAGCTATGGTGACCCCATACATGCCTGCAGGGAGTGAGGAAAAGAGGTGCTGTGGGGAGGAGTCTGGAGTTTAGAGCATGGTGCTGCCTCCTGTGTACTGCCTGGATTGGGTAAGACCCCAATGTGTGTGTCCCCTCCCCTCCAGCTATGGTGATCTCATACATTCCTCCAGGAAAAGAGGAAGAGAGGCGCTGTGGGGAGAAGTCTGGAGTGTAGAGCATGGTGCTGCCTCCTGTGTCCTCCCTGGATTAGGTAAGGCCCCCATGTGTGTCCGCATCCTCCAGCTATGGTGACCCCATACATGCCTGCAGGGAATGGGGAAGAGAAGCGCTGTGGGGAGAAGTCCAGAATGTAGAGAATGGTGCTGCCTCCTGTGTCCTTCCTGGATTAGGTAAGACCCCAATGTGTGTCCCCTCCCCTACAGTTATGGTGACCGCATACATGCCTGCAGGGAATGAGGAAGAGAGGCGGCGTAGGGAGAAGTCCAGAGTGTAGAGCATGGTGCTGCCTCCTGTGTCCTGCCTGGATCAGGTAAGACCTCCAATGTGTGTCCCCTCCCCTCCAGCTATGGTGACCCCATACATGCCTGCAGGGAATGAGGAAGAGAGGCGCCATGGGGAGAAGTCTAAAGTGTAGAGCGTGGTGCTGTCTCCTGTGTCTCCTCCCCTCCAGCTATGGTGACCCCATACATGCCTGCAGGGAATGAGGAAGAGAGGCGCCATGGGGAGAAGTCTAAAGTGTAGAGCGTGGTGCTGTCTCCTGTGTCTCCTCCCCTCCAGCTATGGTGACCCCATACATGCCTGCAGGGAATGAAGAAGACAGGCGGCATAGGGAGAAGTCCAGAGTGTAGAGCACGGTGCTGCCTCCTGTGTCCTGCCTGGATCAGGTAAGACCCTGCTGTGTGTCCCCGCCCCTCCAGCAATGGTGACCCCATATATGCCTGCAGGAAATGAGAGAGAGAGGTGCCATGGGGAGAAGTCTGGAGTGTAGAGCACAGTGCTGCCTCCTGTGTCCCCTCCCTTCCAGCTATGGTTACCCCATACATGCCTGCAGGGAGTGAGGAAAAGAGGCGCCGTGGGGAGGAGTCCAGCGTGTGAAGCGTGGTGCTCCCTCCTGTGTCCTGCCTGGATTAGGTAGGACCCCAATGTGTGTCTCCACCCTCCAACTATGGTGACCCCATACATGCCTGCAGGGAATGAGGAAGAGAGGCGGCGTAGGGAGAAGTCTGGAGTGTACAGCATGGTGCTGCCTCCTGTGCCCCCCTCTGTGTCCGCTGTGTACACTCTGGATTTGTAAGGGTAAGGAGGAGGGGGATAATGGGGTCCCCGACAATGCTTTTGGAGATATATGATGGACACGTAATGATTTAGTGTGGCTGGGAGTGTGGCAGAACGGGTCTTGGGAGTCAGCTCGGAGGCTGGTGGAGGGGGGGGGGGGGCATTGCTAGGCATGCCCTCCGAGTTACTTTTGAACCAGCGCCCCATTGTAGCTAGAACCAGCCCTGGCGCAACACATTCTGCGTAAACTCATACAAGCTTGTAAGCACAGTAGCCATGCGTGCAATTTAGTTCTTAGTGTGTACTCTAGGTAGCTGTGCATTCTTGTTGTAGAGTCAACCTCACATTTGCCCTGATGCGGTCATAAAACACAAAAGCGGAACAACTAGAGGTAGAACGAGTGACGGGGGGATTTTCCTTGAAAAGCAGAACAGTTAGGAGTAATGTTCTTCATATTATGCCTGCGCTACACCGATGACTGTCTGCAGTATTCTCTCAGCAATAACCACTTAGAGATTCAGGTTTCTGCGTTAATTGCTCTGTAATTAGTCATTTGTTGTGTGTTTATGAAATGCAGATTTGCCTGGCTGCTTTGTAAAGTAAAAAGTTCCAGTGGGAAAGGGGAGAAAAAAAAACGCTTTGATTAGCCGTCGGGCTCATTAGAAGCCTTTATAATTCACTATCTCTGTTCGCCATATGCATAATAATCTCTTAATCAATGCTGAAATGTGTATATAATAGTAAAGAAAGAGGGCGCAATCAATACCTCCGGCTGCAACGCAATCAGCCTCCGCGCTTGTTCCCGCCGAAATATGCCCAGCAGAGCTCAGCCAATTAACAGGAACATGCTTCATATTAACATTACTTACAGGAGAGCCGGCAGATAGCAGGGAACTTGTACCTGGCTTAATTAAAAAAAAAAAAAATGAAAGTAAAAATAAAAGTCTCGCCATGCATTTAGAGCTGCGGTAAAAGCATTACTGTCAGGAAATAAAACAAACAAATGTGTTTATAGACTTAATTCGCGATCAGAAGACAAATAAGGCCCACGCGAAGCATGTCGCAGGTAATTAATCTCTAAACGGCAACAGGCAATTGTGAAGATGCTCAGAAGCCGTGTAATTAATACTGGCTAAAGTTAGATACAGGAAGTAGTGTGGCATACAGCAAAGTCGTAGGAGTAACACTGGGATTCATTCATAAAACGCACCTTATCCATAACTCCCAACTGTCCCTCTTTTGGAGGGACAGTCCCTCTTTTGGAGCTACTTGGATACTACTTGGAAAACAGAAATTAGAAAACGATCAAAAATCAACAATTATGGAAAGTTGGAATTTCTGCGGAATCGGAAATCAGCATTTCCCACCATCCCTAGTTACAATGTCTCAATGTGTTCCCTATCCTGTATTACGGTCTTTAAAACAACACCCTACACTAGAGTCATGGTTGGATTTACAATTTAGAGGCCCACAATCACATGCATTCTGGTGCCTTAAACTCCACCTCTGAATATAGGCCACACCCACAAGTTAAAATATTCTGAACTCTAATCCCTTCCTTATTACACTAACTGTCCTTAGAATCTTACACTCTAATCACAGTCTCATATCATCCTTAGTGACACACAAAGATTAGGGTGTAATGCTGGGAATACACAATGTGATTTTTTAATTGATTTAAGCTGGCCATACACTAGGCCGATTCCCTGCCGATCGACAGCAGATTCGATCGTTGGGATCGAATCTGCTGTCAAATCGTTAACGTGAACGCTATAGATCGATCCCGTGGATCGCTCCGTGTGAGAAATTACAGTCGATCGCTCGCGGGTAGGGAGCGCGTCGCTAGCGGCTTTCGAGTGCCCGACGACCGACGCAGTACAGCTGTAATACATTAACTGCTCCGCCGGCGCGACTCCCCCCCGGTCACCGCTGCTCCGTCTCCACGCTGGGCTCCGGATCCAGCATGCTTCACTTCTTCCTGTCCCGGCAGGAAGTTCAAACAATAGAGGGCGCTCTACTGTTTAAACTTCCCCCAGACTGGAAGAAGTGAAGCCTGCTGGATCCGGAGCCCACCGCGGAGAAGAAGACAGCGGAGACCTGGGGAATCGCGCCGGCGGAGCAGGTAATGTATGGGGGGAGCGGCGGCAGCACCACCACCACAGATTGTGAATGGTTTCAGGCTGAAATCGATTCACAATCTGTTTGCAGTAAAGGCAGCTATACGATCCCTCTCTGATCAGATTCGATCAGAGAGGGATCTATCTGTTGGTCGAATCTGATGGCAAATCGACCAGTGTATGACTACCTTTACTGTCTGATCTTATTTTTGATCGATTTTCTTATTTTTTCTTATCAATTTCCATTCACTTCTATAAGAAATTGATGAGAAAAAAGATTGAAAATAAGATCGGACATGTCAGAAATTATCTATCGAACCATCTATCTGCAGAAAAAACTTATGGTGTATTCCCAGCATAAGTGCCTGAAGTCAGTGATATGAGGCAGGGATTAGACTGTAAGCTCCCGAGGTCAGTGATCCGAGGAGGGGGGCCGGCTCTCCCACATGCCTTATGGAACATCCAGCCCTAACCAGAGTAAGACATTATCATATAATTCTGACTTCTTATGAATTGCTACAGCCAAGCTTCTGTTTGTGAAGCGCTGGTATCTATTATTGAACGCTCAATACTGAGGCGCAGAAGTACAAAGCAACCACCTACAGCGGAGGACTTGAGATTAATTCATTCATTTATGTCCTTGTTTTTTTATGATCTCAACTTCCAGCAAGTTGCGGCGAGTACTTAGCATTGCCCTTGACCTTTGAACAAAGGAAGCCATTAAAAGTCTATCCAATTAAACTCTTTACTCTTGAAAGTTGCAGTGAAAACAAGCACTGAATGCCCTTTAAATCTCGTCGTAGCTGTAGGGAAAAGTAACAAATTGTGAGCGAACAAGCTGGCAATACAGAAAAGCTATTTCATTTCGCGGATAACAACAGCCAGAGATGCATTGTTCAATTATTCACAGGCCCACAGGGCCCTGCCATGTAAGGGAATTATTTTTAACCCGTAGCTTTAGACAAGGAAAAAAAAATAAAGAATTGAAGGCTGATAGCACAGAAGTTTTATGTGTTTTGGAGGAAGGTGGCAGCATAGCCACCGGTGTGTCTTCCATTCTAATGACAGAAATTCCCAGTAGGCCCGAGGGCTCACCTCTGTGTGCCGGGCCGCAGTATCAGTCATGCATTGTGTATCCAAATAGCAGCATGTTTTATTCATGTGCTGAATCCACATCACCCATATACAAAGGCACCAAACTTTTTCTTTCTAAGTTTTACCCTTCATATGTCTTTCAAATAGCCTTCCACGGACTTACAATATGTACTGTATTTTTCGGACTCTCTGCTGCTCCTGACTATAACACACACCTAGGGCTTGATTCACAAAGCGGTGCTAACAGTTAGCACCCTGGTGAAAAGCCCTTTATCACGCCTAAACTCAGTTTAGGCATGATAAGTTTAGGTGTGATAAGTTTAGGTGTGATAAGTTTAGGCATGTTAAGTTTAGGTGTGATAAGTTTAGGTGTGATAAGTTTAGGTGTGATAAGTTTAGGCATGATAAGTTTAGGTGTGATAAGTTTAGGTGTGATAAGTTTAGGCATGATAAGTTTAGGTGTGATAAGTTTAGGTGTGATAAGTTTAGGCATGATAAGTTTAAGCACCAACAGGGTTAGCACCGCAGTGCACAGCTGATCAAAAGTTTTGCGCTAGCAAAGTCTGGTGCACTTCGCATAGAGTTTAATGGCGCTGCTTTGCGTGCGGGACTTTGCACGCTATCTACACTTATCTAAACTTAGCATGCCTAAACTTATCACACCTAAACTTATCACACCTAAACTTATCACGCCTAAACTGGCTTTTCACCAGTGTGGTGCAAAGGTTATCATGCCTAAAGTCTTTTAGGCGTGATAACTGAGTTATCACCGCTTTGTGAATCAGGCCCCTAGTTTTAGAGGACAAAAGCCAGGGGGAAAAATATATACTAAACCTGGTGCATCCATGGTGAAGGGGAATCTTGTGGATTATCCCCCCTTTGTACCTCATGACCCCTTGTACCTGTTTTGCCTCCCTGTGTCCTCTTCTGTCCCCCTTGTGACCTCTATGCCCCTTTATGTCCCTCTTGTGTCCTCCGCTATGCCCCTTTGGGTCCCCCATGTCCTTCTCTGCATGGGCACAGTACAGGGAGTCCCCGACATTGCGGTGGGTTGGAGGTTGGTATTGGCAATGGCAGGCGTTCACAAGTCCGGAACTCCCTGCATTTGGACTATAAGACGCAGTGACTTTTTCCCCCACTTTGGAAAAGAAAAAGTGAGTCTTATAGTCCAAAAAATACAGTAGTTATATTCTGAAATTAACTCAGGTATTGTTGGTTTGTCCAAAATTTGGAGCAACTCTAACACGTCAAACAGCCAAGCCAACTTACAGAAGTAATGTAATTATGGTCAAAGATTTCTATTACGCACGGAAAAGCCTAATTTGTTTTACCTTGCGATGAGTGAAAATTGACAATACAATTGCACATTTTTGTAAGAACAAATCACATTTTATCTAAACTGTTCACATTTGTAAACAGAAAAGTTTGGCAAGAAATAAATAAATAAATAAAAAAAACTGCAATTTCCAAAAATTAAGCATTTCTTTCCACAGATAGGCTGGGGTCCTGCTTGAGTCCGCTGAAAATAGCTGCTTTTTTTCCACCGACAATTCTGCAATCTCGGCGCATTTTTGGCCGACAATCAGCTGGCAGCATCTGGCTGTCGGCAATAAGGACTCACATGCGGTGTGTGAAAAAAAACCCAAAAAACAAGAGAACAACTATTATTTCCCTGCAGCGGGAAAACGATTACCCCAACTTTCCTGCGATTCTCCATGGGGAAGCATTATGTGTGTTTTGGAATTAAACAATTTTTGATTTGTGATTTTTTTAAATTTGTGTGTCATCCCTGCCTAAAAATAATTTAGTGGATTTTGTAACCTCATTCTTACTTTTTACCATTCTGTGCAGCGATCGAGGGATCGCTCCGTTTGCTGGAAGAGTTACGAGAAGTTGAGCTTGTCACTCTCAACTTGACACCAAAATTAGAAGCCGGGGAGTGAGTCACCGAACAAGCAGAAAATGTGCCTCGCAGCACAGTTGTGACGGTGTGATGGAAAGCGAGATCATTTCTCATTTATATTCTATAAAAGATGTTTACTGGCCTTGCCAAATTGAAGCAGATGTGCTGCGAGAGTCATTATTGCTCTGAAATTCTCGGTTTATAAAGAGAGGTGCGCTAGATGGAGAATGCCCCGTAGAGCGAGAGGGAAGGGGGAGGGAGAATGCCCTGCAGAGCGAGAGTGAACGGGGATGGAGAATGCCCTGCGGACCAAGAGGGAAGGGGGATGGAGAATGCCCTGTGGGCCGAGAGGGAAGGGGGAGGGAGAATGCCCTGCAGAGCGAGAGTGAACGGGGATGGAGAATGCCCCGCGGACCAAGAGGGAAGGGGGATGGAGAATGCCCTGCACAGCGAGAGGGAACGGGACTGGAGGATGTCCCGCGTAGCGAGAGGGAACAGGGCTGGAGAATGCCCGTAGAACGAGAGGGAAGGGGCTGGAGAATGCCCCGTGGAGTGAGAGGGAACGGGGATGGAGGATGCCCCGTGGAGTGAGAGGGAACAGGGATGGAGAATGCCCCGTGGAACGAGAGGGAATGCGGCTGGAGAGTGCCCTGTGGAGTGAGAGGGAACGGGGATGGAGGATGCCCCGTGGAGCGAGAGGGAACAGGGATGGAGAATGCCCTGTGGAGCGAGAGGGAACAGGGATGGAGAATGCCCTGTGGGCCGAGAGGGAAGGGGGATGGAGAATGCCCTGCAGAGCGAGAGTGAACGGGGATGGAGAATGCCCCGCGGACCAAGAGGGAAGGGGGATGGAGAATGCCCTGCAGAGCGAGAGGGAACGGGACTGGAGGATGTCCCGCGTAGCGAGAGGGAACAGGGCTGGAGAATGCCCCGTAGAACAAGAGGGAACAGGGCTGGAGAATGCCCCGTAGAACGAGAGGGAACAGGGCTGGAGAATGCCCCGTGGAGTGAGAGGGAACAGGGATGGAGGATGCCCCGTGAAGCGAGAGGGAACAGGGATAGAGAATGCCCTGTGGAGCGAGAGGGAACAGGGATGGAGAATGCCCTGCGGAGCGAGAGGGAACGGGACTGGAGAATGTCCCGCGTAGCGAGAGGGAACAGGGCTGGAGAATGCCCGTAGAACGAGAGGGAAGGGGCTGGAGAATGCCCCGTGGAGTGAGAGGGAACGGGGATGGAGGATGCCCCGTGGAGTGAGAGGGAACAGGGATGGAGAATGCCCCGTGGAACGAGAGGGAATGCGGCTGGAGAGTGCCCCGCGGAGTGAGAGGGAACGGGACTGGAGAATGCCCCGCGGACCGGGAGGGAACGGGGATGGAGAATGCCCTGTGGAGCGAGAGGGAACAGGGATGGAGAATGCCCATGGAACAAGAGGGAATGGGGCTGGAGAATGCCCCGCGGAGTGAGAGGGAACAGGGATGGAGAATGCCCCGTGGAACGAGAGGGAATGGGGCTGGAGAGTGCCCCACAGAGCGAGAGGGAATGGAACTGGAGAATGCCCCGCGGAATGAGAGGGAACAGGGCTGGAGAATGCCCCGTGGAACGAGAGGGAAAGGAGATGGAGAATGCCCCGCAGAGCGAGAGGGAACGGGACTGGTGAATGCCCCGCATAGCGAGAGGGAACGGGACTGGAGAATGCCCTGTACAGTGAGAGGGAACGGGACTGGACAATGCCTCGCGTAGCGAGAGGGAACGGGACTGGACAATGCCCCGTAGAGCGAGAGGGAATGGGGCTGGAGAATGCCCCACAGGACGAGAGGGAGCGAGGATGGAAAATGCCCTGCGGAGCGAGAGGGAACAGGGATGGAGAATGCCCTGTGGAGCGAGAGGTAAGGGGATGGAGAATGCCCCACAGAGCGAGAGGGAATGGGGCTGGAGAATGCCCCGCAGAGCAAGAGGGAACGGGGATGGAGAATGCTCTGTGGAGCGAGAGGGAAGGGGATGGAGAATGCCCAGCGGAGCGAGAGGGAACAGGGATGGAGAATGCCCCGTGGAGCGAGAGGGAACAGGGATGGAGAATGCCCCGCGGAGCGAGAGGGAACGGGGCTGGAGAATGCCCCGCAGAGCGAGAGGGAACAGGGATGGAGAATGCCCCGCAGAACGAGGGCATTCCGTGTCCTCGGCATTCCGTGTCCTCGGTCCTTCTATGTCCTCCACTGTCCAATTCATAGCTGCAATACCATAGCATCTTGTGAGCAGCCGCTCGCGTGGGTAACACGGCAGCTTCCTGATTCCGGGTCACCTGACTGGTGACGTGCGCTCCACAATTCAGTGTCTTCCTCTTCCTATGCACGTCACCAGTCAGGTGACCCGAAATCAGGAAGCTGCCGTGTTACCCACGCGAGCGGCTGCTCGCAAGATGCTATTGCAGCTATGAATTTTCAAACACAGGGGACGTAGACATAAATGATGCAGGGGGACAGAGGAGGACATAGAAGGACAGAGGACACGAGCGGACCTTTCCGCCAAGGCTGCTGCACCTGTAAAGCTCTGCCTACCACAATACTGACACCCGGCGTATAAGACGACCCCCCACTCTGCAGAACATTTTCAGGGTTCAAAAAGTCGTCTTATACGCCGGAATATACTGTACATTTGGCTACGTACTGAATAGTTACATACAATTTATTCAGGTTGAATGCAATTTGAGAGTATCACACACTACACAATTCTTGGTAAAGTTGGTCTGAATATTCTGTTACACTTCCAATCTAAAAAATACAACATTGAAAAAAAGTCATTCGATCAGACTGTTTAGTTTTAATAAAGAAAAAAACTTTTTTTTTTTTTCTGTTCAGCCAATCCTTTTCATTGATTTACAGTAAATTGGAAAAAATTAGAGCGTTTGTTCAGGGGGGTAACTAGAACTCCCTGGGCCCCCCTGCAAAACTTTGGATGGGCCCGACTCCCCCCCCCCTGCTTTATGCACAGGTAAACTGAGAGGCCGGGTGCACACATGGCAGAAACGCTTGCAGAGCGGGTAACGCCGTGTTTTATGCAGCAATGTTAGTCTATGGGACGCAGAAGGACCAGCGTTGCACTTGCGTTTTACAGTAAGCGTTCTGCAGACGCTGTAGTGCTGCATAATATACAGGCTGGCTGCCAAAACGCACATAAGGAAAGTCTATGGTAACGCATATGCAATGCATTTTCCATGCATTTTTTAATGTGTTTTTTAATTAAAAAATAAAGATCTCTGACGTATCTCTGCTTCCCGTTGTCTTCCTATTGATTTGCATATAGGTAAATGTAAAAACGCATACAAAACGCAATTGAACGCACACAATACGCATCTGTGCAAAAAACCCCGCAAACTCACTAAAAAATGCAGTAAAAACACATTACACTACTGCAAACGCATCTGTGGAAAACACGGGATTATCACGCTATGTCATATGTGAACCTAGCCAGAACCAATGTTATTCAGTTGGCTAGTGCACACTTCAATGTGTTTTCCCCATGCAGATAAAAAGTGACAGCAGTGAAGCACTGCACACATTTTCTCTATCAATTACATTAGCTACTGTGATAAATGTGCATATTTTCACACCTACAGACACACATGGTGTGCAGAAAATGTGTATAGAATGCCAACATATGCGTGGGCTCCCAGCCTCAGCTTATTACCCTCACTCTGTCCACCTGTGATGAAGCAGAACTGGCTCTGTAGACTTCTCCAGCATCACTACAGTACACAGCACTTGGGGAGCGATGGGGAGAGGTGTTGGGGACAGGGCGCAGTACACAAGAGGCAACTGCACAATAAATAGGGACTGTCTACAAATCTCTGTCTACAAAACTTTGTATGATTTGCTATCAGTGGCTGAGCAGATGCAGTCATTGTGCAGAGAACAGCAAGCTATTTTGCTCTGTGCCCAAACTCCTCAAGCATCACTACAGGACACAGCACTTGGGGAGGGGTAGAACAGCACTGTACACAAGAGCCTGCTGCATACTGAAAGGGACTATCTATAAAGCTTTGTCTGCACAACTTTGTACGATTCCTTATAAATGGCTGACTGAGCAGATGCAGTCATTAGAACAATTGTGCAGAGAGCAGAAAGTTATTTTCTCTCCATGCACTTAGTTGTCAGTCTCTCAGGACAGAGAAAAGAAACATCTCCCCTCAAAGGGCCTCCTGCAGCTTTTGGGCCCCCCTGCGGCTGCATCCCTTGCAGGGTCTATTGTAGTGATGCTCAAGTAGATGCAAATAACTTCGAATTGATGCCAATTTTATGCAAATTTGAGCAGCTTGAAAATAAACCAATTAAATTTTACCTCAACAGGTTCATTTTCAAGCTGTATGCATTTGCATCAACTCAAATTCATTTGCATCTACTTAACCATCACTAGTCTATTCTTAAGATGCGTACACACATGTGACTATAGTCGTTTGAAACGATCGTTCCCCGATCGGTTCAAACGACGATTGTTTAAAAAAAAAAGCAGCCGACGACCATGAAGTCTAACGACGGACGAGCTAGATCGTTAAAAACAAACAATATAGCTTGGCAGATTTTCCCCAACGACGATCGTTTGCAAAAGTAGTACATCGTTGGAAAACGCTCATTCGTACTAGGCTTGACATGCGCATTTTACTATTTCTCCATGGAACTTTTCATTTTTTATGCGCAAGCGCAATAGTTGTTTTACGTAATGTAACGTTCGTTCTACCGATCAGATCGTTACACACCTTTAAAAGTAACTTTACTTAGTTCGTTCTTTCGTCAATTAAAAGTTTGTTCTTTGTTCTCAACGAACGATTGTTGTCGCATGTGTGTACATAGCTTTACTCCCCTGCGTATGTGACCACCTTTAGAAAGTGGCAATTGACTTACTGCTACCTACGATGAAGTAAATTTAACACAGGATACATTTCTTTCATCCAAATTGAATCTTTATTGGGACCTGCTGCGGCGATGTGGGATGGAGGCACAGCGGTGCTGCTCCACAACGTTCAAGGAAAGGTCCTTCTTAACAAACAGCCGCTCCAAACAATATCATGTAAATTGCGCTCAGCAGATTCTGCGCTTGGATGAGGGTCCTGGGCGGGAGTGAAGGACGAGAACTACAGCTAATTAACGTTCAGCCAGCAATGCGGCTTCTGTCCTGGGAGTTCTCAGGCAGTTGGAAAAAATACATTCAGAATCTATAAAGAGGAACACAAAAAGGAGTATCTGTTTATCAAGCGGCACAAGTGAGGAGGTGCTGCTTAAAGAGGAACTCCAGTGAAAATAATGTAATAAAAAAGTGCTTCATTTTTACAATAATTATGTATAAATGATTTAGTCAGTGTTTGCCCATTGTAAAATCTTTTAAATCCCTGATTTATATTCTGACATTTCTTACATGGTGACATTTTTACTGCTGGCAGGTGATGTAGCTGCTGCTTGCTGTTTTGGCAGTTGGAAACAGCTGTAAACAGCTATTTCCAACAATGCAACAAGGTTCACAGACAGGAAACTGCCAGAAGTACCTCGGTACTCAGAGCTTCTTGTGGGAGGGGTTTCACCACAATATCAGTCATACAGCGCCCCCTGATGGTCTGTTTGTGAAAAGGAATAGATTTCTCATGTAAATGTGGTGTCAGCTACTGATTGGGATAAAGTTCAATTCTTGGTCGAAGTTTCTCTTTAGGCTACTTTCCCACCAAGAACGATTTGTTCATGATCCGGACAACACTACAGTCCCACCACGAGTCTCTGCAGTGCAGTGAATATTAATTAGCCATGAGGCTGGCCGCGGAGGAGGAGGGGAGACCTCCTCCTCCAACATTTCTGAGCATGTGCAAGCAGTCTAACGCTGCTTAGCCCAGTATAAGCATGCAGCACTTTGTTTAAAAGAGTCTCTGCAGTGCAGTGAATATTAATTAGCCATGAGGCTGGCCGCGGAGGAGGAGGGGAGACCTCCTCCTCCAACATTACTGAGCAAGTGCAAGCAGTCTAACGCTGCTTAGCCCAGTATAAGCATGCAGCACTTTGTTTAAACGTGCTGCGTTACTATGTAACCCAACGTGTACACTGTGAAACAGCACATTGATTTTACAGTGCTGTGAGTTAGGCTGCGTTACTGGCTGCTGTAACGTGGGACTTTAACGTCCAACTGTGAAACCAGCCTTAAAGAAAACCTTAACTGAACATTAAAAGTCAAAATAAGCATACACAAGTCATACTTGCCTTCCATGTAGTCTACTCCTCAGTGTCTTTCTCCTGTCCCGCGTCCTGTTTGTTCACTGTGATCAAGGGAATTTTCCATCCTCCATTTTGAAAATGGCCATTACCCATAACAGCTTTCTGGTCAGCACACAGTTAAACTGTAACATCGCCCACTTGAGCCATAGGGAAACATAGACATTACCTGGTACATCAGTTGTCCACTCAGCTATAACTGACAGCAACTGATATTTTACTGACAGCAACTGATATATTTCAGATCTGACAAAATATTGTCAGAACTGGAAGGGATAATTGTCAGAAGAAAATTGTGAGCTTCTGAGAGGAACTGATGGTGAGGTAACTATGTAATGTTCATTTGAAGTTACCTCATGTATTTATTTTACATATTTTTACTCAGTACAGGTTCTCTTTAAAGCAGTAAGGACAGCCATGCTATCCCTGGAAAAAAAGCAACACTTATGAGTAGATACATACTAGTTCTACTTACATAACGTATGTATTGTACTGTCCAGTGTCCACATTTGGATTTCAGTGAATTTTATATAGTAAAATAAAAAAGACCTGTTCCGGGCATTTTCCATTTTTACTTCATCTGACTAAAACCAACCCTGATGTCATTTCCTCCCTTAGGGCTAATTCTCACTACAAGAGCTTTTCTAAGCGCCTTGTGATTTTAAAAGCTCCTGATAATGTTATCCTATGTGTGTGTTCACACTGGAGCCATGTGATTTTGTAAAAATCCCCCATAGCATTGCATTAGTGAAATCTTTTAAAATCTCCAGCGTTTAAAAAGCTCTTCTAGTGTGAATCAACCCAAACTCTTTTTTTCGGGAACAGTAAAAAAGGGCGCAGGAGGCTAGTGGACAAATCGGGCGCCGCCATTCACTCCCATAATAAATATCGTTTAATGGGCGCCCGATAGAAAAAAAGGGCACCGGAGAAAAATAACATTTTAAAAGCGGCGCCCGGAGACTTAATGTTTTATTACTGCTTCTCATGATTACACAATATTTAATGATTTATACATTTTTAATATTATTTTTAAATGAAAAACAGTACAATATTTTTTTCAAACATTATTTTTAAACGAAAAACAGTAAAAAAATTTTTTTACATTATTTTTAAACGAAAAAAACGCACAATATGTTTTTGAAACGTTATTAATGCTTATCACAGGGGGGTGTTAGGTTTAGGCACCAACAGGGGGTCTTAGGTTTAGGCACCAACAGGGGGGTCTTAGGTTTAGGCACCAACAGGGGGGTCTTAGGTTTAGGCACCAACAGGGGGGTCTTAGGTTTAGGCACCAACAGGGAGGTCTTAGGTTTAGGCACCAACAGGGGGGTCTTAGGTTTAGGCACCAACAGGGGGTCTTAGGTTTAGGCACCAACAGGGGGGTCTTAGGTTTAGGCACCAACAGGGGGGTCTTAGGTTTAGGCACCAACAGGGGGGTCTTAGGTTTAGGCACCAACTGGGGGGTCTAGGGGTCAGGGGTAGGTACAGGGAGGGTTACTTAGGCACCAACAGGGGGGGTCTTAGGTTTAGGCATCAACAGGGGGGTCTAGGGGTTAGGGGTAGGTACAGGGAGGGTTACTTAGTAATTTTTTTTTTAAACGTTATTATACGTTTCACTATTTAAACAGAAGATTAACGTTTTTACAATTGCCGATTTAATACACATTATTAAATGATTTATAACTTTATAAAACATTAATTTAAAACTAAATACAGTACAATACATTTTTAAACGTTATCCATGCTTATCGTTTAAAACCCCGCGCCCTTTTTTCCCAGCGCCCCTTTTTAACGTACGCCTTTTTTTCTCCTAGAATCTGCACTGTCATATCTAGCTTGCTTTGTAAACACGTGAGCACAGCATAGATCAGATTTCAGCAGCTTTACATTGAACTGCCCTCAGCCAATCAGTGAGGAGCAGGAATGTGGGAGGAGAGATAACAAGCTTCCCTCTCATCAGCAATGTACCAGATAGAGCCAAGCTGACTGAGATAAGATTTATTACAGCAGAAGCATTGATGATTATATTGGAATGCTTGCAATGCGGGGTGAGGTTCCAGGCTGCATAATGAACACAGTGCGTGGGTAAACGGAATTTGGTTTTGTGGCTAACAATCCCACTTTAGGTTCGGACACACTAGGCAGAATCGCATATGCGTTTTTTACTATGTACTATGGAAAATGCATAAACGCAATTCTGCCTAGTGTGTTCCTACACTTAACCACTTGCCGACCAAGTGGTTTCCCATTGATCTGTGCTGGGTGGGCTCTCCAGCCCGCAGCACAGATCGTATTGCAGGCAGGGCGATCAGACTTCCCCCCCCCCTTTTTTACCCACTAGGGGGATGTCCTGCTGGGAGGGGTCTGATCGCCGCCGCTCTGCTGTGTCTTGCGGGGGGGCTCCTCAAAGCCCCCCTCCGCAGCGCTATTCCCCCCTCCCTCTCCCTGGCTCTGTAGACGGTACAGGATGGAGATCCGTCCTCCACCGCCTCTGATAGGCTTCAGCCTATCCGACGGCGGCGATCCCCGGCCAATCAGAGGCCGGGGATCTCCAATCTCCTTTACGGCGCTGCTGCAGCTGCAGCGCCGTACAGTGTAAACGCCGGGGATTTCTTCCCCACGTGTTTACATTTCGGCTGCGAGCCGCAATCGGAGGCTCGCAGGCAGTTCATGGAGACACCCTCCGTGAACTGACATGGAACGCCGCAGACAACCAGTTTACGCCGATTGGCATTAGCTGGTCATCAAGAGGTTAAGTTGTGTTTGTTTCTCCAGTTTCCACTGCCACTGGCATGCTGAGATTGCACTCCCAGGCTCCTCACGATTGTACAGAGTGATAAAGGGTGCGGTATTGTTAACAGGACAACAGAGCGCTGAACTGTGGGGTGGGGTTCTGCTTTTCCTGGGTTCAGTCCCTATCAGAGTTTTCTGAAACACGTCCCTGAAGATCCTCAATGGGAGCACTGTAATGTCACCACTGATGTGAGTGATGAATGTAGAGTTCCCCTTTAGCATTCACAAATTCATTGTGTAGAGTCTGCTTATACTGGGATGAAGGAAGCAGTAGTACTGGATGCAGTGACACTTTTGCTGCCTGGCTTACGGCCATCATGCTGGTTGAAGTGACCAAGTGCACATGTTTCAGCTTTGCTTACCTTCATAAAGAGGTACCTTGTTGCCCTGAAATGTCAGATATTAAAAGACCACTATCATGAAAATCGTAAAATTTAAAGTACATGTAAACATATACAAATAAGAAGTACATTTTTCCCGGAGTAAAATGAGCCATACATTACTTTTCTCCTATATTGCTGTCACTTACAGTAGGTAGTAGAAATCTGACATTACCAACAGGTTTTGGACTAGCCCATCTCCTGATGGGGGGCTCTCACAGTTTTCTTTATTTTCAAAAACACTTAGTGAATGGCAGTTGCTCTGTCTAACTGCCAAACTAGTGAGCAGGGAGGCTGGTCAGCATCTTTGTATAAATCTTTTTTCAGGGAATATCTTTATAAAGAATAAAGGCCAAGCTGAGAGTCCCCCATGGAGAGATGGACTAGCCCAACACCTGTCAGTAATGTCATAATTCTACTACTTGCTGTAAGTGACAGCATTATAGGAGAGAAGTAATTTATGGCTCATTTTACTCTGGAAGAAATGTACTTCTTATTTTGTATGTGTTTACATGTTACACTTTTCTGCAATAGTGGTCCTTTAGGCTACTTGCACACCAAGACGTTGCGTTAGGTGCAGTGGCGGCGCCAGGGGGGTGCTTGGGGGTGCTCGAGCACCCCCTAGAATTGTCCAAGCACCCCCAAAGCACCCCCTGGAGTGAACTGACTTCAGGCGTCTAAAAGACGCCAAGTCAGTTCACACACCGGCAGCACGGAGCAGCAGGCAGGGCTACGGTAAGATGGCCGCCCGGAGCCCTGTTCTGCAGACTTCGGGCGGCCATTTTCCCGTAGCCCTGCTCTCTGCATGCAGGCAGGAAGTCTCGTCGTGACGTCGGGAAGGAAGAGGATCGTGGGCGCGCGGGCGCTGCGCGCCACAATGAGGTCGGGACTCGGGACGGGAGGTCGGGAAAGAAGGTCTTCTGGCTGTAGGTGAGTAAATGGGTTTTTCTTTTCTTTTTCAGGTGATGCGGATTGTGCATATTGGGGTCATATCTGCTACGGATTGTGCATATTGGGGTCATATCTGCCACGGATTGTGCATATTGGGGTCATATCTGCCACGGATTGTGCATATTGGGGTCATATCTGCCACGGATTGTGCATATTGGGGTCATATCTGCCACGGATTGTGCATATTGGGGTCATATCTGCTACGGATTGTGCATATTGGGGTCATATCTGCTACGGATTGTGCATATTGGGGCGATATCTGCTACCGATTGTGCATGTTGGGGTCATTTCTGCTACCGATTGTGCATATTGGGGTCATTTCTGCTACCGATTGTGCATATTGGGGTCATTTCTGCTACCGATTGTGCATATTGGGGTCATTTCTGCTACCGATTGTGCATATTGGGGTCATTTCTGCTACCGATTGTGCATATTGGGGTCATTTCTGCTACCGATTGTGCATATTGGGGTCATATCTGCTACCGATTGTGCATATTGGGGTCATATCTGCTACCGATTGTGCATATTGGGGTCATATCTGCTACCGATTGTGCATATTGGGGTCATATCTGCTACCGATTGTGCATATTGGGGTCATATCTGCTACCGATTGTGCATATTGGGGTCATATCTGCTACCGATTGTGCATATTGGGGTCATATCTGCTACCGATTGTGCATATTGGGGTCATATCTGCTACCGATTGTGCATATTGGGGCCATATCTGCTACCGATTGTGCATATTGGGACCATATCTGCCACCGATTGTGCATATTGGGACCATATCTGCCACCGATTGTGCATATTGGGACCATATCTGCCACCGATTGTGCATATTGGGACCATATCTGCCACCGATTGTGCATATTGGGACCATATCTGCCACCGATTGTGCATATTGGGACCATATCTGCTACCGATTGTGCATATTGGGGCCATATCTGATAACGATTGTGCATATTGGGGCCATATCTGATAACGATTGTGCATATTGGGGTCATATCTGCTAACGATTGTGCATATTGGGGTCATATCTGCTACCGATTGTGCATATTGGGGCTATATCTGATAACGATTGTGCATATTGGGGCCATATCTGATAACGATTGTGCATATTGGGGCCATATCTGATAACGATTGTGCATATTGGGGCCATATCTGATAACGATTGTGCATATTGGGGTCATTGGACGTGTTTTTTGTTAAAATCTGCTCACATTACGTGTATTTTCTTGAGAAAACCTGCACAATTATGTGAATTTTCTGGGAAAAGGGTCACCAAAACTTGGGCCCTCTGTCTTTGCGTTGCACTTTTAAAGGGAACCCGAGGTGAGAATAATATTGAGGCTGCCATATTTATCTCCCTTTAAGCAATACCAGTTGCCTGGCTGCCGTGCTGGTCCTCTGCCTCTTATTCTTTCAACCATAGACCCTGAACAAGCATGCAGCAGGTCAGGGGTTTCTGACAATATTGTCAGAACTGACAAGATTAGCTGCATGGCTTGTTTCTGGTGTAATTCAGTTCACTACTACAGCCAAATAGATCAGCAGGGCTGCCAGGCAACTAGTATTGTTTAAAAGGAAATAAATATGGCAGCCACCATATCACTCTCACCCTGGGTTCACTTTAAATTACAGTTAGCCCCGCCCTCATCCGGTCATGACCACGCCCATTTTTTCGCCGCGGCGCGCTTCGCGCGCCGCAGGTTGTGGCCACACCCATTTTTGGCGCGGCGCGCTTCGCGCGCCGCAGGTCGTCAGCTCCCCCGGAAATTGGTCCAGCACCTGCATAGCACCCCCTAAAAAAATTTCCTGGAGCCGCCACTGGTTAGGTGCTACGTTAAGGTCGCATAACGTGCACCTAACACAACGTATGGTGCTGCAAGAGCCGACGGTAGAGTGAGCTGTGTTAGGCGGCTCGATTCCTATAATATCTCCCAGAGTGGCGCTGATTGGCCAGCAGGACCACGTGATGCGGAGCGAGACACTCCGCATCACGTGGTCCCGCCGGCCAATCAGCGCCCGCCAGTGCAGTGAATATTAAGTAGCCATGTGCGCGGCTACTGTAGCTGGCTCTCCCCGCCTCCTCTCCGCCCCCCACTGCGCATGTGCAAAAAGTCTAACGCGGCTATAGCCGCTCCAACGCCGTAGCATGCTGCACTTTGCGGAGAACGTGCAGCGTTACATGTAACGCAACGTGGGCTGTGTGAACAGCCCACTTGTGTGACATTGCTGTGTGTTGGGGGAGCGTTACAGGCGCACGTTATGTCCCTGTGTGTAAGCAGCCTTAATGTGGTATTGTCAATAAATGTAATTTAAGCATTACTGTAAGTAGGAGAGATAATAACAGAAAAGCTTTGAGAATCAGGCCCAACGTCTCCTAGAGCAAATGAAATCTACAGCAAGACTCAACATATAATAATAATAATAATAATAATAATAATATTAATAATAATAATTATTATTATTATTATTATTATTATTATTAATGTTAATTAAAGCAGACCTGAACTAAAAAATTCCTCTCTGCTCTAAAAGATAAGCAACAGCATAATAAACTTGAAAGAAAAACATGTCTTTGTTACATCTGATAAAAATCCTGCCGTAAATCTGCAGTGTGTCTACTTCCTGCTTTCACGGTACCAGGCATAGTGTTAACATCCTGTGATTACAAATTAGCTGCTGACACAGCTGAAAGATAAAATTACAACACTTGATTAGCCACAGATGAGGGGGAGTTAGACTGGCTCTTCTCTCTAAATACATACAATATGCATTTCTTTTGTTTTCCTTCTGTCCTGTGCAAGAGTTCAGTTACACTTTAATGGGGCACTATGGCGAAAATTTTAAAATTTTAAATATGTGCAAACAAACAAATAAGAAGTAAGTTTTTTACAGAGTAAAATGAGCCAAAAATTACTTTTCTCCTATGTCGCTGTCACTTACAGTAGGTAGTAGAAATCTGACAGAAGCGACAGGTTTTGGACTAGCCCATCTCTTCATAGGGGATTCTCAGGGATTTTTTTTCTTTTCAAAAGCACTAAGTGAATGGCAATTGCTCTGTCCAACTGCCCAAAAACTCTTTGGTGAGCAGGGAAGCTGGTCAGCATAATTGTTTAAATCCTTTTTAGGGAATATCTCTTTATAAAGAATAAAAGCCTTGCTGAAAATCCCCTATGAAGAGATGGACTAGTCCAAAACATGTCACTTTTGTCAGATTTCTACTATCTACTGTAAGTGGCAGCAACATAGGAGAAAAGTACTTTATGGCTCATTTTACTCTGGAAAAAACGTACTTCTTATTTGTCTGTTTGCACATATTTTATATTTTACAATTTTTCGCCATAGTGCCCCTTTAATGGAATCAGAAATCGGCAGATTTTTGTATGTTAGTGGTGCCATGTAAACCCTGAACCTGATTATCTATCATGGGGTTGAAATGATTCTCTGTTAATACAGAATTAATTGCTGCCTGCTCCGTTTTTTTAATGTTTCATGCTGTTAAATATTTATTAATAACATCACTTAAAAACTGGAAAAAATAAAGGCAAGACAATTAGACAGAAATAAATGCCTCAGTAATAATACAAAGAGGTTATGTGTGATGTGGGGATCACCGACACTGTGAAAATGGCGTCAAACCTCCTGTACATAGGCGCCCGCACGGTTCGTTAAAAGCATTAAATGGATTCTGCCGAAGACTAACAATGGCACCTCCATGTGCGTCACTCGTCTGTGACACCCGACCAGCAGGGGGGAAATGTACATTGTTCCTGCCTATAGAAAATGTATAATTAATTAGAACAATTTTTCCATGGCACAAAATGCATTCAAAACTGTATAAAATAAAATGTAATAAAGCATTTATCCGGGGAAAAAAATGTTTTCAGTTGTGGACGGTGTAAAAAAGAAATCCAGAACCTCTTTTGAGTTTCCACTTCTGTTTTTTTCTTCTGGAAAACAGTCTCAGACTTTGTGTCCTCGAAGGACAAAAATGGGAATGAGAAAAACTTTTTCCTCCTCTTTTTTGTCGAATCATTTATTCAGTATTTATATAACGCCAACAACTTCGGCAGTGCTGTATAGAGTATATTGTCTTGACACTTAACTGTTCCTCAGAGGGGCTCACAATCTAATCTCTACCATAGTCATATGCAGGGCCGGCCCTAGACTTTTTGCCGCCTGAGGCAAGTTTTTAAACCTCCCCACCGCTAGGCCCAATACCCCCGTCCTGCCAGCTACCCCTCCAGCTCGGCGGCCGGCACCCCCGCACCCACGGATGCCGCCCCTAGAACTTTGCCGCCTGAGGCAAAAGTTTCACCCCGCCTCATGAGCGGGCCGGCCCTGGTCATATGTCTGTAACGATTGTGTAATTCTTTCCGTGGTCAGCGCACAGGATGCGCGCTGACACTGCGGAAATCCTCCACAAGCGTATAATCTGAGAGAACCCAGCAATGGTGCTATGCACCTGTAGAGGGGAATTCCTGCCGGCAGATGGAGCTGTGGAGAACAGAGGAACAACCCCTCTGTACTGCCACAGATGCCAGATAGGAATAGTACGAGGGGAAGCAATGCAGGGCAAGATAGCCCTAAGAGAGAGAGAGCACAGAGACAGGGTGTATATGTGTGCACCAATCTAGTCGCCAACCAGCGACGGTGAACACACAACAGCAGAAACAAAGTAGGAACGCAATTGCGAGAGAGGCGATTGCCAGAAGTGACACAAGACTTAGCAGGGCAGAGCATGAGAGTAGCAAAGGCACAGCAAACATTAATGAGAAAATAAGGAAAATAACAAATGCTAGCTAAACGCGAACACCGCACTCATTCGCAACAGCGAACGCGTTTCGGCACGATCACCGCGTGTTAGGCACCCAGTGATAAGCGTGCCACCCTAACTAACCACAAGTAATATAAATGAACACAAATAGACTGAGACAGACAGAATGAACAATTGCGAAAGCAAGAAATCAACACAGACAAACAGGTTGCGTAGACGCTTGCTAATCGGTTGCCTCACACCAGGCAACAGCAGGCGCAAACACAGGACAAGACAGACAGATGAGTGCAGCCAGTAGCCACCGCGGCTATGGTCTACACTCCAGGAACTTAGGCACGGAAGATCCACCGCTGCTACCGCTAGAGCGAGTGCGATCCAAACAGACAAACAGATGGGGCTACCAGTAGCAACTGCTGCTCTGGTTAGCACCCCCAGGTAGACAGAACGAATTCCTGTCAACCGCCGCTGGCGGCAGGACAATCGCAGCAGAGAGATAACACAGGCAAAACAGATAATGCAACCTGACTGCACTAGAAGAGCTGCCTAGTGCAGTCCAAAGGAATTACTCTAAGATAACCTTTAACAAACAAACAGGGCTGATACTCCAGGAGAGCTCATCAGTAACAAACCATCATGACCAGCAAAGGATTGTGGGATCACATGGTATTTATGCTGCAAGCCTTCAAGGGAGGCAACTAGGCAATTTGCATGACAAATGTATGCAAATTCCTCAGCAGCAAAGCAGGTCTGAAACTTGCAAAGTGAAGACAGGTCTCTCTTCCCAGAGACCTGCAGCCCACAGACTTAAAGAAAACCTGTACTGAAAATAAAAGTCAAAATAAGCATACACAAGTCATACTTACCTTCCATGTAGTCTACTCCTCAGTGTCTTTCTCCTGTCCCGCGTCCTGTTTGTTCACTATGATTAAGGGAATTTTCCGTCCTCCATTTTGAAAATAGCCATTACCCCATAACAGCTTTCTGGTCAGCACACAGTTAAACTGTAACATCGCCCACTTGAGCCATAGGGAAACATGAACATGACCTGGTACATCAGTTTTCCTCTCAGCTATAACTGACAGCAATTGATATTTTACTGACAGCAACTGATCTATTTCAGATCTGACAAAATATTGTCAGAACTGGAAGGGATTATTGTCAGAAGAAAATGGTGAGCTTCTGAGAGGAACTGATGGCAAGGTAACTCTGTAATGTTCATTTGAAGTTACCTCATGTGTTTATTTTAAATATTTTTACTCAGTACAGGTTCTCTTTAGGGAATGGTCAAACAGCTGTCTGCCTGTGCAGCCAGCTGATATATATGAAAGAACAATCCTAATATGAAGAAGCCCAGTGTAAATTCTGCTAGAGGAGGGAACCCCCGTCTACATGGCTGGATTTGAGGCAAGGCCACAAAGACCATGGCCTAGGGCAACTGGAAGCAAGGGGCAGACAGTGGGCTGGCACACTAAGGCAGTTAAACTGCCAAACATGTAAACCGCAGCAATCAAAAACCCAGTCCGCGGCCACCCTGCTTCCACAGGGACAAGCAGTGGAGCACCCCACAAGCACAGTACAGAATTGGGTAGGCACAGGACCAGGAAAGTACAAAGGATGGTGGGAGAACAAGACTAGAGCACAGGACCAGGGGAACAAACGGGACAGGGGGGTACACAGGACAGTTGGTTGGAGGCAGCATTGGTAGGAGTGTGCATTTGGCAGTAAAATATCCAAATCTGGCTCTGCATGTCTACGCAGCTATGCAACTTTTAGAACCCCTGTTAAATGTTATTACCACAACCTATTTCCAGTCCAATCACCAGGGATAAAGCTGTGGAGCTCCAACAGGCACAAAGCAGATATTGGATAAAGCTGTGGTGCTCCAACAGGCACAAAGCAGGTATTGGATAAAGCTGTGGAGCTTCAACAGGCAAGAATCAGGTATTGGATAAAGCTGTGGAGCTAACAGGCAAGAAGCAGGTATTGGATAAAGCTGTGGAGCTTCAACAGGCAAGAAACAGGTATTGGATAAAGCTGTGGAGCTAACAGGCAAGAAACAGGTATTGGATAAAGCTGTGGAGCTAACAGGCAAGAAGCAGGTATTGGATAAAGCTGTGGAGCTCCAATAGGCAAGAAGCAGGTACTGGATTAAGTTGTGGAGCTAACAGGCAAGAAGCAGATATTGGATAAAGCTGTGGAGCTCCAACAGGCAAGAAGCAGGTACTGGATAAAGTTGTGGAGCTAACAGGCAAGAAGCAGGTATTGGATAAAGCTGTGGAGCTTCAACAGGCAAGAAACAGGTATTGGATAAAGCTGTGGAGCTTCAACAGGCAAGAAACAGGTATTGGATAAAGCTGTGGAGCTTCAACAGGCAAGAAACAGGTATTGGATAAAGCTGTGGAGCTAACAGGCAAGAAGCAGGTATTGGATAAAGCCGTGGAGCTTCAACAGGCAAGAAGCGGGTATTGGATAAAGCTGTGGAGCTAACAGGCAAGAAGCAGGTAGTGGATAAAGCTGTGGAGCTTCAACAGGCAAGAAGCAAGTATTGGATAAAGCTGTGGAGCTCCAACAGGCACAAAGCAGGTGTTGGATAAGGCTGTGGAGCTCCAACAGGCAAGAAGAAGGTATAGTATAAAGCTGTGGAACTTTAACAGGCAAGAAGCAGGTATTGGATAAAGCTTTGGAGCTTCAACAGGCAAGAAGCAGGTACTGGATAAAGCTGTGGAGCTAACAGGCAAGAAGCAGGTATTGGATAAAGCTGTGGAGCTTCAACAGGCAAGAAGATGATATTGGATAAAGCTGTTGAACTCCAACAGACAAGAATCAGGTATCGGATAAAGCTGTAAAGCTCCAACAGACAAGAAGCAGGTATTGGATAAAGCTGTGAAGCTCCAACAGGCAACAAGCAGGTATTTGATAAAGCTGTGGAGCTCCAACAGGCAAAAAGCATGTATTGGATAAAGCTGTTGAGCTCCAACAGGCAAAAAACAGGTATTGGATAAAGCTGTGGAGCTCCAACAGGCAAGAAGCAGGTATTGGATAAAGCTGTGGAGCTCCATCAAGCAAGAAGCAGGTATTGGATAAAGCTGTGGAGCACCAAAAGGCAAGAAGCAGGTATTGGATAAAGCTGTGGAGCTCCAACAGGCAAGAAGCGGGTATAGGATGAAGCTGTGGAGCTCCAACAGGCATGAAGCAGGTACTGGATAAAGCTGTGGAGCTCCAACAGGCAAGAATCAGGTACTGGATAAAGCTGTGGAGCTCCAACAGGCAAGGAGCAAGTATTGAATAAAGCTGAGGAGCTCCAACAGGCAAGAAGCAGGTATTGGATAAAGCTGTGGAGCTCCAACAGGCATGAAGCAGGTATTGGGTAAACCTGAGGAGCTCCAACAGGCAAGAAGCAGGTATTGGATAAAACTGGGGAGCTCCAACAGGCAAGAATCAGGTACTGGATAAAGCTGTGGAGCTCCAACAGGCAAGGAGTAGTGTTGGGCGAACAGTGTTCGCCACTGTTCGGGTTCTGCAGAACATCACCCTGTTCGGGTGATGTTCGAGTTCGGCCGAACACCTGATGGTGTTCGGCCAAACCGTTCGGCCACATGGCCGAACTAAGAGCGCATGGCCGAACGTTCCCCGAACGTTCGGCTAGCGCTGTGATTGGCCGAACGGGTCACGTGGTTCGGACCCGAACGCGCTCTGATAGGCCGAACTGTCACGTGGTTCGGGTAAATAAATACCCGAACCACGTCATATCTCCGCCATTTGTCTGTGGGTTTAGCTTTGGGTAGGCAGGCAGGGTAGTTCGCGCTCCAGCCACGCTAGCCAGGGTCCCCCCTGTCATTGTGTCGCTGCTGGGAACAGTAGTACACCGCTTGCTCAGCCACATTATATAGCATTCTGTTTACTGCCACTCTGTGTACCTCGCTCAGCCACATTATATAGCATTCTGTTCACTGTTCTGTGTCTGCTGGGAATAGTGGTACACCGCTCGCTCAGCCACACTATATAGCATTCTGTTTACTGTTCTGTGTCTGCTGGGAATAGTGGTACACCGCTCGCTCAGCCACACTATATAGCATTCTGTTCACTGTTCTGTGTCTGCTGGGAATAGTGGTACACCGCTCGCTCAGCCACACTATATAGCATTCTGTTTACTGTTCTGTGTCTGCTGGGAATAGTGGTACACCGCTCGCTCAGCCACACTATATAGCATTCTGTTTACTGTTCTGTGTCTGCTGGGAATAGTGGTACACCGCTCGCTCAGCCACACTATATAGCATTCTGTTTACTGTTCTGTGTCTGCTGGGAATAGTGGTACACCGCTCGCTCAGCCACACTATATAGCATTCTGTTCACTGTTCTGTGTCTGCTGGGAATAGTGGTACACCGCTCGCTCAGCCACACTATATAGCATTCTGTTTACTGTTCTGTGTCTGCTGGGAATAGTGGTACACCGCTCGCTCAGCCACACTATATAGCATTCTGTTTACTGTTCTGTGTCTGCTGGGAATAGTAGTACACCGCTCGCTCAGCCACACTATATAGCATTCTGTTTACTGCCACTCTGTGTACCTCGCTCAGCCACATTATATAGCATTCTGTTCACTGTTCTGTGTCTGCTGGGAATAGTGGTACACCGCTCGCTCAGCCACACTATATAGCATTCTGTTTACTGTTCTGTGTCTGCTGGGAATAGTGGTACACCGCTCGCTCAGCCACACTATATAGCATTCTGTTTACTGTTCTGTGTCTGCTGGGAATAGTGGTACACCGCTCGCTCAGCCACACTATATAGCATTCTGTTTACTGTTCTGTGTCTGCTGGGAATAGTGGTACACCGCTCGCTCAGCCACACTATATAGCATTCTGTTCACTGTTCTGTGTCTGCTGGGAATAGTGGTACACCGCTCGCTCAGCCACACTATATAGCATTCTGTTTACTGTTCTGTGTCTGCTGGGAATAGTGGTACACCGCTCGCTCAGCCACACTATATAGCATTCTGTTTACTGTTCTGTGTCTGCTGGGAATAGTAGTACACCGCTCGCTCAGCCACACTATATAGCATTCTGTTTACTGCCACTCTGTGTACCTCGCTCAGCCACATTATATAGCATTCTGTTCACTGTTCTGTGTCTGCTGGGAATAGTGGTACACCGCTCGCTCAGCCACACTATATAGCATTCTGTTTACTGTTCTGTGTCTGCTGGGAATAGTGGTACACCGCTCGCTCAGCCACACTATATAGCATTCTGTTTACTGTTCTGTGTCTGCTGGGAATAGTAGTACACCGCTCGCTCATCCACACTATATAGCATTCTGTTTACTGCCACTCTGTGTACCTCGCTCAGCCACATTATATAGCATTCTGTTCACTGTTCTGTGTCTGCTGGGAATAGTGGTACACCGCTCGCTCAGCCACACTATATAGCATTCTGTTTACTGTTCTGTGTCTGCTGGGAATAGTGGTACACCGCTCGCTCAGCCATACTATATAGCATTCTGTTTACTGTTCTGTGTCTGCTGGGAATAGTGGTACACCGCTCGCTCAGCCACACTATATAGCATTCTGTTTACTGTTCTGTGTCTGCTGGGAATAGTAGTACACCGCTCACCCGCCACTGTATAGCATTGTGCTCTGTGTCGCTGCTAGGAATAGTGGTACACCGCTCACCCGTCACTGTATAGCATTGTGCTCTGTGTCGCTGCTGGGAATAGTGGTACTGTATAGCATTTCTGTACTGCCACTGTACTGCTGCCAGTCAGCGTGTACTGTAAGGATAAGTGAAATGAGGAAGAAATCCGGTGAAAGAGGGAGGGGCAAGGGAAGAGGTGTTTCCCCTGACGGTTCACGTACAGGCCACAGGGGAGCACCCAAGAAAACCCACTCAATACCGCCCATGTTGTCCAGGACAACAACCCTCACAAATCCAAAAGAACAGGACCAGATAATTACTTGGATGACCTCTCAAGCGTCCAGCAGTGGGTTAAGCAGCACCAGCACATCACGCACGAGGTCCGAGTCCTCAGCCAGTTACAAGGAGCCAGTGGGCACAAAGCTGACACAACCGGCAGCGACACCACGCACACAACTGCCAGATAACCAGTCCGATGCATTACCTCGGGACACAATGGGGTATTCGCAGGAGCTATTCCCAGCCCAACAAACTTCCACCTTTCAAAGGTCAATGGAGGAACAGCCAGAAATGTTGTGCCTGGATTCACAACCGTTAACTGTGGGAAATGCACCGCGCACTGAAATACAAGGCGAGTCCGAGGAGGACTCGGAAACCCAAATCCCAGAGCAATTTGGGCAGGAGGGGTTGCAATTGCAGGAGGTCGGCCGACAAGATCTGGAAGACGACGTTGGAGTGTGCTGCGCAGAGGTTGTTGTGGGGAGCTCTACTCCACGGCAGCGGCCCCCCACAATGACATATGACGAGTTTGAGGAGATGGAAGAGGAGGGTATGGACAATGTGGACAGAGACCCAGATTTTGTTTGTGAACGAGAACATCGCCGTCGTAGCAGCAGCACAGATGAGTCTGTTGAAGAACCCACTGCTGCACGAGTTCGCCTTGTGCCACAAGGTAGGCGGCGCGCTATTTCAGGCACCACAAGCGTGGAAGTTCAAGTGAGAGGCAAAAGAGGAGCAAACAGAAATCGCCAGCAAGGAGGCAGGTGCTCCAAAGTCTGGGCTTTCTTTGAAGACTGCACTGAGGATGTTACCATGGCGATTTGCAAGGTGTGCAAGACCCGCCTGAGCAGGGGGAAAAGTATTAACAACCTCTCCACCACCAGCATGAGCCGTCACATGCTATCCAAACATCCCACTCTGTGGGCAAACGCGTCAGGACAGGGTACCAGCAACAACACTGCCTCCCTTGGGTTCACCAGACTCACCACCAGACCCGCCTCAGCAGCAGCAGTAGCCCAGCCATTGCGTGGTTCACAACATTCACAAACATCAGACGACGCTGACACTGTCACTTTCCGGAGTAGTGCTCTTGAGGTCTCCCAGTGTTCATCAAACACAACAACCAACAGCCCTTCCGTGTGCAGCGCTACGGTTCAGTTGTCTGTGTCGGAGATGTTTGAGCGCAAGAGGAAATTGCCAGCAAATGACCCCCGGGCCGTGGCAGTAACAGCCAGCATAGCCAAGCTTCTGGCCTGCGAAATGCTGCCATATCGAGTGGTGGAGACAAACAGCTTCAAGGGCATGATGTCAGTGGCCATCCCACGTTACGTGGTTCCCAGCCGCTACCACTTTGCGCGCTCTGCAGTGCCTGAGTTGCATGAGCACGTGGTCAGCAAAATAACCCGAAGCTTGAAGAATGCCGTTGCCTGCAAGGTTCACCTCACCACTGACACCTGGACGAGTGCGTTCGGCCAGGGTCGATACATCTCCCTTACCGCGCACTGGGTGAACCTTGTGGAGCCTGGCAGCGATTCCTCACCTGCTACGGCGCGGGTGTTGCCCACGCCGCAAACAGCTGCACCGCCGTCCCTCCCACTGGATAACAACAGCAGCACCTACCTCTCTGACTCCTTCTCCTCCAACGCATCTCAAAGCTGTACCTCATCCGGAAACGCTAACCCAGCAGCAGTAGGATCGTGGAAGCAGTGCAGCACAGCTGTTGGCATGCGTCAGCAAGCGTTGCTGAAGCTAATCTGCCTTGGGGATAAGCAGCACACAGGGGAGGAAATTTGGAGGGGAATAAAGGAACAGACGGATTTGTGGCTGGCACCGCTGGACCTGAAACCGGGCATGGTTGTGTGTGATAATGGGAGTAATCTCATTCGCGCTTTAAGGTTGGCTAAGCTGACACACATCCCTTGCCTGGCGCACGTGATGAACCTAGTAGTTCAGCGGTTCCTGAGGACATACCCAGGCGTGGCCGATCTTCTGTTGAAGGTGCGTCGAGTGGCCAAACATTGTAGAAATTCCAGTACTGCTTCGGGGGCACTCGCCAAGATGCAGGAGCGCTTCAATCTCCCCCACCATCGCTTGCTGTGTGATGTCCCTACGCGCTGGAATTCTACGCTGCACATGCTAGCCCGCTTTTGCGAGCAGAAGAGTGCAGTGGTCCAGTACATCACGGCGCAGTACCGAGGCGCATCCGGCCAGCTGCCAAGCTTCTGTGGATCCGATTGGGCCAACATGTTGGACCTCTGCCAAGTCCTCCAAAATTTTGAGCAATCCACGTTGCTTGTGAGCAGTGACAACTCTTCAGTCAGCATTACCATACCACTGCTGTGTTTACTGAAGAGGTCGATGTTAAAAATCAAGGAAACAGCTGTCATGATGCAACTGGGGGAATCTGAAGGAGAAAACGATCAGCGTGATGGTACCAACATCAGGCCATCCGCCTCAGGGAACGCTGGCCCCAGCAGCTATGACGAAGAAGAGGAGGAGGAACAGCTGGAGTTGGAGCAGGAATTTCATGCCACCACTGACGAGGGCCAGAGCGGTGCACGTTGGACTTCCACAATTCAACGCGAATGGTCAGCAGAAGCAGACCAGGAGGAAGGTGACGACTATGATGCATCACAACAACTATCACAACGCTCACAAGAGGATGATGAGGATTCTGGTAGGACTCTGGCACACATGGCTCAATTCATGCTAGACTGCATTGAACGTGACCCACGCATTGTGCGCATTCTGGACAACACCAATTACTGGGTTTATACCCTTCTGGATCCACGGTACAAACACAATGTTCCAAAACTGCTTGAAGAAAGAGTCAGACAGGTCAAAATGGAAGAATACCAGCAGGCCCTTGTGGAGACTTTAGAGAGGAGATTGACATCCTCCCCCTCCTCTAGCCAGTTGTACGCAGACAGACTGACTTCCGCAAACCCAGGACGACCAGGAGGGCAGCAAACAACGCAAGCCGCAGCTAGTACCCAAAAGGGAACGGTATCGGCAGTGTCCTTGGAGTGGGAAAATTTTCTGACACCCATGCAGCAGCAGCCCACTGAACAGCAAGCGTGCAGATCCACCTCCAACACCGATCGCCTGGAGAAGATGGTCAAGGACTACATGTCAGATGACGTAGCTGTGTCGAACAATCCATCTGCACCCTTCAACTATTGGGTATCGAAGCTAGACACCTGGCACGAACTGGCAATGTACGCAATAGAGGTGCTGGCTTGCCCGGCAGCCAGCGTTATGTCGGAACGCTGTTTCAGTGCTGCCGGAGGCATCATCACAGATCGGCGTATCCGCCTCTCTACAGAAAATGCAGACCGTCTGACTCAAATTAAAATGAATCAATCCTGGATTGGAAATGACTACGCAACACTCCAGGACCCCAACCAAGTAACATGACCAATGAACATCTGGGATGGTGTAGCGTTTCCGGTCCCTGTTTATTGAACCTCTCATCTGTATTACATTTATGACTGCATGGCGGCAAAAAGCATTGCTGCTTTATCCGCACACTTTTTGTCCTCATGCAAGGCCTGGGTTGTTGTGTCTCAAAAACCGTGGCCTTCTCCTCCTGCGCCTGCTCCTGTTCCATCACGTCTGCTGCTGCTGGGTTAGCGTTGCCGCGTGGTCCCTGTTTATTGAACCACTTATCTTTATTACATTTATGACTGCATGGTGGTACAAAGCATGCTATCCGCACGCTTCTTGCCCTCATGCAAGGCCTGGGTTGTTGTGTCTCACAAAGCGTGGCCTTCTCCTCCTGCGCCTCCTCCTGTTCCATCACGTCTGCTGCTGCTGGGTTAGCGTTGCCGCGTGGTCCCTGTTTATTGAACCACTTATCTTTATTACATTTATGACTGCATGGCGGTAAAAAGCATGCTATCCGCACGCTTTTTGTCCTCATGCAAGGCCTGGGTTGTTGTGTCTCACAAAGCGTGGCCTTCTCCTCCTGCGCCTCCTCCTGTTCCATCACGTCTGCTGCTGCTGGGTTAGCGTTGCCGCGTGGTCCCTGTTTATTGAACCACTTATCTTTATTACATTTATGACTGCATGGCGGTACAAAGCATGCTATCCGCACGCTTCTTGCCCTCATGCAAGGCCTGGGTTGTTGTGTCTCACAAAGCGTGGCCTTCTCCTCCTGCGCCTCCTCCTGTTCCATCACGTCTGCTGCTGCTGGGTTAGCGTTGCCGCGTGGTCCCTGTTTATTGAACCACTTATCTTTATTACATTTATGACTGCATGGCTGTAAAAAGCATGCTATCCGCACGATTTTTGTCCTCATGCAAGGCCTGGGTTGTTGTGTCTCACAAAGCGTGGCCTTCTCCTCCTGCGCCTCCTCCTGTTCCATCACGTCTGCTGCTGCTGGGTTAGCGTTGCCGCGTGGTCCCTGTTTATTGAACCACTTATCTTTATTACATTTATGACTGCATGGCGGTACAAAGCATGCTATCCGCACGCTTCTTGCCCTCATGCAAGGCCTGGGTTGTTGTGTCTCACAAAGCGTGGCCTTCTCCTCCTGCGCCTCCTCCTGTTCCATCACGTCTGCTGCTGCTGCTGCTGCTGGGTTAGCGTTGCCGGTCCCTGTTTATGGAACCTCTTATCTTTATTACATTTATGACTGCATGGCGGTACAAAGCATGCTATCCGCACGCTTCTTGCCCTCATGCAAGGCCGGGGTTGTTGTATCTCACAAAGCGTGGCCTTCTCCTCCTGCGCCTCCTCCTGTTCCATCACGTGTGCTGCTGCTGGGTTAGCGTTACCGGTCCCTTTTCCTGGAACCTCTTATATGTATTACATTTATGACTGAATGCCGGCAAAAAACATGTTACCTGTGCAAAGAAAACAGACATTTCCCGCATTTAAAAGACAGTTTTCCCTTTGAAACTTTAAAATCGATTTTCTCAAAAACTATAAGCTCTTTTTGCTAATTTTTTTTCCTCTTGTACCCACTCCCAAGGTGCACATACCCTGTAAATTTGGGGTATGTAGCATGTAAGGAGGCTTTACAAACCACAAAAGTTCGGGTCCCCATTGACTTCCATTATGTTCGGAGTTCGGGTCGAACACCCGAACATCGCGGCCATGTTCGGCCTGTTCGGCCCGAACCCGAACATCTAGATGTTCGCCCAACACTAGCAAGGAGCAGGTATTGGATAAAGCTGAGGAGCTCCAACAGGCAAGAAGCAGGTATAGGATGAAGCTGTGGAGCTCCAACAGGCACAAAGCAGGTATTGGATAAAGCTGAGGAGCTCCAACAGGCAAGAAGCAGGTATTGGATAAAACTGGGGAGCTCCAAAAGGCAAGGAGCAGGTATTGAATAAAACTGTGGCGCTCTGAAAGGCACGAATCAGGTATTGGATAAAGGTGAGGAGCTCTAACAGGCAAGAATCAGGTACTGGATAAAGCTGTGGAGCTCCAACAGGCAAGAAGCAAGTAATGGATAAAACTGAAACTCCAACAGGCAAGAAGTATGTATTGGATAAAGCTGTGGAACGCCAACAGGCATGAAGCAAGTATTGGATAATGATGTAGAGCTCTAACAGGCAAGAAGCAGGTATTGGATAAAGGTGTGGAGCTCCAACAGGCAAGAGGAAAGTATTGGATAAAGCTGGAAAGCTCCAACAGGCAAGAAGCATGTATTGGATAATGCTGTGGAGCTCCAACAGGCAAGAAGCAGGTACTGGATAAAGCTGTGGAGCTCCAACAGGCAAGACACATGTATTGGATAAAACCGGAGTTTCAGCAGGCAAGAAACAGGTATCGGATAAAGCTGTGGAGCTCCTCCGACAGGCTGGAAGCAGGTATTGGATAACACTGGGGAGCTCCAACAGGCAAGGAGCAGGTATTGAATAAAACTGTGGCGCTCTGACAGGCACGAAGCAGGTATTGGATAAAGCTGAGGAGCTCTAACAGAAAATAATCAGGTACTGGATAAAGCTGTGGAGCTCCAACAGGCAAGAATCAGGTATTGGATAAAGCTGTGGAGCTCCAACAGACAAGAATCAGGTATTGGATAAAGGTGTGGAGCTCCAACAGGCAAGAAGCAGGTATTGGATAAAGGTGTGGAGCTCCAACAGGCTAGAAGCAGGTATTGGATAAAGCTGTGGAGCTCCAGCAGGCAAGAAGCTGGTACTGGATAAAGGTGCGGAGCTCCAACAGGCAAGAAGCAGGTACTGGATAAATCTGTGGAGCTCCAACAGACAAGAAACAGGTATTGGATAAAGGTGTGGAGCTCCAACAGGCAAGAAGCAGGTATTGGATAAAGGTGTGGAGCTCCAACAGGCTAGAAGAGGGTATTGGATAAAGCTGTGGAGCTGCAGCAGGCAAGAAGCTGGTACTGGATAAAGCTGTGGAGCTCCAACAGGCAAGAAGAAGGTATAGTATAAAGCTGTGGAGCTGTAACAGGCATGAAGAAGGTATAGTATAAAGCTGTGGAGCTCTAACAGGCAAGAAGCAGGTATTGGATAAAGCTGTGGAGCTCCAACAAGCAAGAAGAAGGTATAGTATAAAGCTGTGGAGCTGTAACAGGCATGAAGAAGGTATAGTATAAAGCTGTGGAGCTGTAACAGGCATGAAGAAGGTATAGTATAAAGCTGTGGACTGGAGCTCCAACAGGCATGAAGAAGGTATAGTATAGCAGTTGGCTGATGGTGTAATGGTTAAGGGCTCTGCCTCTGACACAGGAGACCAGGGTTCGAATCTCGGCTCTGCCTGTTCAGTAAGCCAGCACTAATTCAGTAGGAGACCTTTGGCAAGTCTCCCTTACACTGCTACTGCCAATAGAGCGCGCCCTAGTGGCTGCTGCTCTGCTCTGGCGCTTTGAGTCCGCAAGGAGAAAAGCGCAATATAAATGTTATTTGTCTTGTCTTTGTCTAGTATAAAGCTGTGGAGCTCCAGCAGGCAAGAAGCTGGTACTGGATAAAGCTGTGGAGCTCCAACAGGCAAGAAGAAGGTATAGTATAAAGCTGTGGAGCTCTAACAGGCAAGAAGCAGGTAATGGATAAAGCTGTGGAGCTCCAACAGGCTAGAAGCGGGTATTGGATAAAGCTGTGGAGCTCCAGCAGGCAAGAAGCTGGTACTGGATAAAGCTGTGGAGCTCCAACAGGCAAGAAGAAGGTATAGTATAAAGCTGTGGAGCTCTAACAGGCAAGAAGCAGGTATTGGATAAAGCTGTGGAGCTCCAACAGGCAAGAGGAAAGTATTGGATAAAGCTGGAAAGCTCCAACAGGCAAGAAGCATGTATTGGATAATGCTGTGGAGCTCCAACAGGCAAGAAGCAGGTACTGGATAAAGCTGTGGAGCTCCAACAGGCAAGACACATGTATTGGATAAAACCGGAGTTTCAGCAGGCAAGAAACAGGTATCGGATAAAGCTGTGGAGCTCCTCCGACAGGCTGGAAGCAGGTATTGGATAACACTGGGGAGCTCCAACAGGCAAGGAGCAGGTATTGAATAAAACTGTGGCGCTCTGACAGGCACGAAGCAGGTATTGGATAAAGCTGAGGAGCTCTAACAGAAAATAATCAGGTACTGGATAAAGCTGTGGAGCTCCAACAGGCAAGAATCAGGTATTGGATAAAGCTGTGGAGCTCCAACAGACAAGAATCAGGTATTGGATAAAGGTGTGGAGCTCCAACAGGCAAGAAGCAGGTATTGGATAAAGGTGTGGAGCTCCAACAGGCTAGAAGCAGGTATTGGATAAAGCTGTGGAGCTCCAGCAGGCAAGAAGCTGGTACTGGATAAAGGTGCGGAGCTCCAACAGGCAAGAAGCAGGTACTGGATAAATCTGTGGAGCTCCAACAGACAAGAAACAGGTATTGGATAAAGGTGTGGAGCTCCAACAGGCAAGAAGCAGGTATTGGATAAAGGTGTGGAGCTCCAACAGGCTAGAAGCGGGTATTGGATAAAGCTGTGGAGCTCCAGCAGGCAAGAAGCTGGTACTGGATAAAGCTGTGGAGCTCCAACAGGCAAGAAGAAGGTATAGTATAAAGCTGTGGAGCTGTAACAGGCATGAAGAAGGTATAGTATAAAGCTGTGGAGCTCTAACAGGCAAGAAGCAGGTATTGGATAAAGCTGTGGAGCTCCAACAAGCAAGAAGAAGGTATAGTATAAAGCTGTGGAGCTGTAACAGGCATGAAGAAGGTATAGTATAAAGCTGTGGAGCTGTAACAGGCATGAAGAAGGTATAGTATAAAGCTGTGGAGCTCCAACAGGCATGAAGAAGGTATAGTATAGCAGTTGGCTGATGGTGTAATGGTTAAGGGCTCTGCCTCTGACACAGGAGACCAGGGTTCGAATCTCGGCTCTGCCTGTTCAGTAAGCCAGCACTAATTCAGTAGGAGACCTTTGGCAAGTCTCCCTTACACTGCTACTGCCAATAGAGCGCGCCCTAGTGGCTGCTGCTCTGCTCTGGCGCTTTGAGTCCGCAAGGAGAAAAGCGCAATATAAATGTTATTTGTCTTGTCTTTGTCTAGTATAAAGCTGTGGAGCTCCAACAGGCAAGAAGAAGGTATAGTATAAAGCTGTGGAGCTCTAACAGGCAAGAAGCAGGTATTGGATAAAGCTGTGGAGCTCCAACAGGCTAGAAGCGGGTATTGGATAAAGCTGTGGAGCTCCAGCAGGCAAGAAGCTGGTACTGGATAAAGCTGTGGAGCTCCAACAGGCAAGAAGAAGGTATAGTATAAAGCTGTGGAGCTCTAACAGGCAAGAAGCAGGTATTGGATAAAGCTGTGGAGCTCCAACAAGCAAGAAGAAGGTATAGTATAAAGCTGTGGAGCTGTAACAGGCATGAAGAAGGTATAGTATAAAGCTGTGGAGCTCCAACAGGCATGAAGAAGGTATAGTATAAAGCTGTGGAGCTCCAACAGGCAAGAATCAGGTACTGGATAAAGCTGTGGGGCTCCAACAGGCAAGAAGAAGGTATTTCCTTTTGTAAATAAACGTTTATTATTCTTAATATTAAAAATTCATTATAATATAGAATACAACTCAAGTTTTGTGTGGAAGCTGGAATAAGAAGCATTTCATTGACAATCTGTACATCCCATTGGCCTCAGTTGCCCGCAGTAAACATACACCTGGGTGTGTTTACTGTTGGCAGCTGAGGCCAGGCTGTAGCTCTAGCTTTGCCCCAAACATCCTCCTCTTCCCCGGCCCTGCACTATGCCCTCCTCAGTAATGATGCCCCCATTATTATAGTGATGCATCAATCTTGCAAGTCCAAGTCTTCCCAGGCAAGAAGTAACTGTAGATAAAGTTATAAATAAAATTGCTTGATTTATTTTCCATATTGACTTATAAATGATGTAGTCAGCGTTTGTTCATTGTAAAATCTTTCCTCTCCCTGATTTACATTCTGCCATTTATCACAGGTGGTGACCTCTTTAGTGTTGTCAGGTGCAGCTCTGCGGAATGTTTTTTTCTGAGAATTCCAAGGTCAGTGAAAGTAACAGCTGGTCTTCCAGAATGCTCTTAGAGGAGAATGCCTCATACGGTAGCCTAACAGCCTAGGCTAAGCATAACTGGGAGGGTGGAGTCTCATACCAACATACAGCAATATATAGATACAGGAGGTGTTTCCGATGCTGAAAACAAGTATCCTGAATAATTTACTGTATTCTACTTTATGTCACTTTAACCTAGACAAAGAAAAGTGTTATATATATATATATATATATATATATATATATATATATAGACACACACACACACACACGCATACACACACACACACACACACACACACACACAAACACGTACACACGTACACAGCACACACACACACACACACACACACACACACACACACACACACACACACACACACACACACACACACACACACACACACACACACACACACACACACACACACACACAGCACACACACCACACACACACACACACACACAGTACACAGTACACAGCACACACACACACACACACACACACAGTACACAGTACACAGCACACACACACACACACACACACACACACACACGCACACACTACACACACACACAGTACACAGCACACACACACACCACACACACACACACACACCACACACACACACACATACACACACTGTATACACACACACACACACTGTACCCACACACACACTGTACACACACACTGTACACACACACACACACGCACACACACGCACACACACACACACGCACTAAAAACATTTGCTTCTGCTCAAAGAAAGGAGTGAAAGATATAATTAAACAAGTCTTCAGATTTTTAATTTTATGTGAAAAGAAGAAACAAAAAACATTTAAAATATTATACGCTCTTCTGTCTGTGATATTTTATGGAAAGTTATTTTTAAATGCTCAAAGCGAAACAAGCACCAATTTTTTTCTGGTTTCTAAAAGCTATAGGAGCTGCCATGCCCCCCCCCCCCCCCCCATCTAGCTGCCCATTATTTATCTAGGGAAAGGTGTGAAGAAAGCATCTGTGACTACCTGCCCCCTGCTGATGAAAGCTTTTTGTTTGCTCTATGCTAATGTGTGCAAAACAATAATTACATCAGTCCTTATCTGTCTGAAACTTCTGCGGTAAGGCAGGCCTTGGAAGTAGGCTAATAACACCCTCTGCTAAACTTTTAAATTTACAAAGAAAAGGTAAAATTGTTGTTTTTTTATGAGCCACATTGTTGGCATGCTTGTTTAATGTACTATTGAGATGCCCTGAGTGCTAAAAATGGTGCTTGGCTCACTTTAATTCCGCATATAAAAAAAAGTCTGTTCCTGAACGTGGCAAGGAGGATGTATGTTTGTGGACTACTTGCTATGAGGGTATCAAGCAGCAGGTATCTGCCAGCTACAAACCACTTTAAAGAGGGCCAGATCCATTTTTCGGTGTCATCTCTTGGGTAGAAAGGTCCCACTCAGAAGTCCAACAGATTAGACGTCTGCACAAGGTTCCTTTGAAGCACCAGAGACTACTTGTAAATGTGTTAGCAGAGACTGACCATTCAGAACTTCCTCAGACGAGATTCTCAGACGTAAGTTATCCCGCCTCCTCTGGGACTCGACGTTCCTTCTTCTTACAAAGTGTACTTTTTACTTCCCCGTTTTCTTAAAAAGAGAAAACTGATTATGAAAATGTAAAAGCAAGAGTTGCAAAATATAGACCAAACATTCTGTGCAACCCGTCCCCACTTTCATCATATTTCAAAAGAAGTTTTTCCTCTGCTAAGAGCTGTCATGTCGCCATATGGAGAAATCGATTAGACTACAGAAAATGTTCGCGTTCGCCTGTCAGAGACAATTTTCATTTGAGTGTTTTACTTCTGTAACTTTATTTTAGTAATTTTTTAATCACAGTCTTCTGGATGATAAGCTTGACAGGCTGTTTTTTTTGTTTTAAAGGCGGGTGGGGGGGGAGGGGTGGATTTGGGGTTCTGGCTGTTTAAATAATCAGCTCAATTTCATAAAGTGACTCCATACTTACTGAAGTGTGCCCTTCAGAGTTCATTTGAAGCTGAGCTGTATTTTTCTTTTGAGTTTTTAAGGTATTTGAATTTAAGATATGGTTCAGCTGACGGAAGTCAGTCCTCCAACATGATCCGTTCTTATGATGGGAATATGAACAGAGGCACCAAAACCAGAGTATAAAGCTTGAAATCTGTTTAAAAAGTGAGGTAGTGGCCAACTGACCTCCCCAAGTAGACCCGAGACAGTCAATTATAAACAAAAATACGATTATTAGTAACTCCAAACTTTGCAACACGTTTCGTGGGTCAAAAGCCCACTTTCTCAGGCTATAACAGGACAGAGTAACTGTTAAAGTGTACCCAAGCCGAAGTTCGGGTACAAAATTAGATACTTACCTAAAAAGAGGTAAGCCACTGCGGGGCCACACATCAAGATGGGAAGGAGCGTGGCCCCGATCTGGAGGGGAGCCACGCTCCTTCCCGTCTTGATGTCTGGCCCCGCAGTGGACATGCAAACACAGCCATGCCTTCGCAGTAGCATGAAGCCCATAGCTCCAACTTACTGCACATGTATGGATGGGCTCACGCAGCTACTGCATGGCCACAATAGAGTGGGAAGAGCTGCTGGCTTTGATTTTGATTAGCGAGAATGCATTGTCACTAAGCTTCGGGGGGGACTGCATTTAGCAACGGGGGAGTTTAGGATACTGTGATGATAGCGTACCTGGGGTACAGGAGACCAATAAGCTGAGGGCAGCAACCCTTGCGACTCACCGCCTGGGGCCCCTGGAAGTGGAAAAGGGGAGCCCAGTAAGCAAGGGGCAGGAGCGCTTGTGAAACCAGCGATAAGTCCTGTTTGGAAACACAGCACTCCCACAGGCTGAGTCTGGCACTGCAATGACTCAGTGACCGAGTAAGTTCAGAGGTAGACACCAGGCAGGAGAAGTTGTAGAACTTGGAACAGGCAGGAGTCGGCAGCAGATCGGGTACTCGTACAAGTCGGGGTCTGGCAACAAATCGGGTCCTCAGGCAAGCAGTGGTCGGCAACAAATTGGGCAGCCGTACGAAGCGAAGGTCGGCAGGAAATCGGGTAGTCAGGCAGGCCAAAGTCAACGTCCAGGAAATCGAGAATGGGCAGAGCAAAGCTCACTCACTGGAGTGCAACACACACAAAAGCTGCAATACTACAGCACCCGAGTGTTGCACTCTCCAGACTTATATAGGCCTTTTTGGCGTGCATGGTGCAAGGCGTCACGCGCGCAAACATGCGCGCGCAGACGCGCGCAACCGAACGTGCATGCGCATGCAACACTCGCGCAACACGCAAAAGCACGCAAACAACAGATATGCATAAAACAGAGCATCCTTCACACACGCGCGTGCACAACATCCACCGCAAGCGTCTTACAACGCCAACGCTTTTGCCGTGCAACGCAACGCGCATGGGCAAGCACCGACAGTCCACCACGCAGGGAAGACCGCCGAGACCCGTCAGGACGACTGCCAGCATCCGTGTGTACAAGCCGTCTCGTCTGGACAGGTAACTGACCGTGACAGATACAGAGGGAAGCCTTAATAGGATACTGAGGCGTACCTCTTTTTAGGTAAGTATCTAATTTTCTACCCGAGCTTTGGGCCCCGAGTGGTCCAAAGACCCCGGTGTGGTTGCAACAGTTGCATCCCCTATTGCCACGTCACTGCACTTAGCGCTTTATTTGCATATAGTGATGATTGTAATTAGCTAATTACGATTACGCACAATTTATTTCGCATACATTTTCGCAATTACGCCCATATGTAATTATGATTTGTAAATTCAATTGATTTAGTGTAATCATTTACAATTTTGTGTAATTGTTGCCAACTTTAGAGGTTAACAGCAAAGAGATTCTAAAAATGTGAAGGAAAAATGTTTTTTAAACTCAGAGAAGTGGAGTGCCGGGAGGGGGAAAAAAACAGGCACAAAATTGCAAAACGCTTGCGTTTGTGATTACGATTTTAGATGTGAATGAGGCCTAAAGCTTTATCTTAAGCTGTCTCTCACTGGCTCTTGGTTGTTTAAGTGCTTTAGAAAACAGGACAGTATTCGACCCAAGTTGGGTCGGAGAGCTCACAGAAGCTCTTTTGCATAGATAACAACTGAAATTTCTTAACTCTTCCTGTACTGGAAACAATATGAGACTCATATCTTTGCTACTACAGTAATGTTCTATTTCTTAGCCGTACTACACATACAAATAAATCATTAAATCATAAGTTTATTTTAGCGTTATGTTTCCTTTAGGCCTGGAACCCACTAGAGCGCTTTTTTGAGTGTTTAGGGAGCACTTTAAATCACTAGCGATTTCATTTTGGGAGCGTTTGCTCTTCAATGTAAAGTATTGAAGCGCTGGCATGTATCGCTGCACATAGGGATTTGTGTGCAATTTAACCAGTTCGGCCTATCTGGACGAGCTTCCTCGTCCAGATAGGCACTGTTGCTGCCGCCGCCTCGTGCGCGCGATCGGGCGCGCCCCCGCGCGCGCTCCCGCTGCCCGCCGCTAGCCCCCCGATCAGTGAATGGGAATATAATTCCCATTCACCGATCTATCTTCCCCGCAGAAATACCGACGCTTTCTCTCCAGAGAGCGCGGTATTTCTGCCCCCAGGAAACATTTCCCCTGCTTTTAAGTTCCTAGATGCGAAATCGTTCGCATCTAGGACTTTTTTCACTGTGGCCATCTTGTGGCCGAATAGTAAACTGCACCACAATTCATTTTTAATAAAAAAAAATATATATTTTACATTTAAAATTAACAGTTTCCCTCCCACACCAAAAATTACCCACATACACTTTTTTTTATTAAAAATAAAAATAAAAAATACAATTAAAAAAAAAAAAAAAACAACATTAATAGTTACCCAAGGGCCTGAACTTTTTAAATATGCATTTCAAGAGAATATGTTATTATATTATTTAAAATTATAAGCTTATAAATAGTGATGGACGCAAATTGAAAAAATGCACCTTTATTTCTAAATGAAATATCGGCACCATAAATTGTGATAGGGACATCGTTTAAATGGTGTAATAAGCGGGACAGATGGGCAAATAAAATACATGAGTTTTAATTATGCTAGCGTATATTAATTTCAAACTATAATGGGCAAAAACTGAGAAATAATGAATTTTTTTCATTTCTTTCTTAATCTTCCTGTTAAAATAGATTTAGAAAAAAATAATTCTTAGCAAAATGTAGCACCCAAAGAAAGCCTAATTAGTGGCGGAAAAAACAAGATATAGATCAATTCATTGTGATAAGTAGCAATAAAGTTATAGGCGAATGAATGGGAGGTGAACGTTGCTCGGATGCATGAGATTTTCGGACTGCGGTGCTGAACCGGTTATAATTTCTGAAAATTGTAAAAAAAAAAAATTATAATAATTTGAAAGGATCAATCAGAAATAAAATTGCTAATTGCAAATCGCTATCACAATCGCTGCCAAACAGCTTACATTTTTTTAAATCGCTGCCAAAATCTCCGGAAAACATTCAGGAAATCGCTTACAAAACGATACATTTGTGATTTGTAGTGAGTTCCAGGCCTTAAAGGATACCCGAAGTGACATGTGACATGATGAGATAGACATGTGTATGTACAGTACCTAGCACACAAATAACTAGGCTGTGCTCCTTTTTTCTTTCTCTGCCTGAAAGAGTTAAATATCAGGTATGTAAGTGGCTGACTCAGTCCTGACTCAGACAGGAGGTGACTACAGTGTGACCCTCACTGATAAGAAATTCCCCTTTTTATCTCTTTCCTGTTCTCAGAAGCCATTTTCTGCTAGGAAAGTTTTTTTATAGTTGGAATTTCATATTGGTGAGGGTGACACTGTAGTCACTTCCTGTCTGAGTCAGTACTGAGTCAGCCACTTACATACCTGATATTTAACTCTTTCAGGCAGAGAAAGAAAAAAAGGAACACAGCATAGTTATTTGTGTGCTAGGCACTGTACATACACATGTCTATCTCATCATGTCACATGTCACTTCGGGTATCCTTTAATGAGTGCGGTGAAAACTTTTTTAGTCAAATATATTATTATTAAGAATTTTATAAACCAAAAAATACGGACATGAAATGTCCATTTGAGATACGTCTTGCCTATTGCCCAGGCTCCCGAAAAGCATTAGACTGAGGGTACACTAGCAATTTAAAGACTACTTTCCCTTGTCACATAAGAACCACTATTTTCAGGTTCTCACAAAAGGCCTGACAGCTCTTTTGCGCTCTGTGTAGGTGTCCACACTGGAAATTTTCAGCTGTGATCGAGCCGTCACCAGACCATATAATCACACAACTTCTCTTTTCCCACCTTGCTGGAGATAGATGAGGAACTCCGCAGCAGATGGTTCCAATTAAAAGCCAGCAGGAAGAAACCAATTTCTTGTGCTGCACAAACCTGACAGTTAGTTCCCCGCTTATGTGTCATCCCGTTTTTCAGCCTTTGAATGGAAGTTCCTGTCTTGATACAAACGTGTTTTGTCAGATTATCTCTTGGAAAACACGGAAAAGACTCATGAGTCCGTGAATCAGAAATGAGGAGACAAGACCCCAAAAAATGGAAATAATGCCTCATCTCTTTAAACCTCAACTTGTCTTGGGCCACTTACTTTTTTAACCCTTAAGCAGCCAATTTATTTAGAGGCTTGCAAGTGCTCCAGGCCAATTTATTTTAATACTTTTTTAAATCTCTTATTTGCTACATTTCACTGCTTCTAATTAGCACTGCTGTGATGTGTATTTATGGCCACGTGTCACTAGGGGACAGTGTGAGACAATAACAGAGGACTTCTGCTTTCCATTTCTATATTTTCTGCTAGAAGGGAGACATCAAAGCATTCCAAAAATTTACAGCACAACGAGTTCTGCTGGTTGAGGTCTCAAATGAGATAACTCTATTGAAGCTGCTAATGAGTTAAAACGTTTTCTTCAACAAATTGCAATGCTACACGGTACACAAAGGATGCAGTTCAGTTTTTTCCTCTTTCATTTGTGATAGTAGGAACATCTTCGGATGTGTTCTGCTCTCATTCATTATACTTAATTAAGAGTTTTCCTTTTGTTCTTGAACAATTCTGCTGAAAATTTTCCCGTTTCTCGAGCCTGAAAAACGTCAGGTTTCTCACCTTTGGGTTACTGCAAAACACCATAATGATAATGCATAATTGGCAAGAGATGTATTTCCTACCTTTTGGTACAGATGGATTTTGACAAAGAAGATAAGATCTGCTCAAACAAATGCAGAGGAAGTACTCAAAGTACAGGAATTACTCCGAAGAAAACTCTTTCTTATGGGAAAACAAATTGAACGATCACGCCCTTTCTTGGTTGACACTGAAAAATGGCCGCCCCATGTGCTCCCCTTTTTTTCTTCCCTCCTTCTGTAGAGTGCAAGCGGAGCTTATATGAAGAGACTCACCGGCACTGTGGAGGGGAGGCTGATTGTACTGGTTGGGATGCTATCTATTATGGGAGGGGGAAAGGGGGTCACATCTGGGACTGCTTAATGGGCATATCAGGCTGGCCAGAGGGTGTGGTTTGAGAAGGTGTGGCCTGTGTTAAGGGGCAGGGTTTAGGGCACCAGAGCTTATTTGTCTTCATTCTCCAGAGCTGTAAATCGGGCCCTGTCTCTGGCCCCACATACATTACACACCTTCCAACACCTCTCCATGTCCCACATAAATTATTTTCCACCTACTGCTCCCCCAGGCCGCACATACTGTACATAGTACTGCACCACATTCCTCCAAGCCCCACATGAAATGTATAGCACTCCACTCCTCCTCCAGGCTCAGCATACATTGTACACCACTCACTCCTCCTCCAGGCTCAACATACACTGTACACCAGCCACTCCTCCTCAAGACCCCACATACTCTGTACATCAGCCACTCCTCCTCAAGCTCCCACATACTCTGTACACCAGCCACTCCTCCTCAAGCTTCCACATACATTGTACACCAGCCACTCCTCCTCAAGCTCCCACATACTCTGTACACCAGCCACTCCTCCTCAAGCTCCCACATACTCTGTACACCAGCCACTCCTCCTCAAGGCCCCACATACTCTGTACACCAGCCACTCCTCCTCAAGCTCCCACATACTCTGTACACTAGCCACTCCTCCTCAAGCTCCCACATACTCTGTACACCAGCCACTCCTCCTCAAGCTTCCACATACATTGTACACCAGCCACTCCTCCTCAAGCTCCCATACACATTGTACACCAGCCACTCCTCCTCAAGCTCCCACATACATTGTACACCAGCCACTCCTCCTCAAGCTCCCACATACTCTGTACACCAGCCACTCCTCCTCAAGGCCCCACATACTCTGTACACCAGCCACTCCTCCTCAAGCTCCCACATACTCTGTACACCAGCCACTCCTCCTCAAGGCCCCACATACTCTGTACACCAGCCACTCCTCCTCAAGCTCCCACATACTCTGTACACCAGCCACTCCTCCTCAAGGCCCCACATACTCTGTACACCAGCCACTCCTCCTCAAGCTCCCACATACTCTGTACACCAGCCACTCCTCCTCAAGCTCCCACATACTCTGTACACCAGCCACTCCTCCTCAAGCTCCCACATACATTTTACACCACCCACTCCTCCTCCAAGCCCCACAAAGGGGCCACCACCCATTCCTCCTCAAGGCCCCAAATACAGTGTATACCCCCACCCCTCCCCTAGGCCCTATATACACTCTATACCACCACCCCCTCAAGACCCCACATACACTGTTACACTGTACACCACACACCCCTCCTCAGGGCCCCATATACACTTTTATCCCCCACCCCTCTTAAGGCCCCACATATACTGTGCACCACCTACCCCTTCTCAAGACCCACATACTCTCTACACCATGCACCCAACCCTCCTCCCTGGTCAGCATACATTGTACACCACCCACTCCTCCTCAAGGCCCCACATACACTCTATACCATGCACCCAGCCCTCATCCCTGGTCAGCATACATTGTACACCACCCACTCCTCCTCAAGGCCCCACATACACTCTATACCATGCACCCAACCCTCCTCCCTGGTCAGCATACATTGTACACCACCCACTCCTCCTCAAGGCCCCACATACACTCTATACCATGCACCCAACCCTCCTCCCTGGTCAGCATACATTGTACACCACCCACTCCTCCTCAAGGCCCCACATACACTCTATACCATGCACCCAACCCTCCTCCCTGGTCAGCATACATTGTACACCACCCACTCCTCCTCAAGGCCCCACATACACTCTATACCATGCACCCAACCCTCCTCCCTGGTCAGCATACATTGTACACCACCCACTCCTCCTCAAGGCCCCACATACACTCTATACCATGCACCCAACCCTCCTCCCTGGTCAGCATACATTGTACACCACCCACTCCTCCTCAAGGCCCCACATACACTCTATACCATCCACTCCCCCTCAAGCCCAACATATACTGTGCAGTGTGTGCACCACCCACTACTACTCAAGACCCACATATACTGAATGGAAATACACCTATTTACACCTGGGGAGGGAAGGCTCTGGTTCCCATAAAGCCTTCCTGGTAATTTCTCCTTGCTCTTGGTCCATCACTGTCCCTCTGTAACAGTTATTAGGCCAACTGGTTGGATACACCTCTGGGAGTCCTCTTGAAGGCTTTGGAGGTCCTCAAGTCCCTCAGTACTTCTGATGATGTGTAGGTCTGTACTTCACACACGCAAGTTCTCAGTCATACATGTGCAGTAAGGATGCTTGCGTCTTCCAAAGCACTCAAGGATGCAAGTGCTTCTGAAACCTACCAAGCAATCTTGAAGGCCTGACCTTTCATGAAGGGACATCAGTGGACCAAGGGCATGGAGAGAGGACATGGAAGGTCCTCTACATAGGTGAGTATCCAGCTATTTTTTTAGGGTGAGTTTAGATTTGCTTTCATTTCAGTCAGTCAAGATATCAAAGTACAGTACAGACCAAAAGGTTGGACACACCTTCCCATTCAAAGAGTTTTCTTTATTTTCATGACTATGAACATTGCAGATTCATGCTGAAGGCATCCAAACTATGAATTAGCACATGATGGTGACACGGTTGGGGATGTATTCAAAATTGAAGGCATACTGAACCAGCATGGCTACCACAGCATTTTGCAGCGGCATGCTATTCCATCCGGTTTGCGTTTAGTTGGACCACCATTTATTTTTCAACAGGACAATGACCCCAAACACACCTCCAGGCTGTGTAAGGGCTATTTGACCAGGAAGGAGAGTGATGGGGTGCTGCGCCAGATGACCTGGCCTCCACAGTCACCAGACCTGAACCCAATCTAGATGGTTTGGGGTGAGCTGGACCACAGAGTGAAGGCAAAAGGGCCAACAAGTGCTAAGCATCTCTAGGAACTCCTTCAAGACTGTTGGAAGACCATTTCAGGTGACTACCTCATGAAGCTCATCAAGAGAATGCCAAGAGTGTGCAAAGCAGTAATCAAAGCAAAAGGTGGCTACTTTGAAGAACCTAGAATATGACATATTTTCAGTTGTTTCACACATTTCGGTTATGTACTATACTTAACCACTTTGTCCTCCTTGACGTATAAAAACGTCAAGGAGGACAGGCTCGCTCCCGCGGCCGATCGCACTCCTGGCCGCGGAGTCGGTAGCCACGGAATCAATGTATCGGGCTATGGAGCCCGATCACTGATTCCTCTCCCCTACTGAAAAAGCGACAGCTTCTCTCGGAAGCTTTGCTCTTTCTGAAGCTGTGTCCCTCTAAGCGTACATTGTACGCTTAGAGTGACGTCATGTAAACAAACTCGAGATTGCCATCTTGTGGCCAAAAAGTAAAACTACAAGTAAATGCCAAAACACATTACAATACACCAATATTTCCCAAAATAAAACACTTTTATATCCCACCCTCCCAAAAATGCCCACATAAAATGTTTAATAAAAAAAAAAAAAAACATTACTATAAAAAAAAACACATAAATATTTACCTAAGGGTCTAAACTTTTTAAATATCTATGTAAAGATGAAATATTTCTCTCTATTTTTTTTTATAAGTTTGTAAATAGTGATGTATGCAAAACGGAAAAAATGCTCTTTTATTTCCAAATAAAATGTTGTCGCGATACATTGTGATAGGGACAAAATTTAAATGATGAAATAACCGTGACAAATGGGCAATAACAATACGTGGGTTTTAATTATGGAGGCATGTATTATTTTAAAACTATAATGGCTGAAAACTGACAAATAATGAATTTTTTCATTTTTTTTCTTATTCTTCCTGTTAAAATGCATTTACAGTAAAGTGGCTCTTAGCAAAATGCACCCCCCAAAGAAACCCTAATTGGTGGCGGAAAAAACAAGATATAGATCAGTTCATTGTGATAAGTAGTGATAAAGTTATAGGCTAATGAATGGGAGGTGAACATTGCTCGGATGCATAAGCTGAAAACGACTGAGATGTTAAGTGGTTAACTTCCACATGTGTTAATTCATAGTTTGGATGCATTCAGTGTGAATCTACATTGTTCATAGTCATGAAAATAAAGAAAACTCTTTGAATGAGAAGGTGTGTCCAAACTTTTGGTCTGTACTGTACGTACAGCAGAGCAGAGTCCCTAGTATTCAGCACCAGCGGAGATCGCCTGATGCCGGGTACATGTGCTTTCCGGTTGCATGAGCAACCGAACGAAAAAGTGCACCCCTCCCTTAATACTTAAAGAGCCTCCAGCAACGTCTAGCAGCCTTACTGTACCTCTTAGCGGACTCCTAGTGACTTTCTGGCTTCCCCCGTGCATGCAAGCCGGCGTCCATACATGAAGGTACAGGAAAGCTGCCAGACGTCACTGGAGACTTGGTTATTATTTTACAGCCTGCCAAAACCCCTAAAAATCCCCCCAAATAGATGCCCATTATCCACTCAGGTTAGATGAGACTTCCGATTGCCTGAGTTCTGGATAACGGGGACTTTGCTGTACATGGAAAACTGGAGCAAAATAAGTGCAAATGTAGAGTGGTAGCTATATTTGTAGCAAAAAGGAAAACGAGGCACTGTGATTTAAAACAAAGCTTCCTCAGAGGCCAAGGGAAAGAACGTTCTTTCCCTTGGCCTCTGAGGAAGCTTTGTTTTAAAGCGAAACAGCTGTCAGGCCTCCCTCACCCCCACTGCTCACCCTGATGTGTCTTCCCACCGTGGATTAAAGGTACTTCACTTCTGCAATCACAGTGCCTCGTTTTCCTTTTTGCTACAAATACAGTGCTTGTTTCTGAGTTGCACGTGTATGCATTGAGTACGGAATCCAGTATATCGGACCTTCTTGTTGACATCTAGTGCCAGTCCTTTCTCTCATTCATTGTGCCGTAGAGTGGTAGCTAATAGCTGCCCATACAAATTCTTCATATGGGCGTCTGCCTCGGGTTTTCTCCAGCTCTGATCCAATTTTTTTTGCACATCATTGCTAATTCTGCCCCAATATATTTAGATCTATGACCAGAATTTCGCTTTCAAGCAACATTAAATGCATAATTAATGTGGATTCCCTTTTATACACTGTGAGAAATGAGAAGCCCTTCCTTCTATTGCGATGCCGTGTGGAAGGTCAGCTGTCAGTCGCGGTGATCGCATTGCCCAGGCAGGCGCGAGGCTCGCCGGAGTGCTATGAGTAAATGGCTCGGCATAAAACATTCAGAGAGTGCGAAGGAAGAAAACAGCCCACAGTGGCAGCTTTTACTCTATATGACTGTAGAGACTCGCAGGAAGACAAGAGACATCTGCATTGTTTATGTCATCATCGCCAATAAAACCCTATCTGAGCTTCTTGGGAATTCGCAGAACAAATACGTCTTGATGGCCTGCTTGTCACAGCTCATCATATCTGTCACTGCCTAAGAGCGAGAAGAGCATAATTCCCAGCCTAACATCAGTGACAAAGTGTTCAACATTGGCAGAAATACAAGTTACCCCACTCAGCCTTCTCCAGATGGCCAAGAGGGCCTGTTTCCAATCTGAGATAAAAATAACGGCCTGTGGAGGCCACATGTGTATTGAGCCTACCCTGTATTGTACACAATGGTGAACAGGCATCCAGGATGGATCAAATTTAGTTAAAACAAGATAAAATGGAAAAGGTGGAGGAGGCTTTCCTCTCAAATTTGTGGAAAGGGTAGGAGACGCCCGGTAGCACAGAAGTAATATATTCACTCTATATGGTAGATACAACATTCAGTAATAAATGGTGTGATCCTACCTTCTAGATGTCCCCTTTCAGGAAATATACAAACTGAAGTTTTTTTGGCTTTTGTATATCGATTTAATTTTGCACAAGACAACGCGTTTCACGGTCAAAACCGCTTCCTCAGGTCAATAGCAGTGCCTCTGTAGGATAGCTTCTAAGTATCCGGGCGCCGTGCTACTTAGAAGCTATCCTACAGAGGCACTGCTATTGACCTGAGGAAGCGGTTTTGACTGTGAAACGCGTTTGGAGCAGCGACCAAGAACAGAGACCGAGTGGGGACGGTACTTCCCCACAAGTGCGAACGAGTGGTTGCCTCATCCAGCAACCTACTCTTGTGAGTGTAATATTTATTGCATTTACTTAATCTTCCCATACCCTCTAACATACTGCACCAGATTGGGCTCCCGGACCCCTACGTTTCCTCTCAAATGACACTAACGGGATACAGTAAAGCTTATTTGCACACTCAATGCATTTTGTAGGTACAAGCCCACTTCCTCAGGCCAATAAAAGTTCATCTGCTATGTAGACAAAAGACTTGGAGTGCCTTTGAGAGAAGCCTCTTTACCCTTGTTGTACCAGTTATCTCTTCCTCTGCTAGGGGGGGTGATTGAACTACAGTGGCTCAGCCATCTACTGTACCAGTTATCCTTTTCCAAGAGCGCGGCCAATCCATCAAGCTATAGCTGGAAAGGAGTGGAGACGGGTTGCTTGATCTCCATCTGCATTGTGTGGTTGGTTGACCCTCACTGCAACCCACCTGTGTGACTATGTTTCCTTATTATTGATTTCCCCAAGACTGGACATATTGCACTATTGGGCTCCCGTTGCTTTTGTGTTTTTTTCCTAAGGTCTTCATTCACCTCATCCTCTCTTCAATTAGCCCCTTGTTTTCTATTCACCCTGAGTCCCAGGTTTCTATCAGTCTGTGTGCTTCCATCTTCACGTAGGATGCCGGCAGGTGACTGAGAAGATACGGCTAGCAGGATGAAGATGGGAGCATGCAGACTGATAGAGGAGCACGCCGGCTGAACAGGTGAGTATGCTCTACTGCCGAATACTCTGTAGGGGCACCTGGAGACCACTACAAACTTAAGGGAAGAACTAGGGGGAGGCCATCCAGCTCAGGGGCACAGGGCAGTTGCCCAGTTTGCCAATATGGAAGCACTGTACCTGATTGTGTTGCCCAGTGCAGAGGTTTTAACTACAAATTTAAATTATGCGTACCCATAGTTAAATTGTTGATGGGGTCCTTATGGGGTCCTTAACCACTTAGCAACTTCTGCCACGTTTTTCTACGCCCTTGTTTACAAACACCTATAAACACCTGTAAATATTTGGTTCTGTTTATTTTTAGAAAACCGAGTACGTATAGCACCATCTTGTGGCCAAAAAGTAAAACTACTTCCAAATACACCATTATTCACTTACCATAGAAAAATTAAATACATTTTCATTATTTTTGAAACTCCTTCACCCCTAACCCAAAATAAAATATTATCGCCATATTATCGTACTAGGGACACAATTTAAACATTGTAATAACCGGGACAAATGGGCAAATAAAATGTTTCTGTTTTATCTACAATAGCACATTTTATTTTGAAACTACAATGGCTGAAAGCTGAGAAATGGTAATTTTTTTTTCACTTTTGTCTTCTTCTTCCCTGTCAAATCCATATAAAATAATATAATTCTTAGCATAAATTACTGCCCAAAGAAAGCCTAGTTTTTCCCGCAAAAAATAATGTATTGATCATTTCAGTGTAATAATTAGTGTTAAAGTTATCACCGAATTAATGGGAAGAGCTTTTGAAGGGGAAAAAACATGTGGTAGAGAAGTGGTTAAAGGACATCCGAGGTCAAAAATAAACTGATGAGAAAAATAATTGTATCTGTCCTCTTTCTCCTAAAATGACTTTTCTTTTAAAGATATTCCTCAGTTTCATTTTATATTTAAATCTAGTTTTACAGTTTTTACTGTTTAATTGTCCCTGCACAATGACACTTTCATTGAAGTACTCCAGAACTATTGACTGTTTTTAACTATTTTTTTTCTGTTCCCAGAAGCCATTTACTCACAGGAAAGTGTTTTATGGCTGTAATTACTCCTTGGTGAAGGTAATGCTATAGTCTGGCCCAGTCTGACCCGGTTCTAACCCAGACAGAAACTGTCACTTGCATACCTGATGTTAACTCTTTCAGGCAGAGAAAGAAAACAAGGAACACAGCCTAATTATTTGTGTGCCTGGCACTGTACATACACATGTGTCTATCTCATCATGTCACACGTCACTTCGGGTATCCTTTGTTCTTAGATACTATGGGTAAGAGGTGAACCAGCTTAAACCTCTATCCTGGATACCCCACCAAAATTCCCAACCGTATGCACAATTGCGGCACTGCTGTAGAATTCTTTGTAGTCAACAGGGAAGGTGGGGTTAGTTAATTTTTACATACGAGGGCTCAAGAAACTTAATCAGAAAATTTGCATAAAGAATTTATAAATTAACAGAAAATTGTACTCTTTGTCATTGTTTTGATAGGATTAGATACTAGGAGATAATTTGACAAGTAGTGTTCTGTACCATTCCAATACAAGTATGTTGTGGCAATTGGAACGCTGAGGGTTGAAAAAAAAAAGAGTGACGGTAATTCCCACTAATCATATAGCGCAGATGGAGACACATAACTGGCTGAGTGTGTACATTACCATGCCAGAGAAACTCAGAAGTAGTTGGGCTTTAAAGGAACACTTTCAATTAACATGTGTTTCAACTGGGGTGGGAATAGTTTCTGAAGAGTTTCTAACTACTGCTATATACATTTCACTGCTTATGTCTTTGTTTACTGTTATCAAATTCCTTTCACACTTCACTGAGGGGCCAGGGTGATGGAACAGTGAATCATGAGGGGAGGGGGGGGGGATCCCTCTCTCTTCATCCGTTAACCCTGTGTGTACTTAATATCTTTAGCAGATGACAGGTCCCACTAACTTAAACTGCAGCTGCTTGTCTCTCTAAAAGAGCTGTCTGAGGAGAATAATGCACTGAGAGCAGAGGAAATCTATGTTGTTATGTGCGGCATAAACATTTGTAATTATGTGTGAAACCTGCTAACAAGGCAAGATTTTCACGCTAAAGGTTTTTTTTTTTTTTGCTTTCAAAGAAAAATACTCTGTAGTCTTTTGAGAGATGCAGAGAGCAGCACTGGCTGTGTCACATTGAAGCACAGACTCCCCTTTGCTAATGATTTGTTCCAAAGCGGCTACAACCTACACACAACAAATTACAGCTTTTGCCTCTGATATTTAACATGAAAAGAAGAAAAATGCTTACACAGCTACTTAGACATTATTTGTACATTATCATTTTAGAACACTCGGTTATTGATGGTGTTCCTTTAAAGCAAGTTAAAGGGTACCAGAGATGTACCCTAGCTGAAAAATGAAAAAGAAGTTATACCTACCTGGGGCTTCCTCCAGCCCCATACGCGCCGATCGATCCCACGCCGCCGTCCACCGCTGCCCGCAACTACGAGAACAGGCACTCGTTGCTGACGTCATCGGAGCCGGCTACGCAGGAGAAGTGCGCCCTCTACGTATCTCTCCATACACTGCTGCAGAGATACGCAAAGAGCGCACCTCTGCTACACTTAGACTGGCTCTGACTGACGGAGAAGCACGGAGCCGGTTCTCATAGCTGCGGGCAGAGGAGGATGGCGGCGTGTGATCGATCAGCTCGTATGGGGCTGGAGGAAGCCCCAGGGATGTATAAAATCTTTATTTTTTCAGTTCTGTTTCCCTTTAAGCAATGCCAGGCAACTGGTATTTTTAAAATGAAATAAATATGGCAGCCTGCATATACCTCTCACTCCACACTCCCTTTAAATAGATTTCACCATGATTGGGATGTTGGCTCTCACTTTCCTGTAAAAGAAGAAAATAGAGATCAGAGGAAACATTCATTGCGAGGCAGACATCTGTGCAAACTTTAATTAGAACTGACAGGAAAGAAAAAACATTTAAAAGGAAAGCGGGAAGACTTTAAATGAGCAAAGGTGATATAACCAGCAGAGTTGTGTTACTTAATCCAAATTTATTACGTAAGTCAGAACGAATAAATGCAGAACCTTGAAATAATTCAACCATACTGCAGAGTCAATATAACACGATGAAGACAGCAGATTGTGAATTGTGTATGGAACTGTACTTAAAGTTGGATAAAACTCTGGCATAATATTCAATAAAAATGTCTTTTCCTACTTTTCATTACCCATTCGTTTATCATATTTGCTTTTGTGCACAAGTAGTATTGCCTGTTTTCAAATTACAAGTTCCCAAAGTACAGTGTATCTGCTCTGAAAGCTGCCATTGCATTTTGTTCACAGCTGCTGTATTTATATATTATATTGTATCCAGTGATCACTTCTCAGCTCTCTCTGCTTCTCAGCTCAGTGCAGTTCAGTTTCAGCACACTGCTGGCTGTATACTAATTGTAGCAACAGAAGAATGTAAAAAAAAAAAGATAATGTTATCAGTGCTTCGGATGCAGCCGGGAGCTTTCAGGAGCTTTCGAATGGAGGACAAAGTGCAAAATGCTGAGTTTCCTACCACTTTAAAGATAGAAATGCTATTGTTTGAATTCATACTATATTTTACCCCATAAAACATTGTTGGAATTGCAACTTTACGGATATTAAACAATATTGTTCCACTTTACCCTCTTCCTAAACTAACGCTTCAGAAATTAAGAAACCTAGGTACTATTCCATGCAATAATATGCTAGAATAACCCTGTGCAAGGAAAAAAAAAAACCCTCTCCCAATATTAGTGACAAAAATCAATAAAAGTTTCAACTATATAGTGGATTGCTTGCTAGCTTTCATCCTCTCTGCATACAGCACCACAGCTCAACATGTAACTCCTTCCACTAATTAGAGTGCTATAGGCCAGCCTTCCCCTGGGCTATTTATTGATGAAGATGGCTAATTCATGATTGGAAGATGAGGCTGAGGATACCTGGGGACATTAAAATATCAAGTGATAGTGCTTGTGCAGCAATAGACATTCAACCAATGTTTGGTCTTGTGTTTCCTATTTTCTATGTTATTCTTTTTTTTTTATTATTATTATTTATTGTTTTTATAAAGCACCAACATATTACGCAATATCTTAGGTGGCCACACACGATACAATAAAATGATCCAATTTTACGGAAATTCGATAAAAACGGATCTCCCGAAAAAATGGAAAGCTTTTTTTTTCATTCAACTGAAATATCCGATCGGATTTCCCGTTTTCTTCGATTTTTATCGATCTGGAATGCCAGATATTTTTCTTCAATCCTTCTAAAGATTGTATGGTGTGTGTTAGATTGTCAATTTATTAATATACACACCCTAGTCATTTTCTCAGAGTTTCCAATCATTTTTATCAAAATTGGGGGAAAATTGAACATAGGTGTGTGGTACATTGGTCAGATTTTTTAAATGTTACAATCAGTCAGAAAAATTGATTACAATTCTTAAATTTAACAGATATTTATAAAGATTGTATGGTGTGTGGCTGCCTTAATAGGGATACATACAATGTAAACAAGGAGTGACAGACAGAGAGGTAGCACACAGTTATACAACATAGCACAAGGTTGTCCATGCAAGCAGGGTATAAGATACACGATTATGTGATTATACAGAGACCCAGTAATTCAGGTACAAGAAAGTCCATGGGAAGAGTGACATAGCTGGGTTGCAAGATCAATAAAGCCACACGGGGGGTGGGGGGCTCAAAAGCTTACAATCTAAAGGGTGGGGGAGGGACACAAAAGTTTGGGAAAAGATGCTTGGCTCTGAGAGTGCAGACGGGTTTAGGCCATTTCAAAGAGGTGTGTTTTGAGGGCTTGCATGAAGGTGTTGATGGAAGGGGCGAGCCTGAGGATGGGTGGGAGGGAGTTCACTACTTCCTGCTAATCAGATGCAGATGTGAATGGGTCTATTACAGAGTGTTACTGTGCTTAACTTGTGTACACAGCTATGATCTATGCCTTGGAAGATAATGGTGCTACATACTGTCTATACTAATAATAATATTAATAATCTAGTAATAACAAACATTTTCTAATCACTTTTCAACTCGAAAAAACTATTTTTTTCCTGAGTAGGACCTTTACCACCCTGGCGGTCAATTAAATCCACCAGGGGGCAACGCAGCACTATTTTTTAAATGTTTTTTTTTAAATCATGTAGCTAGCCTAGCACTAGCTACATGATAGCCGCAGAGCAGCGGCATCCCCCTACCCTCTTTGATCGCCTCCGGCGATCAGGCCCATCAGGAAATCCCATTTAGAACGGGATTTCCATGAGGGCTTCCCCCATCGCCATGGCGACGGGCGCGATGACGTCGTGACGTCAGAGGGAGTCCCAATCCACCCCTCAGTGCTGCCTGGCACTGATTGGCCAGGCAGTGCACGGAGTCTCGGGGGAGGGCACCCTCTGACGCGGCGGGTAGCGGTGAATCGGCGGCGAGCGGGGGCGATCGTAAGTAACACGCAGCTAGCAAAGTGCTAGCTGCGTGTATAAAAAAAAATGATTAAATCGGCCCAGCGGGGCCTGAGAAATCCTCCTACGCGGCATACCCTGTGTCCAGCATGGGGTTACCGCTAAGGAGGTTAAAGGATACCCATTGCCTCGATGGAGTTGAAGATAAAGTTGAAGATAAAGAGTCATCTATGGCTTCTTCCAGCCCCCATGGTCTTGTAAGTCCATCATTGACCTCCCGATCCTCCTCCTTGATCCGCTTTGTGGCCCGTCACAGTGTGTGACTTAGCTAAGTCTCGCACTACTGTACATGCACTAGCCCAGCGGTGCACCTCCTTGATTCCCCCCCCCCCCTGCTGCCAGGAGTGCTCTGGGCACTTGAGTTTATGAGTGTTAACATAGAATGCGTAAAACGCTTCCGAATACGCTTCCAAACACAGGAATACGATCGCAGGAGGCATCCCCGAAGCAGGCAACTTCGGCGCACCGAGCGGTAAAGCTGGGCAGCGATAGTATGATGCGCACCCCGCGAAAGAGAAATTCATGGAATTAGGCTTTCTTTGGGTGGTACAGTATGCTAAGAATTATTTTATTCTAAATGTATTTTATTGTGAATAATACAAAAAAAATGGAAAAAAATAATTATTTTCCAGTTTTCAGGCCATTATAGTTTTAAAATAAAACATTCTACTGTGGATAAAACCCACACATTTTATTTGCCCATTTGTCCTGGTTATTGCAACCAAAATTATTCCCTAGTACAATGAATGTTGCCAATATTTTATTTGGAAATCAAGGTGCATTTTTTCAGTTTTGCGTCCATCACTAATTACACGCCCATAAATTAAAAAATAACAGTGATATACACCCTCTTGACATACATATTAAAAAAAAAGTTCAGTCCCTAAGGTAACTATTTATGATTTTTTTTAATGTCATTTAAAAAAAAAATGTATGCAAAAAAATAAATAAAAAATATTTGGGTACTATGGGAGGGCGTGGGAGGGAAGGAATTATTTTTAAATGTAAGTGTGGGTATTTCCATTAAGGAACAAGCGACACCCATTCTAACCTAGAAATAAAAACACATATATAAGTAGATAACTACTACTTCTACTTACATAACAGATGTATTGTGCTATCCACGTAATGATTCCTGTGAATGTTATAAAGGAAAAGCAGACAATCCTATTCTAGGCAGTGGCCATCTTGCCAAACTAATGCTGACATCATATCCTCCCTGACTCTTGTTTCCCCACTCCTTTCTCTTTTGCTCATTGTGTATTCATTAGCTGCCCTCCTCCCAGAGTCTTCAGACACTCCCACTGAGGTGTATACTAGTGTTGGGCGAACACCTGGATGTTCGGGTTCGGGCCGAACAGGCCGAACATGGGCCAGATGTTCGGCATGTTCGGCCCGAACGCCGAACTCAATGGGAGTCAATGGGACTCCCGAACATGCCCATTTTGGGGGCCCTATGGGGTCGCAGGCATAAGGGGGGAGCATGCCCCGGTCGCGGGGGGGGGGTCGGAAATTCCCCCCACCCCCTCCGCTAGCGCTCCCCCCTCTGCCCGCTTCTCCATACAAAAAGTTTAAATCAAGTTCAATAGTACCTGGCTGGTGGCACTGGCTGGCAGTGGAGTGAGGAGGAGGAGGAGTCCGAGTAGCAGAGTGACGTTGAGGCCGGGCAGCGGGCGGTTCAGCGCTAGTACCCTTGTGGTACTTCCGCCCTTTCTCTGACCTCACGTCCTCTGCGTGATGACGCATACGAGGGTACGCGTGACGCGTACCCTCGTATGCAGAGGACGTGAGGTCAGAGAAAGGGCGGAAGTACCACAAGGGTACTAGCGCTGAACCGCCCGCTGCCCGGCCTCAACGTCACTCTGCTACTCGGACTCCTCCTCCTCCTCACTCCACTGCCAGCCAATGCCACCAGCCAGGTACTATTGAACTTGATTTAAACTTTTTTTATGGGGAAGCGGGCAGAGGGGGGAGCGCTAGCGGAGGGGGTGGGGGGAATTTCCGACCCCCCCCGCGATCGGGGCATGCTCCCCCCTTATGCCTGCGACCCCATAGGGGGGCCGTATTGCGGCCTGTTCGGCCGAACAGGGCCCTGTTCGCCAGAACAGGGGCCCTGTTCGGGGGCATACAGAAGTTCGGGGCGAACCCGAACTTAAAAGGCCGAACACCATCAGGTGTTCGGCCGAACTCGAACATCACCCGAACAGGGTGATGTTCTGCAGAACCCGAACAGTGGCGAACACTGTTCGCCCAACACTAGTGTATACTAGGAACTGCACTGTCTTTTTTTTAATTTACACGTCCATTTACTGAGTCACCTCAGCCTTGCTTGTAAACACAAGTAATCAGAGGGTGTTTCTGATAAGCAGCTAGGCAGGGAAATAAATGGAAGAGGAGGAATATATTATAGATAAAAAGAACTCCCAGCATTCAACTCTTTGGCACTGTTTGGCACTAGGGCCAGCACTCCTAAAGTATGTGATAACTACAAACCATAACAGCAGAAAAAGATTAGATCATATAACAGAGATAACACAGCCACTGTGCAATTAGGAAAGGCTGCAGTAAGCCAGAGCACATTAGAACAGGCATAGGAACTTATAGGATAGAAGAACTAAGGCTGAAAATGCTGTTACCGAGTCTCTTTAAGCCTTGTATAATTTCATCTATTCCAAAAATAAATAGCGGTATATTGTTTTTTGCTTATTTTTTTTAACACACAGATAAAGTACCTTTAATTAAATCATGTTAATTAGGCAGCACATCCAGACTCGCTAAGTAAAATATATGCACAACGATTTTAATTAGAAACACTACAGATAAAGGTGGAATATTTTATTTTATTTATATTTTTCCTTTTTTTTCTGACATTTTGCCGCTGGTTTTCACTGTCTGTCAAGTGAGGTCGTTAGCAGCCCAGCATCACCTTCTTTTAGCTTCAAAATACCTCTAAACAGTTGCTAATGTAACTCAGTGTAACCACAATGTTTTATAATGTAGCTTAACTTGACTTCTTGTTTAATGGATCACTTACTCCACAAATAAATGTGTTTTTTAGAGTTAAAGTGAAACTCCAGATTAAAAATCTACTCAGCAGAACTGAAAAGGCTTGGCATTTCTTTAACAGTTTCACAGCATCAGAACTTTTTTTCTCTTACCCAAGCCTCATTTTTAGCTGCACAGAAGAAAACTGCCCGGGCATTTTCCCCTTGATGCTGTGCAAAGGATGATGGGATTTCTGATGTTGCTGTTCTCATTGCGCAGCTGGGAGGGGTGATCAGCACACAGGACAGTTGGAACTGTGTCTCATGCTCACTGTCACCTCCTTTCAACCAAAAGATGGCTGCCCCCATGAAAAGGATGGCTGTCTGTCCCCATGAAATCACAAACATTTGCCAGTTCTTTTAAAATAGGGAGGGAGGAGGTTATATTACCTATCTATTTTAATTAACATAACTAATGTAACTTAATGACAGTATGTTTGTTTAGGCTGAAGTTCCCCTTTAAGGTAGTCAATTTGACTCACACATAGTACATTACCTGGAATAACATATAGGATACTTTTTGTCCCCATAATCAAAAAGTCAGCAGAGATAAATACAAATTTCACTGGGAAAATGAAAACTACAGCCATTCCTACACTGTTAATGGCAGGGTTCTCAAACTTTGCACAATTGTTCAGTAGGTGACTGGGATTAACATTCAGAAAAGTGGGTGGAGCCTACAAAAGCCAAGCAAAATTCACCTATTGATTTTCAAGGGGAATATTTAATTGCTGCAATTCTTGCACTGTTGATGGCACAAGCCTCAAACCTGGTACAGTTGGTCATTGGGTAACTGGGGTTCAAATTCAGAAAAGGGGGTGGGGCCGCAAACAGCCAATCAGATTTGTTTCATTTCAATACAAATTAATGATGCCAAAGACCGCAAAGCTCACAAACTTGGTCATTGAGTAATTGAGTAATTGTGTGTTAGGGTTAGAAAAAGTGGGCGGAGCAAACACCAGCCAAATACATATCTGGGCAATGCCAGGCCATCAGCTAGTGTATATATATATATATATATATATATATATATACATATATATATACGCATATAAAAAAAAATAAGCAGTAGAGCAACTGATAGGAGCATAAAATATGTTTTCACCACAATAGCAGAGCCAATCTCACAATATTTCCGGCCGCGACAAGCTTCCCCGTCTTCTATAGGGAGTTATTAATTTTATTTTCTGGTTTCTGCGATGGAGGAGCCGGTAAAGTAGGGTACTTGGATTGTATAAATAGATATGAATTCAGGGCATGCGGAGAAGAAATTTATATGAACAATGCAGACCCAACAAGCAGCACCGGCTCAGAGTTATTGAAAAATGAAAGCCGAGCTCAGAGCGGAATCGCCAGAGGCGGCAAAACAACACAGCAAAAATATTTAGATTGTGGAAAAGATTTATAAGGTTCTTGTACAGCCGACGGACCGAGCGCTGCCGTGCACCTGTCTGTGTGCCGTATAATTGCCAACACAGAAGCACCATTTTTTACAAACTCATCTGCACTGGTGATGCAGCAGAAAAGAAAGAGATTATTATTAATTTAATTCCTGTATTTTTTTGTATTCTACTTTTGAAAAAAAAATTACATCCCGTTGGCAAGTAAACTTCTTCACTAGGAATGATGCCAAGCTGCATACAAATGACAACAAAATCTGCATTAAGCTGGAAAAAATAGCATCTTATTGATTATATCTGGTCTTCAGAAAGATGTGTTGCAGAGAAGTTGATGCCAATGAAAGTTTATCTACTTTATTAACCACTTAAAGAGACCCTATAACAGAAAAAAAAAACCTCTGGGGGGATACTTACCTCAGGAGGGGGAAGTCTCAGGGTTCCAATGAAGCTTCCCCATCCTTTGTAGCTTGGGGGAATCCAGCACTGGCTCCTCCAAAAGCTCCTCAAAAAAGGCTGACAAGACCGTGCAGGTGCGGGCAATATTTACCTACCGCAATCCTGCACAAGCGCACTAGTGGCTCTTCCTTCAGGTAAGGCGGAAATAGCAGAACCCGATCGTATCCACTCTGCTGCACAGGCGCAAAGGACTGGTGCCGATGCAGTAGAGCAGATCCGATCAGGTTCGGCTATTTCCGCCTGAACCGCTATTGCGTCTGCGCAACATTGTGGTAGGTAAATATGTATGCTGTTTTGGTGTTGCCGTGCTGGATTTCCGGGACACCAGAGGATGGGGGAAGCTTCATTAGGATTCAGAGGCTTCCCCCTCCCGGACGTAAGTATCTCCCAAAGGGTTTGTTTTCATTACAGGTTTTCTTTAACTATCTCAGTACTTCACTAGAGGTGGTCATTAGTTTCCAGCTGGCATTCAAATTGAACACCAATGGCATGTACTTTGGTAGAAAGCCAATCAAAATTGGCAGACAGTTCAAATTGGCAGTAAAATTTGCAAATAAAGTGCAACTTTAGGCCAGTCCCAAATTAGTGCTACTATTGTAGAAAGAAGAACATACCCACCTAGGACTTGTGTGCCTCTGAGCAACCAGTCCTCTTAAAGTGTGCCTGAAGGTAGATTAAATTAACGCAAATGGGACACAGAGGCATGTACCCATCTGAAGGACATACCTCTTTGTCCCCTCTGCGCCGCTCTCTGTGCCCCTTGTATCCCGCTGCCCCCTACCTACTGACAGCAGATTGTTGGGAATCTAAGAGAGGAAGGGGCGTTCTTAACAGGCGATGCACTCCTGCATAATGCCCCTTCCCTGCCTTTCGAAGCATCTCACTGGCTCTCCCTCATTCTTTCAACACCTCCCTCCCGCCCCTTCTCCTCCTCTCTGTGCTCTTGGAGGAGAGCACAGAGTGGCATCTGCAAAATCATGACCCTGGGCCTTTTTTTTTGGAATGAAACTGAGCAATGTTATACAGAGAAATTATAGCATTTAAAGAGAGTCTGAAGCGAGAATAAATCTCGCTTCAGACCTCATAGATAGCAGGGGCATGCGTGCCCCTGCTAAAACGCCGCTATCCCGCGGCTTAACGGGGGTCCCTTCACCCCCAAATCCCCTCCGTACAGCCGGGGAGCGCTTCCGCATTGGGGCAGGGCTAACCGCCGCAGCCCTGCCTCCCGCGTGTCTAGCAGACGCGTACCTCTGCCTCTCCCCCGCCCCTCTCAGTCTTCCTTCACTGAGAGGGGCGGAGGGAGAGGCGGCAATGCGCGTCTGATAGACGCGACTAGAGGCAGGGCTGCAGCCGTTAGCCCTGCCTCCAGGAAGAAAAAATTCACGACCAAGTTGATGACCAAGTCTTGCGGGGGGGGGGGGGCACACATGCCCCTGCTAACTATAAGCTCTGAAGCGAGATTTATTCTCGCTTCAGAGTCTCTTTAACAATGATACACGAAAGTGATGTATACAATGTAGGGATATATATAGTATAGCGAATGAGTCACTGAGTCCATATGTCGGCGGAGAAGAGCAGACGGGGAGGAGGTCCTGCCAAATAGGCTTACAAAGTAAGGGACTAAGCATGGAAGAAATTAAGAAACACCTTGCCAGGCAATGCATGGCAATTTTACCCTATTAGCGCAACACATGTTACCGAGGTAACACATCAATTGCTATGGTAGCACATGGTACATCAGTAACTACTTTTAACTTTTTAGCAACATTACTTTGTGTTTTTAGTGAGACATAGTGTACTATTTCAAGGACAGGGAGGAGGGGCGAGCCTACAGAGTTCTGGGCCTACCCACCACTGCAGGTGTCGTGGTTTTCTGTCTGGCCCACAAAAATACAGAGCCAATGGCTGCTCTAGTATGTAAACTGAAAATGCAAGGACATGTAATGTACAAGGGCAGCACGGTGGCGTAGTGGTTAGCTCTCTCGCCTTGCAGCGCTGGGTCCCTGGTTCGAATCCCAGCCAGGGCACTATCTGCAAAGAGTTTGTATGTTCTCTCCGTGTCTGCGTGGGTTTCCTCCGGGCACTCTGGTTTCCTCCCACATTCCCCAAAAAAAACATACGGATAAGTTAATTGGCTCTCCCTAAAAAATTGGCCCTAGACTACAGTACTTACACTACATAATATAGACATATGGCAATGGTAGGGATTAGATTGTGAGCTCCTTTGAGGGACAGTTAGTGACAAGATATATATATACACTGTACAGCGCTGCGTAATATGTCAGCGCTATATAAATACTAAAAATAATAATAAAATAATAATAATAATACAATGTAAATGAAATTGAAATGCAAATGTAACCGTCTGCTACTGACATGTGTAATTGTAAATTTCTGTTCCTGTTGCTCTATGCTATCGATTGATGTCTCTTCTGAGTCAAATGTACTGTGCCGGGCCCAGTTCCGGGCATGACCCTGTCATGCTTGGCGAAATAAACTATTCCTGATTCCTGAAAAATGCATTGTTGTCAGGCCAATAAAATTGTCTCTACTGATAGCAAGCTTTCCTGACTCCTGACTCTAGCATTTTAGCATTTAATTCCATTCTTCTTCTCTTGAGTACCTTTGCTTTACTAAAGTGGAGCTGAACTCTTGCACAGGACAGAAGAAAAACAGAGAGAAATCCACCCTGTATGTATTTAGAGAGTTTAGCCTGTCTAATTCTCCCTCATCTGTGACTAATCACAAGTTGTAATTCAATCCCTCGGCTGTGTCAACTGGCTGCCATGACAGAGCAGCTAATTTGTAAGCACAGGATGTTAACCTTATGCCTGCTTCCATGAAAGCAGGAAGTAGACACACTGCAGATTTATTGCAGGATTTGTATCCGCTGTAACAAATACATTGTTTTCTTTAAAGGTTATTATGCTGTTGCTTATCTTTTAGAGCAGAGAGAATGTTTCGAGTTCAGGTCCACTTTAAAGAGATACTGAAGTGAAAAAAAAAATATGATATAATGATTTGTATGTGTAGTACAGCTAAGAAATAGAACATTAGGATCAGAGACATAAGTCTAATATTGTTTCCAGTACAGAAAGAGTTAAAAAAACTCCAGTTGTTATCTATGCAAAAGAGCTATTGAGTTCCAAGACTGTCAAAGTCGCAGAGAGCTCTGTCTTCTGAAGCTTATTATCTCAAGTGTCAGTCACTGTATTGTTTTTTTTTTTCCTGCAGAGGACAGTTCAACAGTTCACTGGCCTGCTCTGTAAAATCATTTAGAATGCTGAGTAGTGTGTAAACTGCAAATATTAGAGAATGATGCAATGTTATAAAAAAAGACAATATAACTGAAAATAAAAAATATGAAAATATTTTCTTTGCTACTAATGTTCTAGTAATTATCCGTACTACACAATCAATTCATTATATCATGATTTTTCTTTCTGCTTCAGTGTCTCTTTAACCCCTGTTCAATAATTCCTATTAAAAAAAAGTTGAAGCACAAACTAACTGCTGATTATGCTTTAACCAAAACTCTTTAGGGCGGCTAAAATCCGATCTGGGAGACATCTGGATAGTTGCTATCCGGATATCTCCCAGTAAACCTGTGCGGGCGGGTGGGGGGTCTGACGTCTTCTTCGGTCCGTCCCATGGCGCCTCCCACGATGCGGGTTGAAGGAGGAAGTGTTGTAATCACGTGACGAGCATGGAGTGCATTGTGGGAGGCGCCGAGGGAAGAAGGCGTCAGACAGGTAAGATTGACCCCCCCCGCCCACCCCACACAGGTTTACTGGGAGATAGCAACTATCCGGATGTCTCCTGGATCGGAATTTGAGCAGCCCTATTTGGAAGAGCTATTGGAGAGATGAAGAGAGACAGATACCTTGCCAATAGGCTTTGTAGGCTCTGTGACCTGAAAGCATATCTTGTACCGGCTTGAAATCTGCTCAAAAAAGAAAAGCGAAATAAATTTTTCTGTACAGCAAAATAAAAGCATTAAACAAACAAGCAAGAAGCATTTGTGACTTTCCGTCCGCGTTCCATTGTGCTCTCTGTTGCAGCAGACAATACGCACCTGTTGGCAGGATAGAGACATGCTACAGGCAATCGCTGGCTTCTGGTCTTATAAATAGAAGCCAGCTGGAACGGAAAGCTGCCATTTATGGGTCAGAAACTGGAGTATTTATCTGAGTCTGGATCTCTAATTAGCGAATCTACAGAACATAATGTGCTTTGCACTTTTGACTTTTATTTACTCTGACAACAAGCATGATGATTATATATTTAACTGGTTTATTCTTCTCGGTAAGCTTGCTTCGACGCTGTAAATGTATAAATCGGCACGGATGCGGTTCTCTACAGTGGCGGAGGCGAGGAAAGAGTATGATGTAGTATCTATATATATATGGGCCATAAACGAGAGCGGCAGCTTTGCTGGCCAGAATTGTCGGCTACTGTGAAATGCTCCATTGAAGCCAGGCTTCCTGGAGCCGCCTTCCATACTATCCCAAACCAAAACTTTGTTTCTTGTTTAGCCTTTATTCACATGTGTAACATATTGTGAAAGAATGCAATTTCATGCGCAAGTGTTCTGATGCCCGTCATGCTCTGTAAGTTAACCACTTGAGGACCGCGGTGTTAAACCTCCCTTAAGACCAGGCCATTTTTCATAAATGTATTCATTTATTAAGGCCTAGCTGCAGGGCCACACAACTCAGCACACAAGTGATCTCCCCCCCCCCCTTTTCTCCCCACCAACAGAGCTCTCTGTTGGTGGGGTCTGGTGGCTCCCCCAATGTTTATTTATTTTTTTCCAAATATTTTTATTATTATTATTTTTTAAATAAAAATGCGTATTTTTAAAAATACTTCTCCCTCCTTCCATCCCCCCAGTCAGCCTTTCACTGCGATCAGCTGTGATAGGCTTAAGCCCATCACCGCAGATCGCTTCTGTGTCCCCAGTACAGTGCTTCCTTAGATCGCAGCGCCGCACAGGTATATTAGACGGCAGTTTCACCGCTGGGAGACTGTTCCAAGCGGAGATGCGCGCTCTCCTGCTAGCCCCATAGAAAGTCGCTCATGCCAATTGGTGTGGAGTGGTCCTGGGGCTGCCGCCGCGTGGAACGGTCGGCAAGAAGTTAAGCTCAGCTATTAGCATCCACAATACAACTCAATAAGAAATGACGTGTATTGTCTACAGAATGTTACCAGGCGCCAGATATGGTAATGCACGGAACATGTGATGTACTGTCACATAACACTGTGAACAGTACTATGAAAGTGCACTTAGTCATATAGTGAAACGAAGAATCTCATTATGTTCACATTGTGGACACGCACTTGCCCAGCGAGCACTAATTTGCTAGTACTATTAGCATCTGTCTATGGTCCTGAATCTTCTATATACTACTAGCTCCTGTCCATGGTCCTGAATCTTCAATATACAATACTAACTACTGGCATCTGTCCATGGTCCTGAATCTTCAATATACTAACTACTGGCATCTGTCCATGGTCCTGAATATTCAACATACACAATTAGTATCTGTCCATGGACCTAAATCTTCAATGTAATAACTGCTGGTAACTGTCCATGGTCCTGAATCTTCAGTATACTAATAGCTTCTGTCCATGGTCCTGAATCTTCAATATACTAACTACTGGCATCTGTCCATGGTCCTGAATATTCCACATACAATTAGTATTTGACCATGGTCCTAAATCTTCAATATACTAACTATTTGCATCTGTCCCTGAATCATCAATATACTACTAACTTCTGTCCATGGCCCTGCGTCTTCTGTAAACTAGGTATTAGTTTCTATAAACTAACTGTTAGCATCTGTCCATGGTCCTAAATGTTCTTTATACTAACTACTAGCTTCTGCACATTGTGTCCATTACACAGACAGACAGACAGACACACACAACCTTTATATCACGCTTTTCTCCTGACAGACTCAAAGTGCCAGAGCTGCAACCACTAGGGCTCTCTCTGTAGGCAGTAGCAGTGTTTGGGAGTTTTTCCCAAGGTCTCCTCAGGTGAACAGGAAGGGCCGGGCTTTGAACCCAGGTCTCCTGTTTAAGAGGCAGAGCCCTTAAGGCATGTACACACGCTGGATTCCCACAAATGATGGACCATTAGACCCGCCCGCGGGACGGCCGTTCTGCTGACAGTTTGGCTGTGTGTACAGTCTGTCGGCAGGCTGATAATGCTGGTTTTGACAGATCTGCCGGATCTGTCAAAACCAGACTTATCAGCCTGCCAACAGACTGTACACACAGCCAAACTGCCGGCAGAACGGCCGCCCCGTGGGTGGGTCTGACGACCAGTCGTTTCCGGGAATCCGGCGTATGTATGCGCCTTTAGTCAGTATACCATCCACCCATTGCTCCATGGTCCTGAATCTCCCTCTTGCTGCAGCCTACATACACCAGCAGTCAGGTTCAGTCCCTGAACACACAGTCAATAGACTTTTTGGTGACCATGCAGATCACAAGCCATGTGTGGTGCATCAGAACTGACAGCGACACACACAGTGCACTTAGACTATGATGGACATACGACCATGGTAGGAATTATAAGCCCCTCTGAGGGACAGTAAGTGGCAAGACTACAGTATATGCAAAGCACTGGGGAAGATATCAGCAGTATATAAATGTTATATAATAAAAAGGATTTTGCATGACCCTATTTCAAAGCAAGTCAGCACTTGCCAGCACCTTTAAACTGTTTTTAATCACTTTATATTTATTGGGTGCAATTTCTTCTTTCATCAGAGTAGGTTAGAAATATGTATGGGGAATATTTACAGAAGCCCGGGGTGCCTCTTTAAAGGGAAACTTCAACCTAAACAAACATACTGTCATTAAGTTACATTAGTTATGTTAATTAAAATAGATAGGTAATATAATCTCTTACCCATCCTGTTTTAAAAGAACAGGCAAATGTTTGTGATTTCATGGGGGCAGCCATCTTTGTCATGGAGGCAGCCTCTTTTTTGTTGAACGGAGGTGACAGGGAGCATGAGACACAGTTCCAAATGTCCTGTGTGCTAATCACCCCTCCCAGCTGCGCACGCTAGGCTTCAAATCTCAAATTAAAAAAAAAAAAATAATAATTTGCGCCACAACATCAGAAATCCCATCATGCTTTGCACAGCATCAGGGGAATAATGCCTGGGCAGTTTTCTACTGTGCAGCTAAAAATGAGGCTTGTGTAAGAAAAACAAAGTTCTGATGCTTTGAAATTGTTAAAGAAACACTGAGCCTTTTCAGTGCTGCTGAGTAGATTTTTAGTCTGGAGGTGCACTTTAAACCCTATCTGTTGCTTTTTCTTGCAGTTTATTAAACTTCTCCGTCATGCACAGCTTTTATAGTTAGTATGAATGCCACGTTTCACGTTAAATAATATAGTATTTATCCTGAATGCGCTCGCTGTGCTCAACACTTGTCAACTGTCGCAGCATTTCAAAAACGTATTTTTCTAATATTCTGATGTTCTTGCCGAACTTGTCAGCTCTTCCAAGCCTAATGTTCATTTACCGAGAACAGCGTCGGTACATCGCCGGCTTGTCAGGACAGACAATACCGAATCTGAGTGCAGATATTAGCACTGTCAGCTTCCGCGATTTCACTTTCCCGAAACAAAATGTTTGCAACAAACTTGAGCTTATCAAAAGCAATAACGTTTCCTGGGAAACTATACCTTGTGTCACTAACCAAACATGTCATATAGGGGGAAAAACAATCTCTTGTTTCCTCCCGTCAGCATTTAAAGCCCCCGGGTATTACATTTTCCCGCTGAGTTCATTTATAATGATGTTATTTTCCTCTCTGAGTGTAGGATTTGTTTTATTGCAACAAGCGCTGTGCACACCATGGAGCTGCCTGTGGCAGTTAGGCTTAAAGGACCGGTTGCTGTGTTGTTCCTTGTCAAGCCATGTGCAGGAAGCCAGTTGACCCTGAAGCGTACTTCCGTAAAATAGCCAAACACCAGGTCAATAGTGAACATAATGAAGGTTACATTCTGTGAAAAGAGTAGTCTAAAAAGTGTATGGACAGATGCTGGCAGATATTGAATAGAGGAGTAAGGAACCATGCACAGATGTTAGTAGTTCGTGTGTAGACTAGTCAGGAGTTAAGCTGGCCACTAACGGTCCAATTTCTAGCGAAAAATCGTTCGAGCGATCAGAAATTCTGATCGGATTGGTTGTAAATAATCTCCATTGGTGGACACAATCGATTATGAATGAGTGAAAAAAATGTCGCCCGAATGAATTTTCGTTGAACGAAAATTTGGATTTTCCTGGTGGTCGTGATAGGAGGAAATGAATGGTTAGTTGATGGTGTAGTGAACGATTTTTCGTCCGATCAGAATTTCTGATCGCTCGAACGATTTTTCGCTAGAAATTGGACCGTTAGTGGCCAGCTTAAGGATTAAACAAAAAAACTGCAAAAGGAAGTTTTGCCTTAAGCTGGCCACTAACTGTCCAATTTCTAGTGAAAAATCGTTCGATCGATCAGAAATTCTGTTCGGACGAAAAATCGTTCACTACACCATCAACTAGCCAATCATTGCTTCCTATCTATCACGACCACTAAGAAAATCCAAATTTTCGTTCGACGAAAATTCATTCGGACGACATTTTTTTTCACTCGTTCATAATCGATTGTGTCCACCAATGGATATTATTTACAACCAACGATTTTTCGCTAGAAATTGGACCGTTAGTGGCCAGCTTAAGGCAAAAACTGAACCTTGCTGCTAGTGTATGTAGGCTGCAGAAAGCGGGGTTAGCTCAACTGATGTTGAGCTGAAATTTGCATGATTTCGTGTTTCCGTAATTACGCATGCAAATTTTGCCACTACATTGTGAATTCGTAATTTCGTAATTGCCATGCATACAGTAATTTGGAATTCCGTAAGTGAAATTTCCATCACATAATTTTACGTTTTGAAGAAAATGTGTTTAATGCGAAATTTCGTAACTTTAATTTTTTCCATTGAAATAGTTATTTTAATTACGAAAATGGACATAATTTCATTTTTAATAGTAATAATGGAAATTTAAGTAATTAATAAACTTAGGAAAGTCCCTTGTTGATTGCAATTACTGATTGCAAAGACTGATAATGCAAAGACCCCTGCATGTGCTGTCACTTTAAATATATCAGGAGGCTCTACCTGCAGCCACTTTTAAGACAGGTGCTCTTTGCCAAGGTGCACTTAGCAGTCATGCATGCTGAGACACTTGGTTTGGGGCCTTGCAATAGCTGATAATTCAAAGTGCTGTCACTTTAAATGTATCCGGAGGGTTTGGACTGGAACACAATTTTTGAGAATGGCTGAATTTCCATGTTAAACACGGAATTCCAATACTTTTCCATTACGAAAATGATTGTAATTACAAACAATGATTGTAATTACGAAATTCTGCATAAATGCGAAATTTCACGTTATTTAGCAAAATTATGAATTTTTGATTAAGCCCATAATTGTAATTTTGCGGATTATATGAAATGTCACGTAATCGGAATAAGGTCATTACGCTCATCACTAAGCTCAACTACATCAGGAAGATTCAGGACCATGGACAGAAGCTAGTAGTTAGTATATTGAAGATTCTGGACCATGGACAGAAGCTTGTAGTTAGTATGTACAAGATTCAGGATCATGGACAGAAGCTAGTAGGTAGTATATAGAAGATTCAGGACCATGGACAGAAGCTAGTAGTTAGTATATTGAAGATTCCGGACCATGGACAGAAGCTTGTAGTTAGTATATAGAAGATTCAGGACCATTGACGGAAGCTAGTACTGTTGTTAGTATATAGAAGATTCAGGACCATGGACAGAAGCTAGTATCGTAGTTAGTATATAGAAGATTCAGGACCATGGACAGAAGCTAGTACTGTAGTTAGTATATAGAAGATTCAGGACCATGGACAGAAGCTAGTACCGTAGTTAGTATATAGAAGATTCAGGACCATGGACAGAAGCTAGTACCGTAGTTAGTATATAGAAGATTCAGGACCATGGACAGAAGCTTGTAGTTAGTATGTACAAGATTCAGGATCATGGACAGAAGCTAGTAGTTAGTATATTGAAGATTCTGGACCATGGACAGAAGCTTGTAGTTAGTATATAGAAGATTCAGGGCCATAGACAGAAGCTAGTACCGTAGTAAGTATATAGAAGATTCAGGACCATAGACAGAAGCTAGTACCGTAGTTAGTATATAGAAGATTCAGGACCACGGACAGAAGCTAGTACCGTAGTTAGTATATAGAAGATTCAGGACCACGGACAGAAGCTAGTACCGTAGTTAGTATATAGAAGATTCAGGACCATGGACAGAAGCTTGTAGTTAGTATATAGAAGATTCAGGGCCATGGACAGAAGCTAGTACCATAGTTAGTATATAGAAGATTCAGGACCATGGACAGACGCTAGTAGTTAGTATATAAAAGATTTAGGACCATGGACAGAAGCTTGTAGTTACATGTAGTAGTAGTATACATCAATTCCTCAAGCAAACCCTCTGTACAACAACATCCAGGAAGCCTGTGTAACCTACCACCCACTTTTAAATGGTCCAGAGAATCAACCATAAAGTACAAGGAGGCTCTCAACAGACCAGAAGCAATACAGCTAGTCCTGGACTATCAAACGTATACCTACAACCCTGATCAACAAGGTGTGCAGCAAGCAGCAAAGTACTTCAACCAGATATTACACACCATTGCAGAAATGGCCAACATAAGAAGGACTGCCCAAAAGAGACCATCAAAGAAAAACTCAAATAAATGGTTCGACAGTCAATGCAAGTCACTAAGAAACAACCTACGAGCTATATCAAACAAAAAACACAGACATCCAAACATAGAATTGAGGACAGCACATGAAGCCGGCGCCGCACAACGTCAATATAAAGCAACCATTAAAAAGAAAAAACAAAATCACATCCAAAATCAACTCGAACGGCTTGAAGAATCCCTGCAAGACAACTCCTTTTGGGAGACCTGGAAACAAATTGACAAAAAACCCAAACAAAATCAGCATATCCACAATGGCCAAGTCTGGCTACAATACTTCAAAGACCTATACAGAGATATCCCTATAAAAGAACTCAGCCCAGAACAAGAACAAATATTCAGCAAATTAAAGAACCTGGAGGAGAAGGTGAAAGATTTTCAAAACCCACTTGACACACCTTTCACACTGGAGGAAATAAAAGAGAAGATACAATCCATGAAAGGCAAAAAAGCTAGTGGCACAGATGGAATCCTATCAGAAATGATCAGATCTGGCACCCCAGAAATCCATGCTGCAATATGGAAACTATTCAACCTGGTCCTGTACGTCGGTTGCTTCCCTGAAGTCTGGAATGAAGGACTCATAACTCCTATTTACAAGAGTGGAGATCGCTATGACCCAGCCAACTACAGAGGCATCTGTGTGAGCAGCACACTGGGAAAACTGTTCAACAGCATCCTGAATAAGAGAATCCTCACCTTTCTCACACAGCACAATGTTATCAGTAAGAGCCAAGCAGGTTTTATGCCTAACCATCGCACCACCGACCACATCTACACCCTGCACACCCTTATCAAGCACCATGTACACAGACGAAGAAAGGGAAAAATATTTGCCTGCTTTGTGGACTTTAAAAAGGCTTTTGACTCAGTGTGGCATGCAGGTTTGTTCCTGAGACTCCTAGAGAGCGGAGTAGGAGGGAAAACATATGATGTCATAAAGAGCTCATACACTGGGAACAAGTGCAGTGTGAAAGTAAATGGGAAAAGAACACCTTTTTTCTTACAGGATCGGGGGGTAAGACAGGGTTGCAGCCTGAGTCCAACACTTTTCAACATATACATCAACAAATTAGCCTCAGCCCTAGAGGCTTCACCAGCACCAGGACTCACCCTGCATGACACAACAGTAAAATTCTTACTGTATGCAGATGACCTCTTACTGCTATCACCAACTAAAGAAGGTCTACAAGACAGCCTAGAAATCCTGGAGAAATTTAGCACAACATGGGCACTCCCCATTAATCTAAAGAAAACCAAAACCATGGTGTTCCAGAGGAAAAACAGGTCAGCCCAGAGCCCATCCTTTATACTCAATGACTGTGAAATCAGCGAACCGATAAATATACCTACCTTGGTCTGGAAATCAACCAATCAGGAAGCCTTAAGTCAGCCATGGAGGCCCTAAAAGCCAAAGCATGCAGAACATTCTATGCCATCAGGAAAGAACTGTACCACCTCAAACCACCAGTAAAGGTCTGGCTGAAGATTTTTGACAGTGTCATCACCCCAATCCTACTGTATGGAAGTGAAGTATGGGGCCCCACCACCTACCCAGACCAATCAAAATGGGAATCCAGCCCAACAGAAATATTCCACCTTGAGTTCTGCAAACACCTTCTCCATGTCCATCGGAGTACCTCAAACAATGCCTGCCGAGCTGAGCTGGGGAGATTCCCATTACTGCTTGAGATACAGAAGAGAGTGTTGTCCTTCTGGGCCCACCTACAGAGCAGCAGCCCTGACTCACTCCACTACAAAGCCATGCTGCACAATGAAGACCAAGAAAAGCCGTGTGCACTGAAAGTCGTGGTCAGCTCTATACTCCCTCCAACCCCCGGCCCACAGGTCATAACAAAAGTCCAGATAAAACACACCACAGCTAAGAGCAATGAAGACTATGTGGAAAAATGGAGGAGTGAAATAAAACAGTCACAAAAGCTAGCCATATACCAGTCTCTACAAAGAGAATATAAAATGGCCCCATAACTGGAAAAGCTGCAAAACTCTCAAGAGAGAAAAATCCTGAGTGTCTACAGGTTGAGTGCTCACAACCTCGAAATAGAGTCTGGGAGACACAGACAGACGTACAAACCCAGGGAGGAGAGACTATGCCAACACTGTGAGCAGAAGACCCTTGAGGATGAAAGCCACTTCCTGCTGCACTGCCCCAAATATACTGCAACCAGGGACACTTACTTTAAGAAATTGTCGGAACTATTCCCAGACCTTCTCACACTAGAAGATGAGAGAAAAACATATATCCTACTGGGAGAAGAGGAATCCACAGTGACAATCGCTGCACGCTATGTCACAGCATGCCACAGACTGAGAGGAGCATAACGGAACTGTAAACCTAAAAATGTCCACAGACTGCTTAGCCATTGTCCCCCACCCCCTCCCATGTCCCCCTTTTTCCCCTTGCTTTGGCAATACCTGTATGAATCTTGGTCATGCCAATAAAGCTATCTTTGGTTTGATTTTATTTGATTTGATTAGTATATAGAAGATCAGGACCACGGACATAAGCTTGTAGTTAGTATGTAGAAGATTCAGGACCACGGACAGAAGCTAGTACTGTAGTTAGTATATAGAAGATTCAGGACCACGGACATAAGCTTGTAGTTAGTATGTAGAAAATTCAGGACCACGGACAGAAGCTTGTAGTTAGTATTTAGAAGATTCAGGACCACAGACAGAAGCTAGTAGTTAGTATATAGTAGATTTAGGACCACGGACAGAAGCTTGTAGTTAGTATATAAAAGATTCAGGACCATGGACAGAAGCTTTTAGTTAGTATATAGAAGATTCAGGACCATGGACAGAAGCTTGTAGTTAGTATATAGAAGATTCAGGACCATGGACAGAAGCTTGTAGTTAGTATATAGAAGATTCAGGACCATGAACAGAAGCTTGTAGTTAGTATATAATAGATTCAGGACCACGGACAGAAGCTTGTAGTTAGTATGTAGAAGATTTAGGACAATGTGCAGATGACAGAAGACTTTGTTATCTAAAGGGTGTGATAGAAACTTAGATAAAACTGCAAACTTCTCAAAAAAACTGGAAAAAAAAGTGAATATTGAATGACTCGTGAAGCTAATTTTATCAGCAATGACTTGTCAGTTTTTCTGATGACGAAGCTAAAATAATCTGCCAAAACGTGTCACATTATTAAGAACAGTCACCTTTTTATCTTGTGTCCTTACCTAATACTCTCTACATAAGCAAAATCTCTGGACAAATTTACAAAGCAGATATCTGTATAGCAGATGTAATCCTGTCTGCCCTATTGCAAGAGTTGCCATGAACAGCGATTTACAGTTGACTGCAAATCTGCAACGCGCAATGAGCCAGCAACAAAACTATTAAAGTCTCCTCCCCCTTTCCCACCAGCTCAGCTCTGTCAAGTCATGTCTGCTTTGCTGAATTACACTATATGGCTGGCACAGCTTTTTGAAACTTCTAAATCATCTGGACACAGGACATTTAAATTGTGCAAGACTTAAAGAGAGTCTGAAGCGAGAATAGATCTCGCTTCAGACCTCATAGCTAGCAGGGGCATGCGTGCCCCTGCTAAAACGCCGCTATAGCGCGGCTTAACGGGGGTCCCTGTCCCCCCAAACCCCCTCCGAGCAGCGGGGGAGCGCTTCCTGGTTGGGGCAGGGCTAACCGCCGCAGCCCTGCCCCATGCGCGTCTGTCAGACGCGTACCTCCGCCTCTCCCCCGCCCCTCTCAGTCTTCCTTCACTGAGAGGGGCGGGGGAGAGGCGGCGATGCGCGTCTGATAGACGCGACTGGAGGCAGGGCTGCAGCCGTTAGCTCTGCCTCCAGGAAGATCAGCTCCAGCGACCTTTTTCCGACTCAGGTTTGCGGGGGGGTGGGTTGGGGGTGAAGGGACCCCCGTTAAGCCGCGGGATAGCGGCGTTTTAGCAGGGGCACACGTGCCCCTGCTATATATAAGACCTGAAGCGAGATTTAGTCTCGCTTCAGTGTCTCTTTAAGATCAGTGGCAAGATTAAAATTTAAAATAACACTTCAAAGAGGCTGTTATAAAAAAAAAAAAAAAAAAAGATCTAGAACAATATTATATTAATGTGTACCCCAGGCAATATGTGGCAAGATGAGATAAATATGTATGTAGAGTACAAAACATATTAACCACTTCAGGATCACCTTTTTTTTCCTTAAAAACCAAAACAACTTTCACATTTGAGCGCTCCTCCCATTCATTCAGCGATAACTTTATTGTTACTTATCACACTGAAATGATCTATATATTGTTTTTTTTTTCACCACAAATTAGGTTTTCTTTGGGTGGTAGTTTTTGCTATGAATTATTTTATTTTTTTCTACATTGTACAGGGAATAATAATGAAAAAAAGAAAAAAAATTATTATGTCTCAGTTTTCAGCCATTATAGTTTTAAAATAAAACGTGCTTCGATACATATTTGCCAATTTGTCCTGGTTATTACAACGTTTAAATTGTGTCCCTAGTACAATGTATGGTGATAATATTTTATCCCTTTAGGGATTTTTAATACTACTTCACTTATTACAAGACTTTTTTTTGCAAAATTAACAGTAATATACTCTTATGACATCCATATTAGAAAAGTCCCTAAGGTAACTATTTATGTAAAAAAAAAATGTAATTTTTAAAAAAATTTTAACAAGTGTTTTATTTCTGTAACTGTGGGGCAGGGTTGGAAGGGGTTAAAAGTAATAAAAAAATAATAATAATAATACACTTTCTATGTAAAACAGTATACTGGCATAATTAGGTGTATTTTTACTTTTTCCAGAATCAGAATCGTTTATTTCGCCAAGCAAGAGCGATTATGCTCGGAATTATTTTTGGCACATACATATAGCTCAGGAAGAAGACAGAGAAGAATGCATAGTGACAGAGATAGATTACATTATGTTGTGCATTTTACATCATACATACATCGCAGGCCATTTAGTGGCCTAGAGATGACCAGCAGTTAGCCTTGTTAGCCTTGTGGGGAAGTTGCTTCAGTTGACTGATTGGGCGTGGCGCAGTCCGCCCCCCAGCTTGTTTGGGCTTGCACTGATGGAAGTATGTGGAGGGAATTTGAGTGGCTGACAGCTGATGGGAAGAAGGAGTTTCTGTGTCTCGCAGTCTTTGTGGGGATGGCTCGAAGTCTCCGGCCCAGAGAGCGCAAACTGAAGTTTGATAGAACACAGAAGAACACTGAAGTGTCGGGTCTGGGAGCTTGTGTGACGTAATCAAGCTCTCGGAAGACACAGGAACGGTGATCGGGATTGAGAATAAAATATTCTCACATCCCGATCACAGATGGAGGGGGGCTGCGACAGTGAATCGTCCGAAAATGGTGCGGGGATCGTAAACGCGATGGTAAGGTAGCAGTACGCATATCTACCCCCCGATCTGCACGTGAAGTTTAAAAGGGCGTAGATATGATGTGGTTAAAAACCAGGCTGTTTTACTTGTTTTATTTTGCTGCCTGAAAGAGTTCTTTTTTTAGGCATGGAAGTGACAGCTTCTGTCTTGTGGGTACCTTGTCAGGAATATAGTAAACATCACTGATAAGCAAATTACAGGACACGCAGGATGAGACACGCAGTAGGACATACAGTCCAGCCAGCGCCTGCACACTAGAGACTGACCTGGCCGACCAGAAGTTGATCCCGGGGGCTTTTCGGGGGGGCTGTTAGGTAAGCAATGGAGGGCAGATAGGAGAATGGGGGGAGCAGTGGGCATCAGGACAGCAAACAGTTTATGCCTGCTCCCCCTGTTTCTTCAAAACCTTGACCTCTGGTATCCTTTGTAGCAAAAAGTGTTTGTTTATGTAATATAAAGTATAAATATGCTGAAATTAGCAATGCAGCACCAATGAGGACACTTACATTCCCGAAAACCTGAAAACCTTGCACAGAAAATACAAAAAATACTATCGGGATTAGGGATGATTGGAGGGATTCTAATTTTTGCTTTGGAATTCTGCAATTTCAAGCTCAAAGGGAACCAGAGACGAAGCACCCTCATGTATTTTACCATATATATCAGTGGGAACATTAGAGAAAACACCTACCCTGCTCTCTGTTTCATCCTTCACTTTTCAGCCTGCTTCTTATCAGCCCTGATAAAATCCCCGACTGAGCATTCAGTCTGCCTTTGCTCAGGAATCATTATAGTTGAGTCACTATAGCAGAGCCACAAGGGGCAGGCTTGGGCTTGAAAAGACATCAGAGAAGACAGATTCAGCTATAATGATTTCTGAGCAAAGCCAGACTGAATGCTCAGTCCGGGATTCTTATCACAGCTGATAACAGACACTTTTAGCAGTGAGGATGAAACAGAGAGCAGGGTAGGTGTTTTCTCTAATGATCCCACTGATATATATAGTACAATACATGAGGGTACTTATTCTCTGGTTTACTTAAAAGTCAGAATTCACTTCAGATCTCATGGAATTCTGACACAAAAAATCCATACGTTATGCAAAATATTATATCTGTATTGTGCAAACGTTTTCTCTGCATAAATAGAGAAAAATATGTACTGCACATATTCTGCAAACTTGTTTTTCCAAATTTGTGCTAACCAATAAGTAAATATTATGGTTAGTGCAAGAATATATTTGCAAGTAATTACAATCACAATTTTGAAATGAAAACTCAGAATCCTCAAAATTTGGAAGTAGTGTGAATTTCCTGGATTTCATCAGATATGCAACTCAGCAATTCTGACCATCCCTAATTGGGAGTACTGACACAAAGAGAAAGATATTGGCCCTGCATGAACCGCACCACAAGGTATTGGAGTACAAAAAATAGCCTTTATTTAACCATACCAACAATAAAAACAATTAAAAACAATCACACGATATGAATAATGCCCTCAAAAAATGCACTGTAAGTGCTGAATATGTACAGTAATAAACACTTAATATATAATGTAGCACAGCTGTATGCCAGTAGCAATATAGAAGTGAAAGGGTGAAAAGGGTAGATCTCAGAATGAGGCCAACCAGCCTGTAAGAGTGAGGTACACCAAGGGAAATGGTAGTAATCTATGGTGAAAACCAGTGTGCGGGGTAAAAAAGATACCCAGGTGTAAGGGCCAAACGAGGCCGAAAGGTAAAGAGGATAGAACTCAGAAAATCGAGCGTGAGTAAAGAGCTTACCAGGATGCAGCTGTGCAGAGGGACTAGCGTGCGGAGGCCATCGCGATTCGTCGCAGCAAGCGGCTTCTTCCGGGCAACGGGCGAATCTCCGGAGCCATGCATTAACCACACACTTAAAGGATACCCGGGGTGACAAGTGACATGATGAGATAGACATGTGTATGTACAGTGCCAAGCACACTAATAACTATGCTGTATTCCTTTTTTTCTTTCTCTGCCTGAAAGAGTTAAATATCAGGTATGTAAGTGGTTGACTCAGTCCTGACTCACACAGGAAGTGACTACAGTGTGACCCTCACTGATAAGAAATTCCAACTATAAAACACTTTTCTAGCAGAAAATGTCTTCTGAGAGCAGGAAAGAGAAAAAAAAGGTCTATAGCTCATATATTTTAGCTCTGGCATACTTCAATGAAGGTGTCATTGAACAAAAACAATAAAACAGTAAACACTTAAAAAGTAGATTTAAATATAAAATAAAACCGTGGAATATCTTAACCACTTAAGGACTGCAGTCATAAAACCCCTTAAGGACCAGAGCCTTTTTTTCCATTCGGACCACTGCAGCTTTCACGGTTTATTGCTCAGTCATACAACCTACCACCTAAATGAATTTTACCTCCTTTTCTTGTCACTAATACAGCTTTCTTTCGGTGCTATTTGATTGCTGCTGCGAGTTTTACTTTTTATTATATTCATCAAAAAAGACATGAATTTTGTCAAAAAAATGACTTTTTTAACTTTCTGTGCTGACATTTTTCAAATAAAGTAAAATTTCCTATACATTTGAGCGCGAAAGTTATTCTGCTACATGTCTTTGATAAAAAAAAAACATTCAGTGTATATTTATTGGATTGGGTAAAAGTTATAGCGTTTACAAACTATGGTGCCAAAAGTGAATTTTCCTATTTTCAAGCATCTCTGACTTTTCTGCGCACCTGTCAGGTTTCATGAGGGGCTAAAATTCCAGGATAGTACAAATCCCCCCCAAATGACCCCATTTTGGAAAGAAGACATCCCAAAGTATTCAGTGAGAGGCATGGTGAGTTCATAGAAGATTTTATTTTTTGTCACAAGTTAGCGGAAAATGACACTTTGTAACAAAAAAAAAAAAAAAAAAAAGTTTCCATTTCTTCTAACTTGCGACAAAAAAAAAATGAAATCTGCCACGGACTCACTATGCTACTCTCTGAATACCTTGAAGTGACTACTTTCCAAAATGGGGTCATTTGTGGGGTGTGTTCACTGTCCTGGCATTTTGGGGGGTGCCTAATTGTAAGCACCCCTGTAAAGCCTAAAGATGCTCATTGGACTTTGGGCCCCTTAGCGCAGTTAGGCTGCAAAAAAGTGCCACACATGTGGTATTGCCGTACTCAGGAGAAGTAGTATAATGTGTTTTGGGGTGTATTTTTACACATACCCATGCTGGGTGGGAGAAATATCTCCGTAAATGACAATTGTTTTATTTTTTTTACACACAATTGTCAATTTATAGAGATATTTCTCCCACTCAGCATGGGTATGTGGAAAAATACACCCCAAAACACATTATACTACTTCTCCTGAGTACGGCGATACCACATGTGTGGCACTTTTTTGCACCCTAACTGCGCTAAGGGGCCCAAAGTCCAATGAGTACCTTTAGGATTTCACAGGTCATTTTGAGAAATTTCGTTTCAAGACTGCTCCTCACGGTTTAGGGCCCCTAAAATGCCAGGACAGTATAGGAATCCCACAAATTACCCCATTTTAGAAAGAAGACACCCCAAGGTATTCCATTAGGAGGATGGTGAGTTCATAGAAGATTTTTTTTTTTGTCACAAGTTAGCGGAAATTGATTTGAATTGTTTTTTTTCACAAAGTGTCATTTTCTGCTAACTTGTGACAAAAATAAAATCTTCTATGAACTCACCATACTCCTAACGGAATACCTTGGGGTGTCTTCTTTCTAAAATGGGGTCATTTGTGGGGTTCCTATACTGCCCTGGCATTTTAGGGGCCCTAAACCGTGAGGAGTAGTCTTGAAACCAAATGTCGCAAAATGACCTGTGAAATCCTAAAGGTACTCATTGGACTTTGGGCCCCTTAGCGCACTTAGGGTGCAAAAAAGTGCCACACATGTGGTACCGCCGTACTCAGGAGAAGTAGTATAATGTGTTTTGGGGTGTATTTTTACACATACAGATGCTAGGTGGGAGAAATATCTCTGTAAATGACAATTATTTGATTTTTTTTACACACAATTGTCCATTTACAGAGAGATTTCTCCCACCCAGCATGGGTATGTATAAAAATACACCTCAAAACACATTATACTACTTCTTCTGAGTACGGCGATACCACATGTGTGACACTTTTTTGCAACCTAGGTGCGCTAAGGGGCCTAACGTCCTATTCACAGGTCATTTTGAGGCATTTGGATTCTAGACTACTCCTCACGGTTTAGGGCCCCTAAAATGCCAGGGCAGTATAGGAACCTCACAAGTGACCCCATTTTAGAAAGAAGACACCCCAAGGTATTCCGTTAGGGGTATGGTGAGTTCATAGAAGATTTTTTTTTGTCACAAGTTAGCGGAAAATGACACTTTGTGAAAAAAAAAACAATACATATCAATTTCCGCTAACTTGTGACAAAAAATAAAATCTTCTATGAACTCACCATACTCCTAACGGAATACCTTGGGGTGTCTTCTTTCTAGAATGGGGTCATTTGTGGGGTTCCAATACTGCCCTGGCATTTTAGGGGCCCTAAACCGTGAGGAGTAGTCTTGAACCCAAATGTCTCAAAATGACCTGTGAAATCCTAAAGGTACTCATTGGACTTTGGGCCCCTTAGCACAGTTAGGCTGCAAAAAAGTGTCACACGTGGTATCGCCGTACTCAGAAGAAGTAGTATAATGTGTTTTGTGGTGTATTTTTACATATAACCATGCTGGGTGGGAGAAATATCTCTGTAAATGACACATTTTTGATTTTTTTTACACACAATTGTCCATTTACAGAGAGATTTCTCCCACCCAGCATGGGTATGTGTAAAAATACACCACAAAACACATTATACTACTTCTCCTGAGTATGGCGATACTACATGTGTGACACTTTTTTGCAGCCTAGGTGCGCTAAGGGGCCCAACGTCCTATTCACAGGTCATTTTGAGGCATTTGTTTTCTAGACTACTCCCTACGGTTTAGGGCCCCTAAAATGCCAGGGCAGTATAGGAACCCCACAAGTGACCCCATTTTAGAAAGACGACACCCCAAGGTATTCTGTTAGGGGTATGGTGAGTTCATAGAAGATTTTATTTTTTGTCACAAGTTAGTGAAAAATGACACTTTGTGAAAAAAACAATAAAAATCCAATTTCCGCTAACTTTTGACAAAAAATAAAATCTTCTATGAACTCATCATACACCTAACAGAATACCTTGGGGTGTCTTCTTTCTAAAATGGGGTCACTTGTGGGGTTCCTATACTGCCCTGGCATTTTACGGGCCCAAAACTGTGAGTAGTCTGGAAACCAAATTTCTCAAAATGACTGTTCAGGGGTATAAGCATCTGCAAATTTTGATGACAGGTGGTCTATGAGGGGGCAAATTTTGTGGAAACGGTCATAAGCAGGGTGGCCTCTTAGATGACAGGATGAATTGGGCCTGATCTGATGGATAGGAGTGCTAGGGGGGTGACAGGAGGTGATTGATGGGTGTCTCAGGGGGCGGTTAGAGGGGAAAATAGATGCAATCAATGCACTGGGGAGGTGATCGGAAGGGGGTCTGAGGGGGATCTGAGGGTTTGGCCGAGTGATCAGGGCCCACACGGGGCAAATTAGGGCCTGATCTGATGGGTAGGTGTGCTAGGGGGTGACAGGAGGTGATTTATGGGTGTCTCAAGGTGTGATTAGAGGGGGGAAATAGATGCAAGCAATGCACTAGCGAGGTGATCAGGGCTGGGGTCTGAGGGCGTTCTGAGGTGTGGGCGGGTGATTGGGTGCCCAAAAGGGGCAGATTAGGGTCTAATCTGATGGGTAACAGTGACAGGTGGTGATAGGGGGTGATTGATGGGTAATTAGTGGGTGTTTAGAGGAGAGAAGAGATGTAAACACTGCACTTGGGAGGTGATCTGATGTCGGATCTGCGGGCGATCTATTGGTGTGGGTGGGTGATCAGATTGCCCGCAAGGGGCAGGTTAGGGGCTGATTGATGGGTGGCAGTGACAGGGGGTGATTGATGGGTGGCAGTGACAGGGGGTGATTGATGGGTGATTGACAGGTGATCAGTGGGTTATTACAGGGAATAACAGATGTAAATATTGCACTGGCGAATTGATAAGGGGGGGGTCTGAGGGCAATCTGAGCGTGTGGGCGGGTGATTGGGTGCCCGCAAGGGGCAGATTAGGGTCTAATCTGATGGGTAACAGTGACAGGTGGTGATAGGGGGTGATTGATGGGTAATTAGTGGGTGTTTAGAGGAGAGAATAGATGTAAACGATGGATTTGGGAGGTGATCTGATGTCGGATCTGCGGGCGATCTATTGGTGTGGGTGGGTGATCAGATTGCCCGCAAGGGGCAGGTTAGGGGCTGATTGATGGGTGGCAGTGACAGGGGGTGATTGATGGGTGGCAGTGACAGGGGGTGATTGACAGGTGATCAGTGGGTTAGTACAGGGAAGAACGGATGTAAATAATGCACTGGCGAATCGATAAGGGGGGGGGTTGAGGGCAATCTGAGCATGTGGGCGGGCGATTGGGTGCCCGCAAGGGTCTAATCTGATGGGTAACAGTGACAGGTGGTGATAGGGGGTGATTGATGGGTGATTGATGGGTAATTAGTGGGTGTTTAGAGGAGAGAATAGATGTAAACGATGGATTTGGGAGGTGATCTGATGTCGGATCTGCGGGCGATTTATTGGTGTGGGTGGGTGATCAGATTGCCCGCAAGGGGCAGGTTAGGGGCTGATTGATGGGTGGCAGTGACAGGGGGTGATTGATGGGTGGCAGTGACAGGGGGTGATTGACAGGTGATCAGTGGGTTATTACAGGGAAGAACGGATGTAAATAATGCACTGGCGAATCGATAAGGGGGGGGGGTTGAGGGCAATCTGAGCGTGTGGGCGGGCGATTGGGTGCCCGCAAGGGTCTAATCTGATGGGTAACAGTGACAGGTGGTGATAGGGGGTGATTGATGGGTGATTGATGGGTAATTAGTGGGTGTTTAGAGGAGAGAATAGATGTAAACGATGGATTTGGGAGGTGATCTGATGTCGGATCTGCGGGCGATCTATTGGTGTGGGTGGGTGATCAGATTGCCCGCAAGGGGCAGGTTAGGGGCTGATTGATGGGTGGCAGTGACAGGGGGTGATTGACGGGTGATTGACGGGTGATTGATGGGTGATTGACGGGTGATTGACAGGTGATCAGGGGGGATAGATGCATACAGTACACAGGGGGGGGAGGGTCTGGGGGGGTCTGGGGAGAATCTGAGGGGTGGGGGGGTGATCAGGAGGGAGCAGGGGGCAGTTTAGGGACTAAAAAAAAAAATAGCGTTGACAGATAGTGACAGGGAGTGATGGATGGGTGATTAGGGGGGTGATTGTGTGCAAATGGTGGTCTGGGGGGTGGGCAGGGGGGGGTCTGAGGGGTACTGTGGGCGATCAGGGGGCAGGGGGGGGCAGATCAGTGTGTTTGGGTGCAGACTAGGGTGGCTGCAGCCTGCCCTGGTGGTCCCTCGGACACTGGGACCACCAGGGCAGGAGGCAGCCTGTATAATACACTTTGTAAACATTACAAAGCGTATTATACGCTTCCTATCCGGGGATCGTCGGGTTAACAACCCGCCGGCGCTTCCGATTGGCCGGCCGGTTGACGTCGCGGGTGGGCGGAGCCTATTGCCGGTGGATGCGCGCGCATCCCAGCGCGCGATCCCCGGCCAGAGAGTGCCCCAGGACCTGACGCCAATCTGCGTTACGTGGTCCTGGGGCTGCCACTTTGCCGCCGCCAATATGAAGTAGGCGGTCGGCAAGTGGTTAAAAAGTCATTTTAGGAGAAGGAGGATAGATACAATTGTTTATTTCATTTGTTTATTTTCACCTTGGGTGTCCTTTAATGCTTAAAGAGACTCTGTAACACAGTTTTCAGCCTTATTTCTTCTATCCTTTAAGTTCCTACCCCTGTTCTAATGTGGTCTGTCTTACTGCAGCCTTTCCTAGTTGCACAGTGGCTGTATTATCTGTTATATGATCTAATCTTCTTTCCTCTGTCGGCTATGTCGGGCTGAGGCAGTCAGGCTGGAATGTGCAGCTCTGTTTGTGATTGGATAGAAGCAATACACACCCTCTCCATCTTCCTCCAAGCTCTGTATGACTCACACACTGAGCTACTCTCAGCCTATCACATGCTGGTTAGCAGCCATGTCTTTTGTCTGTAAACACTGCCTAAAGCTGCCAATTACAAGCCAGGATTGCAGCAGGGAGTGGCAGAAAGAGCACAGAGGGGCCCAGGAGAACATAAGGAATAGAATGGTATGCTTTTTATTGTAAGAATGTTAGAGTACAGATTCTCTTTAACTTCAGCCAGTATTTTATGCTTTTGGGTGATGTGGAAAAGGATTAAAACCACTTCTGAGATTTTACTGCTGTCTGTATCACCTTGCAGGAAATGAATAGATCTCGTCAAAATAGGAGCTGAATATTCTTCATATTTTTCATAGAAAGGAGAAACATGTCTAACACTCTTACTTTCCCTAGAAACAGGAAGCAAGGGAAACTTCCTCTAGGAGGGACAATGAGTGGAAGAAGAACATAGTATGGTGGGTGTTGGGCTTGAAATTAATTAATAATTAAAGTGGTCTAACACCCAGCATTTCAACTTTGCTTTAAAAGATTGCTTACAGCTTATAAACTAATATGCCAGATTTTTTTTTTTAGCAGAAATTCACTGAATGGATTAAACATGACATTTTAGTGCTGCATTTAGCTAGAAATCCTCCTCCGTGCTTGCTTGTTTAGTTACAAATGTATCTATCTACAATGTAACAAACAAACACTGCTCTGAGAGAACAAAGAGGCAGGCTTTTCAAAGGTCTATTTGTATTCCAAATAAAGATACATTTGTAACTACAGATAAGAACGGATGCGGATTCCTAGTTAAATCCAACACTAAAATGTCATGTTTAACCCATTCAGTGAATTTCTGCTTAAAAAAAAATCTGGCATAATAATTTGTAAGCTGTAAGCAATCTTTTAAAGCAAAGTTGTAATGCTGGGTGTTAATTAAACCGCTTTAATTAAATTAAATAATTAAAGTATTGCATATGTTTTACATATTTTCTATGCAGCAATGCCCTAACGGCTAAAATAAAACCTTTATTAATCAATTAAAATCAGACTATAAATAAATACAAAGTCAGAGCTAACATGAGCTAGAATATTAATCTGTGAGCTATTTTGTATATTTGTATATTGTATATGAAGCTACGATTATATTGAATTTTGCTGATATAACTGAGTGTTTAGTTTTTTTGGGAGGTAATTCCACCAATACCTCCCTTTTTAAATGTTTTTTAACCTAGCTTTACCCTACACTGTTAACAAGTAATTTAGTGATTCTAGTCCACCCTTGGTGGAGGGGTGATACCCCATCTTCTTTCCTCTCTACAGAGAGCGACTTTACCCAAGTGGGGTCTGGTTAAACTCCACACCTGCTGATACAGTGGTTGCCTAGGTAATCCACCTTTGTGAGCACCTTTCTGGTTTCCACTCACGATATACTGTACCACTTGTTCTTAACGTACTAACCTATAGTGGGCTCTTAGTATCTCTCTCTTTGTCTTGCAAGTATTTTGTATGATTGTTCTATGCTTTTCAAATGTACAGTCACTTTCCCCTGATGAAGCCCCCCCATGTGGGCATGAAACATGCTGGGTGTGTGGCATGTTTTAATTGAGCTGAGCACTAACACTTTTTATTTATGTAGCACCTAATCTCTGCTCCCTATTAGGGCACTCAGGTTCTTCTCTGGCTAAAGCTTTCACTCCATACTAGACTCTGAACATAGGCTGTGTTTGGAGCAATCCTATGACCATAGTATGGTGGAATTTACCCCTGTAGGTCCTTGTGCAATTCATATTTTGAGGGAAGAGGGCTTTTGTATTTATGTGCAGTTGTGAGTCTGATTTTGATTGAACAAATCAAGGTTATACATTAGCCTTTACTTTTTAGACATTATTATATTTCATATGTTTACATTTATTTCTGTGTTTAACACTCACAAAAATTAAAACATATAATATATAACATATAAACTTATATTTAGAAAGAATAAAGTTTTTAAACATTCCCCTATTTTTCTTTTCTAACACTCTGGCCCTTATTCAATTTACTTTTTTCCCCCTAAGTTTTCACCTAGGTGGTATTTTCACAGTTAATCAATTAAATGCCCTTTAAGTTACTAGCAAGCAATAAAATATTCAAAATATTTCGACAGTACTTTCCCACCTACTTTTTGGTACCTTTTTCAATTGCAACGTGCAGAAAAGTTATTTTAAACAGAAGATGAAAAATTAACTCCTAGGAGAAATCTTAGGGAAAAAAAAGTGAGCTGAATAAGGGTCAGAGTTGAGTCTCTAACATTATAAGAGCAAAGTCCCTACTATCAGTCAGTGACTGCTGCTAACTAGAGATGATTAACAAAATGTAAATAATTCTGGCTAGCATTCACATTTAATGCAAATGGGCAACCAAATGAACCTAACCACTTCGCATCCAGACCTTGTTTTCCCCTGTGAAGAAACGCGGAAAAGCCGCCGTTTCTCAGGGTGAGGCGGCTGTTTCCGCGTCCAGCATGGCGTCACAACGCGGAAAAACCGCCGCATGCCGCATAGGCAGAGCGGCGGAATCCGCATTGGGAGCTGCGGAATCCGCATTGGGAGCGGCGGAATCCGCATTGGAGGCGGCGAACTTGCCGCATGGCAGTGTCCCTGACAAGGGGGCTGAGCGTGGGGAAGCCGCCGCTGGTGTAGTGAGCGGTGCGGCGGCTCCCACGCTCGGTTCGCTGGATACATTGCAAGACAGTACTGGTGTGGCTGGGACTAATAGTCCACCAAGATTCAGAGTGACACGCGCGCGCGCACAGAGGCAGAGCTTATATAACAGCCAGAAGTGAGTCAGCTGACCAGGCTGGTCAGCTGACAATTTCAACATCTCTCATTGGTCCAGCACTTAGGGAGGGGCCTGGAGAGTGTTCTGGTATATATGCTGCTGGCTGTTCAGTTGCTGGTTGTCTGGAGTTGCAATCACTATGTGTTAGCACGCAGACCTGAGTCAGATCCGAAAGTGTGCCGGGACCAGCTGGAGCTGTAATCCTACACTTAGCTAGAATTGTTGATAGTTTAAAGTACTAGTTTGATTGTGCTTATCTGTTATGACCTTCTGCCTGCCTGACCATTCTCCTGAACTCTGATCCTGTACTTTGTCATTCTGATACTCTGTTGCCGAACCCCGGCTGGTCCTTAGACTCTGCATCTGCCTTCTGATTTTGTACCTCGATATTTCTGATTCCCTGTTGCCGAACCCTGCCTGTACTTTAGACTTCGCCTCTGCCTTCTGAATCTGTACTTTGTCTGTCCGTGTGTTTACGACCTGGCTTGTCCGACCTCGAGAACCGACCTTACTGTTAGAGGTGGTTCCCAGTCCTGATAGTGACACTCCCTCTTGAGTGTCACTCTCGTTCTGTCGTTCCTTCTCTCAGCCTGACTCCTCCCTCCGGGAGAGTCCAGAAGGAATTGGGCAGTACTCCTTACTGCTCTGAGGCCCAGCCCTCTCATTATTACTGTTTGCACCAAACACTCTACTCAGGTGTCCAGAGGTTAGTTTGTATATCGGATTATCGGTGATACTGCAGATCATCTATAATCTGGTATATATCTGTATTCCCAGTGATACTGCAGATCACCGGTGATCAGATCCTCTCTGTGCTACACCGATCGTTACATCCCCTTTTGGATCAGAGCAGTTTTAGCTATGTCCCTGTTTACTCAGCAATAACATTATCCCTACTTATGATATCTAAATGAAATATATATTGTTTTTTTTTTAAGACAAACTAGGCTTTTATTTTATGGCATTTTTTCTCTTAAACACTTTTGTTTTCTATGCATTTTAATGGGAAAAAGAGGAAAAAAATAGAAAAAACACATTGGGCTTGATTCACCAAGCGGTGCAAAGTGTTTGCACGCTGGTGAAAAGGCCCTTATCACGCCTAAACTCACTTTAGGCATGATAAGAAGAAACTCGCGCGAAGTTACCGCGCGTACGCGCGTACGCGCGTAAGAGCGCGCGCAGCACCCGACGCTTCGCGCGAAGCTCCCATTAAACCCTATGGGACTTTGCGCGCGCACTCACGCGTACGCGCGGTAACTTCGCGCGAAGAGCAGGAAAAAGCGGTGATAACTCAGTGGTGAAAAGGTTATCACGCCTAAAGTCTTTTAGGCGTGATAACTGGGTTATCACCGCTTTGTGAATCGAGCCCATTATTTCTCTGTTTTACCAAATTCCAGTCTAAAAATAAAAAGCGCTATTGTTGATAAAAACCCACAAATTTTGTTTGGCTGTTTCTAAAGTTTATCACAATACTTAGATTATGTTCGTCACAATTTATGGTGAGGATATTTGATTCTGAAATAATGTTACCGTGTGTATTTTTCACTATGAACTGAGAAAATAAAAGCCTTTTTAATGGTAAAAAGCAATCTAATTGGCACAGGGAACATATATTCCCTTTCACCAATAAGTGCTGCATCAGACTGTGCCAGAAGTGTGCACAGGAGCAAGCCCAATCGTGCACAGCTGTGCTTCAGCTACATAACTTATATCTACGTCCTCATGGCTTACATGAAGTCCCAGAGGACATATATATACTGTAGTGGTGGATAAAGTGGTTAAAGTATACCAGAGCTGTGGATAAAAGAAAATTTGATACTTACCCGCAGCTTCCTCCTGCTGCATAAACATGTCTAAGTCCCACGTCGTCCTCCCGCAGTGTGCCGTTCTGCCACTATCAGCCGCGGTAATAGGCTCAGTTATGTCAGTTTGGGTCTTCTGCGCATGTGCAGGAGGTCCGCGCATGCGCAGTAGACCCAGACTGGACCCGGCTGAGCCTGTTACCGGGGTTGATCATGGCAGAACAGCTGATATTGTGGGAAGCCGCAGGTGAGTATCAAATCTTCTTTTATCACCAGCTCCCGCACACTTTATTTATGCTTGCAGGGCCTGCAGAGTTATCTGCTTCTTAATTACCATATTTAGTGATAATCAAGTCCATTTTTTATTTCACTTATCTACACTTTTTCTTGAAGTTACAAATCCTGACCAGCAAATAGGGCTTAAAGTGATCTGAAACTCCGACATAACATTCAATAAAAATGTGTTTTCCTACTTTTTACTCATACAGTTATCATATTTGCTTTTGTACATAAGTAATATTGTCTGTTTACAAATTACAAGTTTCCAAAGTGTAGTTTATCGTACCCTGAAAGCTGGCATTGCATTTTATTCAAACTGCTTTTTATTATATATTAGCATCTTCGAAAGAGTTTTTCTGAACTGTGTGTGTGCCTGAAGCACAGAGAGCTTCACAGAGAGCTCCTTTTCACTTGTTAGACTGTGTTTACACACATTGTAACAACATTGGAATGTAAACAAAGATACTGTTATCTACAGTTTGTTTGAGAATTTGAAGCTGAATAGCAGGGCAAAATGCTTTTGTTTAACCATTTCAGTGATGTTCTACTAAAAAAAAATTCTGGGATAGTAGCTTTCAAGCTGTGAGAAATCTTTTAGAGCAAAGTAGAAATGCCGGCTTTCAGACCACTTTAAAGCAAAATATAAAAAATATAAAGCATTTTTTCTTTGCTCTAAAGAATTATTTACAGCATATTATATGCAATCAGCATTTTTTTTTACTAGACCAGCATTGGAAGGGTTAAACACAGAGCTTGAAAGTTCGGTGCATTGAAATCTGGATGCATCCGCAGTTGTAGATAATGTTATCTTGCGTCTACTTAAATGTATCAAGTGAGGAATGTGACACATTCTCTGACTGTGCAGAAGCAGCTGGAGACAGAGAGACACTGAAAGCATGTCTGCCTTCAATACATAATGAATAAAACCAGTTATTAATAAAATGCAAAGTCAGCTCACAAAGCAAAAAACTGTACTTTTGGGAACCTATAATTTCTAAATGAATAATAATACTTATGCACAAACGCAAATATGATAACCGTATGGCATATAAAAAGTAGGTAAACATGATATTATTGAATATTATGTCAGGGTTTTAACCGCTTTAAGATGAATATCACAAAATCTGTTTTAGTTATTTAATATTTCCCTGATTATAAAAAAGAAACTATTCTTTTCTAGAAATATATATATATATATATATATATATATATATATATATATATATATATATATACTGTATATATATATATATATATATATATATATATATATATATATATTCTAGAGTCAAGGTTTAAAACAAATCCTGATGTCAGAGCCTAGAATTTCCCATGAGGCCCTTTGTCATGAGCAGCATATATATTTATAATAGGTGAGTATAGATGCTGTAGGATCTGTGGCAGCACATTCCGGCTCAGATGAAGGATGTTTGGTCTCAGGCCTCTGGTAAAAGCGTCAGAATTCCAATAAGTGAATGTTCTCTGCTGACTTCTTGTTACCAGATGGAAATCTGCTGTTCGGTGATAATGTCAATATTTCCTACAAATTCCACATTGTTTACAGCTGCAAAAGTGCGCGTTAACTAGTTCCCCGAATTCCCCGGACGCTCAGCACGAGCGATAACGAGATCACACTAGTTTTCTAGAAAATAATCAGAATTTCATGTTCAGGTAGAGGTTGCCAAGCAGATACTCTTCCCTTCCTTCAGCTCCTTCATGGGGCTGAGCTCCAGTTCTTCCTGCATTGTATAAATTACCGAAGGATCTGATGGAAAGAGATTGTATCTTGCCACAGTGTTTTAATTATTTTTGTTCTGTGGTAAAAAATAGATTCACCGTAGATACCTGGGAATGTTCGGGACTGGTCAGCAGAGTGGACACAACCTTCGATTTCTCTCTCTTAAACTGTAGCTCTGATTTCCGCTAATTACACAATAGGGTTTGTCAGAGCTGGGACAAGGTCCTCCAGCACCCAATGCTGAGACCCCAAAGTGCGCCCCTCCATCCTTGCCACCCCAGCCATCACACACTGATTGCTATTAGACTAAGAGGGCCACAGGGCCCACAACCTCCCCAAAACCTTAATATGTAGTTATCTGGCTTGCAGTCACTGCCATGTATCCCTTTTTCTGATTTCTTTCTGCTTCAAACACAATTAGGAATGACAGCTGAATGAATTCTGCGCCCCCTCTTACACTGCGCCCTGAGGCTGGAGCCTCTCCAGCCTATGCCTCGGCCCGGCCCTGGGGTCTGTTGATTCAAGGGGGAACAGGCTGTTTAGCTATTGCAGTAATAGCATTTTTTAGATCCCCACAGCGAGATTGCCATTTTAAAAACAAACTTAAAAAGGATCTGTACTAAAGGAGGGAAAAAAGAAAAATAAAGCAAGACAATGAAAACTGAGAAGTTAAAGGAACACTATCAATAACCAAGTGTTCTAAAATGACAATGTACAAATAATGTCTAAGTAGCTGTGTAAACATTTTCCTACTTTTCATATTAAATATCAGAGGCAAAAGCTGTAGTTCATTGTGCACAGGTTGCAGCAGTATTGGAACAATGAACTGATCTATATCTTGTTTTTCCAACACCAATTAGGCTTTCTTTGGGTGGTACATTTTGCTAAGAGCCACTTTACTGTAAATGCATTTTAACACGAAGAATAAGAAAAAAAACTGAAAAAAATCATTATTTGTCAGTTTTCGTTCATTATAGTTTTAAAATAATACATGCCTCCATAATTAAAACTCACGTATTGTATTTGCCCATTTGTCCCGGTTATTACACCATTTAAATTATGTCCCTATCACAATGTACTGCGACAATATTTTGTTTTTAAATAAAAGTGCATTTTTTCCGTTTTGCATCCATCACTATTTACAAGCTTATAATAAAAAAAAAAGAAATATTTCATCTTTACATAGATATTTAAAAAGTTTAGACTCTTAGGTAAATATTTACATGTTTTTTTTTTATTAAACATTTTATTTGGGCATTGTTGGGAGTGTGGGATGTAAACAGTATTTTTTTTTTGTAAATATGTGTTGATTTTTTGTTTTTTTACATTTAGTTGTAGTTTTACTTTTTGGCCACAAGATGGCAGCCATGAGTTTGTTTACTTATCGTCACTCTAAGCGTAACATGTACGCTTAGAGCGACGTAGGGGGACGTTGGAGTCAGAAAAAGTAAAGCTTCCGAGAGAAGCTGTTACTTTTTCTGCGGGGGAGAGGAATCAGTGATCGGGCACCATAGCCCGATACATTGATTCCTGGGCTAACGATCCGCGGCCGGGAGTGCACGTGCATGCGCACGATCGGCCGCAGGAGCGTGCGGGAGTGCACATGGCCTCCTGGACGTAGCTAGTACGTCCAGGAGGCGAAAGTGGTTAATTTTACACTGCAAGTGCTGTTCTTTGCATGGGGTGAGACTACAGAGTTATATGAAGCTGTGGTGTCAGATTTCACACACCAATACAAACAACAAACATTTCTTCTGCTCTCCTGCAGACAGCTCAGTCGGAGAGACAGGCATCTACAGTCACACACAGGGTTAACACAGATGTAGTGTGAGGGATTCCCCCTTCCCTCATGATTTACTGGCCCGTCACCCTGCTCAGCTTGGCCGTCAGTTTTGTATGAAAGTATTTTGATAACAGTAAACAAAGATGTAAGCAGTGAAATGTATACACCAGCACTTCCCAAACCATTCCTATCTCCATTGAAAAATATGTGTAAATCAATAGTGTTCCTTTAAGGTTAGTTAGGTAGGCAATCTTACCTTCGGGTGGGGGGCAAGCAATCAATCATAAAGGGCATAAGGACAAGGCTATTCACTACGCCCCTCTTTAGATGTTTTTGACTATTTTGTGTGGGCCAACTCCTGTGCAGGGCATAACAGTACAATTAGTTTAGACCTTGCAAATTCTGGCAAGCAGATGCAATTCAGCCATTAGAAGTCACACGCTATTTAGTATGAGCACACACCCTTGTTTGTTTCTCCTTTGCCACAGTTCAGAATAGAGCCTAGGTTCTCAACACGTGGTCCCCATAACCAAGGGAGTCCTTTTGATGGGTCCAGGGGGTACTTGGGCTGGAGGTATTATTATTATTATTGATTTATGAAGCACCAACATATTCTGTGGCACTGTACAAAGTACAATGAGGTAGTTAATCGAAGTAGGGTATTGTACCGTGTTAGCCATCAGACAAAAACTTTTTATATTGATATGAGGCTGATGATATTTAAAAACTCTTTCTCAGCCTATACAGCTGAACTTGTGAACTCAGAATTTACGATACCCCTGTGTCAGTCCAACTCCCAGGTCTGTGAGCATGGAGTAAACAAGGATCCTTATCTCAGCTAACAACCTCTCACCCCATTAAGATGTTCTGTTTTACTTAAGGCATCTCAATGACATGTATTTATGCTCGAAAAAATATCTGTTTTCCCTTTTGATGTTGCATGTATATAACTGTCTGTATCACCAGCCTGCAAACTAACAGGATATAAGCCAGACGAAGGCTGCAAGGCCGAAAGCTTGCTTATTCCTATTCATTTTTAGTTAGCCAATAAATGGTATCATCCTGATTTAAAACTTCTTGTAGTTAATTGAGTATAAAACATTTAGAATTTTTTAAAAATGATCAATTCTAAATAATCCTATATAAATTCTACTGCCAAATAAGTATTTTAGCTAACTGAAAGCTATAGTAAATGGAAATATGGAAACTGCTAAGACACAATTACTGTGTTCTACTGTTATACAGTATAGTACTGGAAATCCAGAACTCAACTAGCCAGCAGTCTCAACCAATCAGCACAATCGTTAGCAGTACTCACAGTGGTGAAGGCCAACTTCTAAGGCTGCTTGTGGGCTCTGCTGTGCTTAAAGGAAACTGAAGCAAGGGAAATTATTTAAAATAAACATGACGTAGCTGCAAATGAATATTACACACTAACATCGCCATCAGTTCCTCTCAGAAGCTCACCCTTTTACTCTTGCAGTGATCCCTTCCAGTTCTGACAATATTTTGTCAGAACTGAAATATACCAGTTGCTGTCAGTTATATATCAGCAGCTGTCAGTTACAACTGAATGTGCAAGGTAATGTCCATGTTTCCCTATGGCTCAAGTGGGTGATATTACAGTTTCACAGTGAGCTGACCAGGAAGCTGTTAGGGGGTAATGGCCATTTTAAAAATGGACGACGGTGAATTTCATTGATCACAGTGGACAAACAGGACGCGGGAGAGGGGAAAGATATTGAGGAGTAGACTACACAGGAGGTAAGTATGACCTGTGTATGCTTATTTTGACTTTTTATTTTCAGTTCAGGTTCTCTTTAATGGTATGTATATAGAGTGTGATATTGTACTGTATTAGCTGGGCCTATTTTCAACATAGAGTCTTAAGCAACCAGAAAGCACACCACATATCCAGCATGATCTGGTTCCCATCGGTGCTGGATAACTAAGTCTGTACTGTATATACATCTACATCAAAGAGGACTTTTGATTATCTCTACCACATCAAGGGGTACTTGGCCAGGATGGACATTCAAAAGTGATGTTTACCAAAACAATGTTAGGAAACACTGGTACAGAACAATTGGGGCAACCTCAAAGTTATACAATGCAACTATGGTTAAAGTGGAATATAATCCAGTATTTCTTCTTTGCTCTAAAAGTCTATTTACAGCATATAATATACTAACACAATGTTTTTTTTTAGTAAAACAGCATTTAAAGGGTTACATCACAGGACTGACCTTTTCTCCTGCAGGGACAGCAGCATCGGAACTGGTGATTAGCTTATCTTCTGTACACATTCTTTACTTGATACAATTAAGTAAACATTCTCTGGCTGTGCAGAAACTTATGCTAATGAATCCTGGAGTGAAACACAGGTCAGAAATCACTGATGGCTGCATTTAAAACAAAATTACAACAGTTATGAATAAAATGCTCCAGCAGCTTTCAAAGTAAATAAACTGAACATTGGGAAGTTATAATTTATTAATGAATTATAATACTTGTGCACAAAAGCAAATATGATAATTGTATGGGTTGTAAAAAGTAGGAAAACTCAGACACAGTCTAAACACCCATGTACACAAGCCAAACATCGTCAGTCTAAAACTCCTAAAACAAAATTATAGCCAGCACTTTGTAACATGTATTACCATTATAAAGTACCATACAAAGTACACGTTGAAAAATAAAAATGTTGCAGACTAATATTTTTTATTTTTTAACCACCCTGGCGTTCTGATTAAATCGCCAGGGTGGCTGCGGGAGGGTTTTTTTTAAATAAAAAAAAAACTATTTCATGCAGCCAACTGAAAGTTGGCTGCATGAAAGCCCACTAGAGGGCGCCCAGAATAAACAAGGAAGGCCGCAATGAGCGGCCTTCCTTGTTTTGCTTATATCGTCGCCATAGCGACGAGCGGAGTGACGTCATCGACGTCAGCCGACGTCGTGACGTCAGCCGCCTCCGATCCAGCCCTTAGCGCTGGCCGGAACTTTTTGTTCCGGCTACGCTGGGCTCAGGCGGCTGGGGGGACCCTCTTTCGCCGCTGCTCGCGGCGAATCGCCGCAGAGCGGCGGCGATCAGGCAGCACACGCGGCTGGCAAAGTGCCGGCTGCGTGTGCTGCTTTTTATTTCATTAAAATCGGCCCAGCAGGGCCTGAGCGGCAGCCGCTGGCGGTGTTGGACGAGCTGAGCTCGTCCAGACCGCTCAGCTGGTTAAAAGAGAAACTGAACTGAAAATAAAAAGTCAAAATAACCATACACACCCTCCTGTGTAGTCTACTACTCAATCTCTTTCTCCTCTCCTGCGTCCCATTTATCCATTGTGATCAGTGGAATTCTCCCTCCACTGGCCATTACCTTATAACCGCTTCCTGGTCAGCACACTGTTAAACTGTAATATCACCCACTTGAGCCATAGGGAAACATGGACATTACCTTGCACATTCAGTTGTAACTGGCAGCTGCTGATGTATAACTGACAGCAACTGGTATATTTCAGTTCTGGCAAAATATTGTTAGAACTGGAAGGGATCACTGTAAGAAGAAAATGGTGAGCTTCTGAGAGGAACTGACGGTGAGGTTAGTATGTAATATTTATTTGTAGCTACGTCATGTGTTTATTTTAAATAATTTTACTCGGTTCAGGTCCTCTTTAATACTCTAAAGTCCCATGAATTTCCATGTTACAGAACGTTTTTTGTACCAGCTCTCTTAACATTGTTTCATTGCTCTGGTTGACCCTCATTTCAGCTGGAAAGAGATCAAGTATGAAAGTAACGTTTCGATACAAACTTTAGAGCCGGTCTCATGCTTTTCATAGCTTTTGTGGGGAATTAAAAAATAGCCCGCGTCAATTAAAACCACACGCATTAAGCGCTAGAACAATGCGGCAGAGCGGGCGCCGGCTCTCTTCTTTAGAAGTTGCTTTCAAAGTCCCGGCTCAATAGATTTAGGAGAAAAATGTAAAAAGCTTTGGAGTTTGCAAGGTTTGTTTTTTGTCTTCGGAGTTCAGAATTTGAATGCGGGAAAGCTACAATTGGCAATATAGGAGGCATTTACATGATATCGTACCATTTTTTCAAAGAAATATGTTTATTTTCAGCAATCAGTGGTAGCAGAATAAAACGCTTGTAAAGGGAGGTATCTAAGGGTGCCCACACATCACTCGATACTGCAGCCACAATGAACTTTCCGATTTAATAATTATATTGAATTGCAAGGGAATCGGTGTGGCAACATGGCTGCCCGATTGATCTTTCAATTGATTCTTGGTCACAATTGGTCAAGAAGATTGATCGGGAATGATGGAAAAATCTTGGTCACTGAGACTTAATTGGGTGTGCGGTGGTAACGGTATTCATCATAATGGTGACCAACAGACCTCGGGCCAGAGTCCCCCCAAGTGTAACGTGTTCCCCCTGTGCCCGTGCTAAGTGATAATTAGAGTCTCACTCTCATCTCTTCTCCAGTGTGACTCCTGGTGTCTGCTGTCATTGTGAGGGCCTGCACAACGTGGCACTGGCCCATGTGTGACATCACAACATGTGCCGAGTCATGTGATACTGGTCCTCTCAGTGATGGAGGACACCAGAGGAGGCCGAAAGTTGCTCCGTGCAAAAAAGAGGTGAGACACAGAGAATACACACTCTTTACACTTGAGGGGTTTGGCAGGCGGCACAAGGATGATTTACAAATGGTTTCAAGCAGAAATCTATCGGAAATTGCCGTGCACTGTGTGGGCAGGCAGTAGATCTGATCTCTGATCGGATTTGATCACAAAGGCATCTATCTAATGGCCAATCTGGTCATACATTGAGTGATGTTTGGCCAGCATAATTCCTATCTCTGTTTTTAAGCTTATTTTTCATATTTGCTATTCTTTTCTTTATAATTTTTTTTATTTTCCAACTTAGTTCTGGTGGTGTGCCGCCCATCCACATCAACATGCTTGATTTAAACCCTCTTGGAATGGGTCACCTTTCATATCATAGTTGGTTATACAAACGTTACTATCAAAGAGGAAAAAGAGGAGAAAAAGTAGAACAAAAAAAAAACAAAAACAAAAAAAACATCCCTACATACATACCCACCCATATATCTGAACTGAGAGACACTATTGTTCACTCATTCAGCCTTTTCCCCTCCGTTTAAAGGAACACTATCAAACCAAGTGTTCTAAAAAAAATAACAATGTACAAATAATGTCTAGGTAGCTGTGTAAACATTTTCCTACTTTTCATGTTAAATATTAGAGGCAAAGCTTTAATTCATTGTGTGTAGATTTTAGCTACTGTACATTTGGAATGTCTCATTTGCATAGGTGAATATCTGCAGTCTGACATGCTAAGAAGAGTGTAATATTGAAGCAGAGTTATATTAAAAGCCTGTCAGGTGTCATGTTTCACACACACAATTACAAATGTTTATGTTGAACATAAGATACATTTCCTCTGCTCTCTGCAGAGAGCTAAGTCAGGGACAGGCAGAGCTTTCTCTCACACACACACAGGATTAACAGATGCATTGTGAGGGATTTTCCCCTCCCCTCATGGCTCAGTCTGCGGTCAGAATTGCCATCAGTGAAGTGTGAAAGGAATTAGATAAACAGTAAACAAAGAGATAAGAAGTCAAATGTATACACCAGTACTTAGCAGCACTTCCCAAACATTTCCTATCTCAACTGAAAAAAAACATGTTAGTCGATAGTGTTCCTTTAAGTCTAGATTTGCTTATGACCCTTCCCCTCAATTGTCTTTCCTTTACCTCTCATGTATAGAAAGGTGTCAATACAGATGGGGATAGTTAATGTTATTCCTCTTAGCCCTCTGAATATTCACATATTCACATATTGACTATCTTTGTCCTCCCCATTTCGTAATCATAGTCATCTCTGTACCTCATTCTTACGGGTCGGGTGGGTCCGAGTCCTTCCATCTAGTTATGATTAATTTCCTGGCTAACAGAGTTACAACCACTCTAATATAAAGATCTTTGCATATTTGTGATTCTGTGTTGGCAACCAGGGCCGGCCTTAGGTTTCGCAGCGCCCTGAGCGAACCAGATTTTGGTGCCCCCCCCCCCCATTCATCCTCTTCGCGTGTGAGCGCACCACACACATACACTAATGGGGGGGGGGGGCTTAGTAGTGTGTAGGTAGATAGGTAGGTGCCCCCAGTACAGGTTAGATAGGTAGGTACCTGCAACATAGGTTAGATAGGTAGCTGCCCCAGTATAGATTAGATAGGTAGATGCCCCCAGTATAGATTAGATAGGTAGCTGCCCCCAGTATAGGTTAGATAGGTAGGTGCCCCCAGTATAGATTAGATAAGTAGCTGCCCCCCAGTATAGATTAGATAGGTAGGTGCCCCCCGTATAGATTAGATAGGTAACTGCCCCCCAGTGTAGATTAGATAGGTAGCTGCCCCCCAGTATAGGTTAGTTAGGTAGCTGCCCCCCAGTATAGGTAGGTGCCCCCAGTATTGGCTATATAGGTAGCTGCCCCCAGTATAGGTTAGATAGGTAGCTGCCGCCCAGTATAGGTTAGATAGGTAGCTGCCCCCCAGTATAGGTAAGTGCCCCCAGTATTGGCTATATAGGTAGCCACCCCCAGTATAGGTTAGATAGGTAGCTGCCCCCCAGTATAGGTTAGATAGGTAGGTGCCCTCCAGTATAGGTTAGATAGGTAGCTGCCCCCAGTATATATTAGATAGCTGCCCCCAGTATAGGTTAGATAGGTAGCTGCCCCCAGTATAGGTTAGATAGGTAGGTGCCCCCCAGTATAGGTTAGATAGGTAGCTGCTCCCAGTATAGGTTAGATAGGTAGCTGCCCCCCAGTATAGGTTAGGTAGGTAGATGCCCCCCAGTATAGGTAGGTGCCCCCAGTATTGGCTATATAGGTAGCCGCCCCCAGTATAGGTTAGATAGGTAGCTGCCCCCCAGCGTAGGTTAGATTAGGTAGGTGCCCCCCAGTATAGGTTAGATAGGTAGCTGCCCCCAGTATAGGTTAGATAGGTAGCTGCCCCCAGTATAAGGTAGGTAGGTGCCCCCCCGCATAGTGGAGGGGGGAGCCGCGGGGAGGGCAGCCCGACCTCTCCCTCCCTTCCTCTCCGGGCCATCCTCTGTACTCCCCCCTCCGATGCAGACTGCAGCAGAAAGAACTCACCTCCCTGGTTCCGATCGCCGGCGCCTCTCACTTGCCGCTGGTCTACTCTCTTCTACATAGTTTACCGATACACACTAAACTTCCTGTTAAGCAGGAAGTTTAGTGTGCATCAGTAACTAATGTAGAAGATACCAGCGGCAAGTGAGAGGCGCCGGCGATCGGAACCAGGGAGGTGAGTTCTTTCTGCTGCAGTCTGCATCGGAGGGGGGAGCACTGAGCACAGAGGGTGGCCCGGAGAGGAAGGGAGGGAGAGGTCGGGCTGCCCTCCCCGCGGCTCCCCCCTCCATCACGGCGCACGCACATCACCCCCAGCAGCGGCACCAGGGGGCGGAGAGGGAGTACCCAGCCGGGGCCGCAAAAACACGCAGCCAGGGGAGAGGAGCGCCCCCTGGAAGCCGGCGCCCTGAGCGATCGCACCGGTCGCTCAGGTCAAAGGCCGGCCCTGTTGGCATTTTGGCAATTTTTTGGTTATGAATCTTCTTTTGTTTGTGTGCATTTTGTTTATTCAAATTTTCAGAATGCAAATTTGGCATGCATATTAAGGAAGTTAATTTGCATGAAAATGTATGTATGAAAATGTGCAAATCCCATTGGCTTGCTTGGATATGCAAATTGCATTCCATTGCAAAAAAATAGCATCTAAAAAATCCCACACAATTCGCACAACGATAGTCAAATGTGATGCCATTGCCTTTAATTAGATGTGCGGTGAACGTGTATTCACAAATACGCACATTGAAATTCAGTTGTGGGAAGAGGCCTCAGACTTCCACCTCTAAACCAGCAGGCGGGGGTGTAACTAGGTGGGAACGGCCCCTGAAACTGCGGGGGTGGGGGACAACCACAAACCTTCCCTTTCTCTGATACTCCAGATCAGGTGTTTTTGTGGCTACACATATTAGAAGTGTGAATATCCTGATGGCCACACTTGTTTTATGACCCCTGTGAGATGGGCCCCCAGGCTGCGAGGTTGTGCTGGGTAGCCACATGATTTTTAGTTATGCCTCTGCCAGCAGGCAGGGCCGTAACTAGTAATCCACGGGCCCCCCTGCAAAAAAAAAAAAAAATCCCGGGTCGCCATTCTCTAAGAGCTTTATGCTACTTCCTGTTTACACAGGAAGTAACATGAAGCAATTACTGATCGGAACCTCCGGCGTGATGGAGGTATGTGCCCAGCCTGTCGCCACCTGCTGCCTCTAATGATTGCAGGAGGAGAGCGCTGAGAGGAGAGCCTGAGGTGGGGGGGGGATGTCCCCCCTCACCGCCGATGTGCGGTCACGCTCTCCTTTTATGTTGCGGCCCCTCCTGCCCTCCAAAAAGTCCCTGAGTGGGCCCTAGGGGGTGCAGGGGTTTCATCCAGGGGTCGAGTGTTGCGTGGACGTGGGTGAACGGCGTCCACATACTATTTCCAGAGAGTGGACACCATTCACCCTGCCATGTTCGGAGGGGAGCAGCGCAGTAGAAGGAGAGCTGGGAGCAGCGGTGGAGAAGGGGGCCATCTCCCCCCCCCTTCCCTCACCTTAGGGTGCTCTCCTTCCCTCACTCTCCCCTCCTGAAGTAACGTGCGGGCAGCCGGCAGGGGGCGCAACTTACCTCTCCTCGTTCCGGCGCCGGATCTGCGTGCCGTTACTCTGGTCTGGACCAGACCAGACTTGCAGCACGCAGATCCGGTGTTCCGACGACGAGGAGAGGTAAGTCCCGCCCGCTGCCGGCTGCCCGCACGTTACTTCAGGAGGGGAGAGCGAGGGAAGGAAAGCACCCTAAGGTAAGGGGGGGGGGGGAGATGGCCCCCCTTCTCCACCACTGCTCCCAGCTCTCCTTCCACTGCGCTGCTCCCCTCCTGCTGGGGGACACCTGACTACCTATTCTGGGGACATATACCCCCTGACTACATATACTGGGACATATACCTTTGGCTACATATACTGGGCACATATACCCCTGGCTACATATATACTGGGCACATATACCCCCTGACTACATATACTGGGCACATATACCCCCTGACTACATATACTGGGACATATACCTTTGGCTACATATACTGGGCACATATACCCCTGGCTACATATATACTGGGCACATATACCCCCTGACTACATATACTGGGCACATATACCCCCTGACTACATATACTGGGCACATATACCCCTGGCTACATATACTGGGGACATATACCCCTGGCTACATATATACTGGGCACATATACCCCTGGCTACATATATACTGGGCACATATACCCCCTGACTACATATACTGGGGACATATACCCCCTGCCTACATATACTGGGCACATATACCCCCTGCCTACATATACTGGGCACATATACCCCTGGCTACATATACTGGGCACATATACCCCTGGCTACATATATACTGGGCACATATACCCCCTGACTACATATACTGGGCACATATACCCCTGGCTACATATACTGGGCACATATACCCCTGGCTACATATACTGGGCACATATACCCCTGGCTACATATATACTGGGCACATATACCCCCTGACTACATATACTGGGCACATATACCCCCTGACTACATATACTGGGCACATATACCCCCTGACTACATATACTGGGCATATATACCCCTGGCTACATATACTGGGCACATATACGCCTGGCTACATATACTGGGCACATATACCCCTGGCTACATATACTGGGCACATATACCTCTGGCTACACATACTGGGCACATATACCCCTGGCTACATATACTGGACACGTATACCCCTGGCTACATATACTGGGGACATATACCCTACCCCTGGCTACATATACTAGGCACATATAACTCTGGCTACATATACTGGGGACATATACCCTACCCCTGGCTACATATACTAGGCAAATATACCTCTGGCTACATATACTGGGGACTACTATACTCATGGCTACTTATACTGGGGACACCTATAGGCCTGGCTACCTATGCTGGGGGTACCTATTTTGGGGGAACTGCTGTCAGATTATCTGCATTTTTGTGGAATCGCTGTTATGTATTTTGGGGAACAGCTGCCAGATTATGTGTATGTTAGGGGAACGGCTGCTGCCAGATTACGGGTATTTTGGGGAACAGCTGCCAGATTATGTGTATGTTACGGGAACGGCTGCTGCCAGATTATGTGCATGTTAGGGGAACGGCTGCTGCCAGATTATGTGTATGTTAGGGGAACGGCTGCTGCCAGATTACGTGTATTTTGGGGAACTGCTGCCAGATTGTGTATGTTTGGGGGACCACTGCTGCCAGATTACATGTATTTTGGGTGTTACGTGTATTTTGGGTGATCCGCTGCCAGGTTTTGCGTATTTTGGGGAACTGCTTCCAAATTATGTGTATGTTGGTGGAACTGCTGCTGCCACATTGTCTATTTTGGGGGAACCACTTCCTTATTATCTGTATTTTGGAGGAACTTCTACCAGATTATGTGTCTTTTTGGTGAAATGCTGTCAGATTTCATCTATTTTGGGGGGATACACTACGGCAGAGCTCAAACTTCCACGGCAGATCTTTTACATCACTGCTCAGGTCATGTATGTTTGGTCCCACCCATGACCACGCCCACAGTATGCTTGGCCACACCCATTTGTGGCGCGCCGCGCAGCGGTTTCCCATTTGAGTACACTCACCTCTTTTCCCAGGACTAGACCCCTGGTTGCATCCCCTATTGTTACACCCCTGGCTGCCAGCAGGTATATTTTATTAGACTGTGGACACCTATTAGTTTCCTATATAAGGGTTCCTCCTTCCCTGAGACCTTTCACAAAATATCACAGTTATCCGAACTCTTGTTCCTGTTACTGTGCAGTTGTTTCGATTAGTTGGTTCTGACTTGTATCTTGCCTCTGACTTGGCTGCTTCCCCTATGGTTTTGTACTGGGAATGCATACCTCCCAACTTTGTGAGATGAGAAAGAGGGACACTTAAGCCACGCCCCTGCCACACTCCGGATCACACCCCCGTCACACCCCTAGTCACGCATACCATAACGATTTCATAAGAAAAATACACGGTTTTATAAGTCAAACCACACTGGTCCTTTCTATCCTGGTTCATTTTCCTTCAGATTAACATTTTAAAATTAGTAATATATCAATTTATAGGATTGGAATAAAGCGTAGAGTCAATCACATTTTTAGTAGAGAAATGTATATATTTACATAGAATGAGGGGCAAAGTCCTGAAAGAGGGACAGAGGGACAGTTGGGAGCTATGCTGACACTCAGATCTCCTCTGGCCGCATGATTGGTTGCCAGGCCCGCAGCTTCCCCCGTTGCCATGGCAGCGCGGCCTCCCGCTGAGGGCCTGTCCTCCTCCATCACACGGGAGCCCCCGGGAGGCTGCGGGGCACCATGTGCCGGAGTGACTGCTTCTCCCCCTCCATACACCCCGCTCCCCCCATCATGCTCTCACTACCTCAGCGGCGGCAGCGCTCTCCACACTCCCGGCAAGGGAAACTCGATTCACACTCAGAGCGCCCGCCTCCCTCAGCCTGCTCACATGACCTGGCGCGATGACGTCACGTCACATGACGCCCCTTAGCCGCCGCCGCCGTTGCGGACTGTGACAGACTGAGGGGGGGGGAGGAGCCTCCAGCGGCGGAGCTCTTCTGGGCAGACTGAGTCACCACTGGGGATGGGGAGCTGTGCCTGGCGGGCACACTCTGTGCTGAGGGGAGACCAGCATCACCCTCTCCCCTCCCCAGCAGCCTCACTACAGAGACAGGACAGAAATCCACAGCACACAACAGTCCCTCTTTCCTCCTCATAGACAGTCAGGCAGGGAGGAGGAAGGCGAGATTTGACAGGCAGGAGGCGGGATCAGGGGGCGTAAACCGGATAGTCCCGCCCAAATCGGGACTGTTGTGAGCTATGTGAATGATCATTTGTACATGTTGTGCAGTGCAGGCTAGTTAGTTACATTACTGGAGTTTGCTGAGTTATTGTTCTATGCTTACGGTCTTTTCAACTGTATAAAGTGCATTGGCTTTTAATAAACCGTTCTCCACTATTATCTGGCATCTCATATTCAGTACATTGCTGCATAGAGTGGGCATCAGCTTACTGCCTGTGAGCAGAGCTGGTTCTCTTATGAGGCAAGGTGAAACATTTGAATCAGATGCAGAGATTCCAGGAGCAGCATTTTTGTACTGTGTGGTTACACTTACAGCACGTAGTCAGAGTAGAAGGAGAAGTGAGAGGAGAGCGAGGTGAAGAGGTCATCACAGGGGAAAAGCAGCTTGTTGTGCTGTGTGAGGAGTCTGACAGTGAGTGAGGAGGGGGGAGGCAGGAGAGCAGCATTGGGGAAAAGCAGCTTGTTGTGCTGTGTGAGGAGTGTGACAGTGAGTGAGGAGGGGGGAGGCAGGAGAGCAGCAGTGTTGTATTTCACCTGCACAGCAGAAGGGAGGAGGTGGCACTGCTGTCCTGACTGAGAAGGAATGGAGTGATTGAAGGTGAGCAGATTGTTTGTCACAGACTCACAGCCAGCCATTGTGCTATTGTGTTGAGCTGCAGCATGTCATGTGAGAACATTAAATGCAGCAGAGTAAATTGTCAGGTGCTGTGTGGTCATTCAAAATCAAGGGGGGGGGGGGAGACGCATCCTCACAAAAGTCTAGAACCAGCCCTGCCTGTGAGGCCCTGTGACAATAAGTTCAACTGAGCTGTCCTGAAACTAAAGTGTCACACCATACGATGTCGCTAGCTTAGCAGAGTAAGGAATGGTGAGGGCGAGCACTTGGCCAGCTGGGAAGACAGCAGAATGTCACCACAGGGCAAGACGGGGCAGCCGAGCAGCCAAACAGCTGCCTCTTGGCTGATCTGCTCCCTCAAAGCCTCATTCACAGCTGAGAAGAAGCGAGCCTGAAGAACAACAGCCACGAGAAGAAGGAAAATGATTACAACGCGGTGTGACAGGGCCATCCCTCTTCTTTCCCTCTGCCCTTTGTCTGAGCGCTGACAGATTTATTGTGTTAAAGAGCAGCTCTAAAATAAGAACGATATCAATAAAACTGAAACACTGCAGAGGATCCAGGAGGTGTCAGCTGTGTCTGGTTCATGATTTAAAAATAGCTATACGCAAGTAATTAACCGTTTGTTCTTTCTGGAAAGCCTCACAAATTCATTTTTTTTTAAAAATGTCCCACCAAAGTGGGCTGTAAAGGTCCAAGGGGTTCCACGTAATTCAGACAACTTAAAGAGGCACTTAAGTGTGGAAAAAAATTGAGTTTTACTCACCTGGGGCTTACCTCAGCCCCCTGCAGCTGATCGGTGCCCACGACGAGTCGCTCTGATGCTCCGGGTCCCGCCGGCGGCCACTTCCGGTTTCGCCGTCAGGACCCGTCAGGCTGGGGAACGCGGCTCATGCTACGCGTTCCCAGCCAAAATAGCACCCCTATGCGGCCATATGTCCGCATACGGGTGCCTATGCGGACATATGGCCGCATAGGGGGTGCTATATTGGCTGGGAACGCGTAGCATGAGCCGCGTTCCCCAGCCTGACGGGTCCTGACGGCGAAACCGGAAGTGGCCGCCGGCGGGACCCGGAGCATCAGAGCGACTCGTCGTGGGCACCGATCAGCTGCAGGGGGCTGAGGTAAGCCCCAGGTGAGTAAAACTCAATTTTTTTTCCTCACTTAAGGTTCACTTTAAGGCCAGACTTGTCCATAGAACGTTCAGAGGCCACAGATGTAACTACCAGCTCTGGGAAAAGCTGATATAGATGAATACAGCAACCTACATACACATCCAACATACAGTGCTTAAATTGCTTCAAATACTCCATTAGTTAAACTAATATCTCCTTCAAGGTCTTGTGACCAGTGATGTCACTTCCTGAAGACATTAAATACTTGTGACTAGTCACTTCCTACTGACATCAAACTCTTGTGACCAATGATGATACTTCCTGCAGACATTCACCACTTGACCACTACCGGTTGTATTCTCCTCTTATGGACCAGAGCAATTTTCACATTTTCGCTCTCTCCAATAACTTTATCACTACTTACCACACCTAAATGATCTATACAGAAGTGATATGTATGTGTTTTTACTTTCATTTTATGAATGGCTACCGGCATTTTGCTGAAATATGCTCAAATATTTTACATTAATATTTTAGTGTTTTTTTGCCCACCACTGGCCGCCTACTGGCTTTATCGGGGACACTAGGTGCCAGCATGGGTGGATGCATGTGGAGGACAACCAGAGTTGGGGGTGGAGCTTCCAGGACATAGCTAGACTAAGGCTTCTTGCACACCAAGACGTTGCATTAGGTGGCACGTTAAGGTCGCATAACGTGCACCTAACACAACGTATGGTGCTGCAAGAGCCAACGGTAGAGTGAGCCGCGTTAGGTGGCTCGAGTCCTATAATGTCTCCCAGAGTGGCGCTGATTGGCCAGCGGGACCATGTGATGTGGAGCGAGACACTCCGCATCACGTGGTCCCACCGGCCAATCAGCGCCCGCCAGTGCAGTGAATATTAAGTAGCCATGTGCGCGGCTACTGTAGCTGGCTCTCCCCGCCTCCTCCGCCCCCCACTGCGCATGTGCAAACAGTCTAACGCGGCTATAGCCGCTCCAACGCCGTAGCATGCTGCACTTTGCACAGAACGTGCAGCGTTACATGTAACACAACGTGGGCTGTGTGAACAGCCCACTTGTGTTACATTGCTGTGCGTTGGGGGAGCGTTACAGGCGCACTAACGTGCGCCTGTAAAGTCTTGGTGTGTAAGCAGCCTTATAGTTGAGATAAAAAGCATCTTCTGCCCTCCAGAGCCTCCATACCATTGACAATGTGGTCTGATGATATAACTCAGGGTGCAAAGCCCCATGCGTTCAGGAATCTGTATTCTGGTTATCCCAGCCTGCATGGGGGACGAGGGGTTACAAAAGCTCGGAAGAGAGGACCCTGTCTCATTTTTTTTTAATTTCCCACATTCTGCACATATATATAAGAAATAATAATAAATACATTTATATACATGTTGATACACCATCTGTCATTTAAACAAATACTTTTTTCCTCTAACTTTAAAATCGATTTCCCCGCTGTTAAAATACCCAGCACATTTGGTGATTCTAGCTTGTAATGGGGCTTTGATATTAAAGTCGGCGGCCATTGGGCAAAAATAGCGTATTTTCACAAAAATAAATAAAAAATTGGAAACCGGAAATGGCATATTCGATGCTAATATGCCTTTGGCAAAAATTTACAAGCCACGCTGGTAATATCTTTTCTACTGAAAATTTCTGCATTCTCTGATCATTCCAATGCTTCAGAGTGATTGGGCTAATATTTGCAATATTTCCACAGAATTCTTTATTCCCCGGTTAGCCCTTTTTCGATCTCAAATAATTAGCATTACTTGGAAATTTCCTGACCATCCCTAATACGGCTTTTTCAGATGGGTAGCTGACACGTGGTGAATCCACCTGGCAGCTGCTCTCCTGCACTGGGAAGGGCGCTTCTCAGCACATCTGGGTGGGGCCGCAGCCATGCTCACACACGTCGCAGTTCTCTGCCGTCAGGTAACACCACTGACTCAACAAGTGCGCAGTTCAGCCTCCCTTCTGAAAAAAGGCCTAAGGATTCCTGGCAGATATAGATAATTAGCTATTTGCTGTAAAAAAAATTTAAAAAATCACTTGGGGTCTCTTGGCTAGTGATGGCACAAACAGTTCCCAATCTATCTACTTCCGGCTCAGTGAGCAGCGGAAGTACTGCGCAGGCACTAGTGTTGATCAAACACCTGGATGTTCAGGTTCGGGTCGGTTCGGGCGAACATCATCCAGATGTTCGGCATATTCGGACGAACACCGAATCCCATTACAGTCTATGGGGACCCGAACCGTGGGGGGCCGCAGAGCTGGAGGGGGTAGCAGGCAGGACGGGGGTATTGGGCAAAGCGCGGGGGGAGGGGGTCAGATCCCCCCCCCCTCACCTGGGTCCCCCTACCTCCACCTCCCTCCAGCTTTAAAAAGTAGCATCGGCTACAATTAAGAGGTAAGGGGCGGGGATCACTCACCTCTTCCGTGTTCCAGCGTGCGCTCCACTGACGTCACTTCCTGCAACGCCGTCCACTTACAATACAGTGAGCGGCGTTGCAGGAAGTGACGTCAGTGGAACGCATGCTGGAACACGGAAGAAGTGAGTGATCCCCGCCCGTTACCTCTTAATAGTAGCCAATGCTACCAGCTGGGCTGCCGCCCCCCCACCGCTGTTCGACCGAACACCACGAGGTGCTCGGATGGGTTCGAGCAGAACCCAAACACCCCGATATTTGGGGAATAACGAACAGTGGCGAACACTGTTCGATCAATACTAGCAGGCACTAGCCCATAAAGGAAGTGGCACTGGACCAGCACCTGTGCACTACTGCCGCAACTCCCTGTGCCTGAAGTAGATAGATAATGAGCGCCTGCACTCTACTGCCACAGCTCACCCGCCTACCCAGAAGTAGATGGATGGTGAACTGTTCCCTGGCAAACAGTTTGAACCATCACTACTCTTCAAACTCTCTTTAAAGAAGAAAACCTGAGAGCCTGAGATGAAAGCCATCTCAGGTTCCAAACGTACCTGTTTCTTCCTTGAGTCCAAACAGTCCAAAAGATTGGTTCGTAAACCAGCTTCTCAATGAGCACAAGTGTAGTTTATTTTTCCATGACATGTCAAACACTATGCATGACAATTGTTTCTGGGTCACATAGGGTCCCTTCTTCAGATAAGTGCAGAAAAACAATTGTCATGCATAGTGTTTGACACGTCATGGAAAAATAAACGACACTTTTGCTCATTGAGAAGCTGGTGTGTGAACCAATCCTTTGGACTGTTTGGACTTGCATAGGGTGTTGCTTTGCATCCTTGGTTCTGCACCCTGACATCAACGGCAAGATGTGCCGCTCCTCACCTCCTTTCTCGTTTCTTCCTTGAGGTCGCTCAGTCCCTCGCTGTCTTCCTGGGAGGCTCCTTTCACCCTATACTGCCTGAAAGCCTGGCTGATTCGGACATGCATGGCCCGACCAGGCCCTGGGAGCGTTCTGCACCTGCACAAGCACAGAATGCTCCCAGCAATGGGAGTGTGATGGGGGAGCGCGCCGGGTCAGGCCGCACCTGCGTGACAAAGCACGACTTAGCCAAGCTTTCGGGCAGTATTGCGGGTGACATGATCCACCCAGGGAGACAGCGAGGGACTTAATGGCCTCAAGGGGTTCAAGGAAGTCCCAGGTAAGCATGGTACCTGAAATGGCATTCATCTCAGATACACTTTAACCCCTTGTCACTCATGCACACTGGTATAACCAGCACAGCACATATAAGGACAACCTGAATATGAACGCCAACACTAGACATGGGCCAACTTCCATGGCAAACTCAAACAAGCCTCTGCAGGAAATTGAAATCTGGATCATCACATTCAATGTTTCTGTGTTATATCTCTGTACGTGTGTCTTAGTGCGTTGAGCAAGATAAAAAAGCATTAAGCACAATAAAATAATAACAATCATTTTGTTGTTATTCTTGGTGGCACTCTGTGCTATATTTTATAGGAGAGAACATTGTGTATTTTGGAAAAAGCGGCGACGTGAAATCGATCTGTCAGCCAGAATGAAATATTCACAAATGCTAAACCTCCTCAGCGGGGCCATCAGTAATGTCGCTGTCCGATCAATAACTCTTCGCTTTGGGAGATAGCGGAGGGTGCGCCAGCTGACTGCCACTCCAAAACACTCTCCAGCGTGAAATACATTTCTCCTTTTAAGATGTGGCAATGATAATAATGCAGATTGAGATAAGAGATAAGAACCTGCAAATAAATGCAGCATAATATTTTGGGAATGACTGAGGTTCACAAAACATGACGCTACTCCTTGTTAAATGTCGCTGATGACTACTGGACAGTTGCCATGAGGTTTAAAGCAAGGCTGTGGTGGTTTACATGATAATAAAAGGGTTGCAGTGGTTTATACAGTGGCCTAGCAATAGGGGGTGCAGAGGATACAACCGAACCGAGGAACAAGATACGTTTGCAGGTTAGGCACCAGGGAAAGGTGGGGAGTTAAAGTTAGGCACCTGCTAAGGTTTAATGTTGACCACCAGGGGAGGCATCACCAGGGCCCCTCCCCCGGGCAAGCTACCTGAACCCGCATGGGTAACTAACCCTTAACCAGTTCACCACTGAGAGGATTTTCCCCTTATGAACCAGAGCAATTTTCATCTTTCAGAGCTCCTCCCTTTCATTCACCAATAACTCACTACATATCCCAATGAAATGATCTATATCTTATTTTTTTCACCACCAATTAGGCTTTCTTTGGGTGGTACACTTCGCTAAGAATTACTTTATCCTAAATGCATTTTAATGGTAATAATAAGAAATAAAAATGTAAAAAAATCATAATTTCTCATTTTTTCGGCTATTATAGATTTAAGATAAAATGTTCTACTGTAGATAAAACCCAAACATTTTATTTGCCCATTTGTCCCAGTTATTGCAACTTGTAAAATATTTTCCTAGTACAATGTATGGTGACAATATTTTTTTTTGGAACTAAAGGTGTATTTTTTCGGTTTTGCGTCCATCACTAATTACAAGGCTATATTCGCAAAAATAACAGTAATATACTCTCAAGACATACATACTGTATAAAAAAATTCAGTCCCTAAGGTAACTATTTATGTATTTTAATTAATTCTTTAAATGTAATTTTAATTGTCATTTTTTAATATGCAAATGTTTTTGTTGTGTAACTATGGGAGAGTGGGGGAGGTAAGTGTTAATTTTAATGTTATATGTATGTTTTTTTATTTTAAAAAAATGTATGTAGATGTAATTTTACTATTTGGCAACAAGATGTCGCTCCACTTTTTCTTCCTGTGTGTACTGTGAGTACGCAAACAGGAAATATGGTGTATGTGTAACCTTGTTTTTTACAATGACCGTAGGCTTCTCATTGATGCCAGCGATCATTGATACAGGAACTTAGATCAATGGATTGGAACTGTGTTGTGAGCATACAATGGTGATTGCGGCAGAGCTACATATATCTATGTCCGAGTTGTGGAGATGAAGTCTGCCGGGCTGTATACATACTGTTGCTGAATTCATAAGTGGATATGGTTCTGATCCAGTTCTGTATACAGAGGCATATTTGAGTAATACGGCACCTATGGAAAATGTTAAAATCTTGACCCACCCTGTATAGAACAGCAAGCTGCTGGCTGGAGCAGGGTGCAAGCTGTGGCTGGGCAGGGTGCAGGCTGGGGGCTGGCTTTTGGCAGGGTACAGGCTGGACTGGGTGCTGGCCTTTGGTCAGGGTGCAAGCTGGGATGGGTGCTGGCTTTTTGCTGTGTGCAGGCTGGGTGCTGGCTTTTGGCAGGGTGCAGGCTGGAATGGGTGCTGGCTTTTTGCTGTGTGCAGGCTGGGTGCTGGCTTTGGGCAGGCTAAGCTGGGTGCTGGCTTTTGGCAGGGTGAAGGCTGAGATGGGTATTATTAAAAAAGTTCAGTCCCTAAGGTAACTATTTATGTATTTTTTATTGTCATTTTTTTTAATGTACACATTTTTTTATTGTGTAACTATGGGAGAGTGGGGGAGGCAAGGCCCTAGAGAGGAAGTTATGAGTTTGCTTCCACTTTAAAGATAAAACATTAATTTTTTTTTAAAAGTTTTGCTTTTAGCATGTGTAAAATATTGACCTCAATGTGTACTAAGGTCTTGCATTCTTCGGTCACCTTTAGTAGTCATTTTAGCTAATGCTTTCCTTTAGCCACATGGTGTTGCAAACCTCTGATAAAAGGTCTCCTTTGAGCTTCTAGCAACAGCATTAGGTCAACGTCCTCCATTCTAGATTCTCAGGCTGGCCTTTTTATGAATTCATAGCATGCTTTGGTCAGGTCAATAGAGTGACCACATTTCAGCGGGTACGAGTGCCAAACGCAATGACGGCTGTGAGTTTCTTCCATATGGCTTGTCATGCAACAGAGACCAGGAGGGCAAAAGTCAGCAGAATTACTGTACACACACAGATTTAATTTAATATATCTGGATGATGACATATTGTAGCACAAATAGGCTTAACTGAGCCAGGTGCAAACTACGACTGAAGGTCACCGATCTGTAGAACTGCACGGGGGAAAGCTTTAACGCTCCCTTCGGGGCTGTAGATCCTCTGATAAAATATTTACTACACTTACTTTGAAACAACTCATGGAGCACTGTGCAGAGAGAGGTGGAAAGTCTTGGAAGCAGTTAAAGAGAAGGGCAAACCCCGAGCAGCAGTTTTTACATCACTGATGGTGTGGAGCAACTCTGCAACACAACGCAAAGGCAATTATGTTTAGACAGGCAGAAATTGTTCATTCATCAAAGTCAAAGAAGGTCAGTGCTTGGTCAGTGTAGACTTGATTTAAGGTAAGGCTAGGGTTATTGGTTATGGTTAAGGGAAAACAATTAGGTTGCAATATGAGTATTGGTAGATGTAGGATAAGTTTAGGCATGCCCTTGAAATGCCCTTTAAAATATCTAGGAACCTTCATATGCAAAAAATAAATAAATAAATAAATAAGGAAAAATGAGAAACCAAAAGAGACAAATATTGTGGAGTTGAGAGTAGAAGAGGGACCCCAAAAATGATGTTGAAGATGTTTCAAAATCAAACAACAGTAGGTGAATTTAAGTACATAAAAAAATAAAATTAATCACTTGAGGACCACAGTGTTAAACCCCCCTAAAGACCAGGCCATTTTTCAGCTTTAAGGCGTCGCTGCAGGGCCGCACAACACAGCACACAAGTGATCCCCCCCCCCCCCCTTTTTTCTCCCCACCAACAGAGCTCTCTGTTGGTGGGGTCTACCGTCTGATCACTCCCCCAGTGTTTATTTATTTATTTTTGTATAAATATTTATTTTATTATTTTTATAATAAATGTCACTATTTTTTAAATAATTTTCTTACCCTCCCTCCGTCAGCCTATCACTGCAATCGGCTGTGATAGGCTTCAGCACGACCTTCTGCTAGCCCCATAGAAAGCAGTTCACGCCAATTGGCGCGGAGTGGTCCTGGGGCTGGCGCCACTTTCACGCCAATTGGCGTGGATCAGTCGGATAGTAGTTAAAGAATAAAGTACTTGTATTTAACATTATAAATAGACAACGCGTTTCGCAGGTCCCTGTCGGCTTCCTCCGTCAAATAGTCAGTGACTGAAAAGAGAAAAAACAACATACAGATGCTCGTAGTAGGATAAAAAGGTAGACAAAATATATACTTAACATTTATAGATCCAGACTAAGCCTAGGTTCACACTTGGTCCGTTAACGTATCCGTGGCTCCGTTTTTCAGGCCGGATCAAAACCGGAGACACGGATACCAGTGTTAAAGATAGCAGCCCTCTTCACCCATAAAAAAATACATCCATCTGCTTTCAGGGGACCCGTTTTCCAAACCTGAACGGAAGGTCCGGATTTGCTGCATTTTCACGGACCCCGGATACACGGAGGGTTAGTGAAAATGAATGGGGAAATCCGCCTCTACACAGGCAGTTTTGGACACAGAAACGGATCTGTTTCTGTGTCACAGCCTGTGGGTGAGAGGGCGCCGCCATGCTGGAGGGGTAGCAGGCAGGAAGGGGGTGGCAGCATGCAGTGGAGAGGGGTCCCCCCCCTCACCAGAGTCCCCCGTCCCCGCTCCCCCTCCAGCTAGTTTCACATAGAAAAATCATTTAAAATCAATATGTAGCAGGCGGGGAGCGGGGAGCTTCCTTGCGTCCCACCGCTGCCGCGCCACTTCCTGTAATTCTGTCCTCTGGTGTTCATTGGATAGCATTACAGGAAGTGACGTGGTGAGCGGCGGAGCGCAAGGAAGTAAGTTCCTCGCTCGCTGCCTGCTACATTACATTGATTTTTAATGATTTTTAAATTATTGAAACTAGCTGGAGGGGGAGTAGGAAAGGGGGTACCCACGTGAGGGAGTGGGGGGCCCCCTCCCCACCGCTGCCCCCCTTCCTGTCTGCTCTTCCCTCCAGCAGACGGGGCCCCACCCACCCACGGCCAGGGCTTGCAAAAAAAAGCCATTTCTCTCAAAATGGAGAGAAAAAATTGTTTACGAAAACGGATCCGTTCTGCAGGGTACAAGTGTGAACCTAGCCTTAATATACATTTCACAATAGTTAAAAAGTTTGAAAGTTAAAGAAGAAAGACAAGTTAAAAGAAAAGGTACCCATGTGTGTGTTTGTATGTATATATGAATATGTGTGTATGTGTGTGTGTGTGTATATGCGTGTGTGTGTGTGTGTGTGTGTGTGTGTCTGTGTCTGTGTATGTAGTTAGTTATCCCTTTAAAGGACACATCCAGGTAAAAAAACAAAAATCAACTTACCTTGGGCTTCCTCCAGCCCCTGACAGCCGTACTGTGTCCTTTATATATTTACATAGAAAGAGGGACAAAGTCCTGAAAGAGGGACAAATGAGAAGGAAAGAGGGACAGAGGGACAGGGCTCCCAAAGAGAGACTGTCCTTCTGAAAGAGGGACACTTGGGAGCTATGACTGCAATGAATGAGCCCATTGTTCTCTTATTTACCCATCCCGCAGGACACTGCTTGCTCATGCTTGTCTCGTCACTTGTGCAAGCTTTGCTCCTCCCCTTTTCAACAATTGAGGAATAATATTAAAAGTAGCCTTAAAGGATACCAGATGCGGAAGCATCTGGTGAAAACTAAACCTGTACTAAGTAGGAGGGCATTATCAAATACTCATCTCGCCTCCCGTTCCTCTCCGTCCCCCACCGCTCTTCTCCGGTCTGTCCCGTTGTCCTGGGCAACTTCGCCGACTCCAAACCCGGACATACTGCAGCGCGCATGCACAGAACGTCCTTTCTGCCATTCCGCTTTTACGCAGGTGCGAGCACGCCCCTGTCCTGTGACGTGATTACGCAGCCACAGGGGAGCAGAACGGACATACTATGGCCTGCACATCACAGTATGTCCGGGTTGGGAGTAGTTGAAGTCGCCCAGGACAATAGGACGGATCAGAGATGAGCAGCGGGGGACAGTGCTGGACGGGAGGTGCGGTGAATATTTGATTATGCCCCCCTACCCAGTAGGTTTAGTTTTTACCAGATGCTTTCCCATCTGGTATCCTTTAATAGATCACATGTAAGAGGCTTACGTCCTAGGTCCCACACTCTCAAATATTAGGAATTACATCACAGGGACGCTTGCCGCTAGAGATGAGCGTAATGACTTAATTACGATTTCGTGAAATTTCGCGTAATTAGTGTAATTACGATTATGGTTGTAAGTACATAATCGTAATGAAGAAGGATTTCGTGAAATTCCGCGTAAGCGTAATTTTCGCATTACAGTGAGTATCGCGAAATTACGTTTGCCTTGCATGCAACCGTTTGTAAGCATAGTTACATAACGTAATTTCGCGATAGTGCATATTACTGTAAGCGTTAATTTTCGCGTCGTTTTCGCGTTACGGTGGGTATCGCGAAATTACGTTTGCCTTGCATGCAAACGTTTGTAAGGGTAGTTTACACCCTTGAACTGCGCATGCTTAGTTTTTACATTATTTAACGCGAAAAAGCGTTTATATGCAAAAATTTGTTAGCGTTCGTCTGACTACCGCTGATTCGCTTCTGATTGGCTAATGCGAACAAGTAATTTTTTATAGCTAACAAGTAATTACGAAGTTCACAAAATTACGAAGAAATGTGAAATTACGTTATGGTTTAACGCGAAATTACGTTATGGTTTAACGCGAAATTACATTATGAACGAAACGCGAAGTTACGCGTTGAAAATTACGCTTACGGTATTTTCAATTACGATTTTAATGGCAATTACGCTACCATAATTTCGTATCGTAATAGCAAATTTTGCATGCATAATTATAGTAACGCGAAATTTCGAAAATTTCGGCTCAACCCTACTTGCCGCCCTCTTGGATTTGGAATTTCAAGTACAGGCTTTGGCATAAATTTAAGTTAACCCCCCCCCCCCCCCCTCTTACATTAAAATGTCCCATTTAGCTACATTTTATAACAACATCTAACTGCAGAAATGATGTATAGCAGCTGACCTGACAACCATCACCCCCTAACCATATGTGGAGCTTTAGAGATGAATGGACAAAGTTATATCTATTTTAGTAGCAATAGCTTACAAAAAGTGGATGTTACTTTCCAATATTTCAAAAACTCTTGACAGCTGCAGATCGTTGCAGATGTCTGTACAGAGACAGGTTTACTTCATCTCCTCAGTATCTTACTGTCAAAACTTCTGGCAAGAAAATTTTTTCTTGCTCTGATGTCTCCATGGCGATGCACAGAAATGATACTGACAGCGACTTGAGCAGCGGAGTATAATACTGACCTAAAAAAACAAAACTCTGTTTGGAATTTCAGGGTCAAGTAGCCAGTTTTGTTGGGTACATATCTATCACCTCCTTGTCACAGCTTCCTCCGTCATGTCACAACAAGATGCGGATCATCTGTCAAGTTCCTGAGACAATAACGCTGTAAAGTTACATTTCCCAAAAATAGCCCATCTCCCATTGCTGCCTGTGTGAAGTGATGCATGGTCGCCTTAGCCAACTCAAACTTAACTGTCATACGCTTGAAACTGATAGTTATAAAATGATACCTCAGACATTAAACAACTTCCGGGGTGAAATATTAAATCTAGTTATACTTACTTAGAAGTCATTTGGGTGTTCCGGTCGTCTCCAGGGTCCTGCTGGCAGCCTCTAAAGATCGCAGACCTCAGATGGGTCAGCATCTTCTGCTCAGGCTCAGTACTCTCCTGGTGACGTGGGCACATTCTCACACAGATGCCCTCGCATGTGCAGAAGACATCGACCCATCAGAGGTCGGCGATACTTAGAGGCTGCCAGTGGGAAACCGGAGAAGACCGGAACTGCGGCGAAGGACCCAAAGGACCCAAATGACCCAAAAAGCCCCAGGTAAGTAAAACTAGATTTAATATGTTACCTCGGGAGTCCTTTAAGACAGGAATTCCTATCGCCTAGAAAATCTCCAGCACATATTCCTGAATAGTTTCAATATAAAACTCTAAGGCCCTGCGTCCGCTTGTGCAAATTTCCCAACAGCAGTTTAACCTCTTGAGGACCATGGGCTTAAACCTCCCCTAGTGACCAGGCCATTTTTTTACAAAATGGGCCACTGCAACTTTAAGGCCAAGCTTCAGGGCCGCACAACATAGCACACAAGTGATCCCCCCCCCCCTTTTCTCCCCACCAACAAAGCTCTCCCAACCCCCCCTTTCCACATGTTTTTTTTTTTTTTTTTACAAATGTTTATCTTATTTCTTTTTTTATTAAATCTGCCTATTTATTTGCATTTTTTTCCTCCCTCCCTCCGAGCAGCCGGCCAATCACGGCGACCGGCTGTCATAGGCTTCAGCCTATGAGAGCCGATCGCTCTCTAGTGCCCCAGGGGGACAGCCGTGTGACACGGCTGTCCCCTGTACAGCGCGGCTGCAGATCGCAGTGCTGTACAATGTAATTAGACGGCAGTTTCGCCGTCTAACAGTCTTCTGAGCCGCTTGGAGATCTGCCACCTTCTGTGACCTCTCTGCACTTCAGCTTACCAAAAGGACCACAAGGGGGCCCACATCTACTAAATTACCTAGGGCCCCATTATATAGTATCTTAATCCATCTCGGCAAGTAATTGAAGAAAGTTAAGACTGTCACCATCAATATGTAGTTATGCTCTTTGACTCAATGACACAATGCTAGCAGCAACAAGTAATATAGCAATGTTTCGGAGGAGAACCCTCCTTTGTCATCAGGGCCGGAGCTACCATAGGAAAAAATAGGCAATTGCCCCAGGGCCCCAGAGCCTGTAGGGGCCCCCAAGGTGTCCCTCCCCATCTTAGCTGTTGCTCCCCAGGGACTCTGCAGAGTCTGTTAAGTTGGGAGGTGATTGGGGGAGGGTCAGCAGCCAGATCAGGGGCCTAGGAGGGACATTTGGCTGCAACAAAGGGCCTCTAATGACGATTTTTGGTCGGGGGTGTCTTTTTTGGGGCCCCCAGGCTAATTTTGCCCTAGGGCCCCATTGTTACTTGAACCGGCCCTGTTTGTCATGCTGTGTCAGTGTTTCAACATTATATGCTAATATCAGCTTTATATAGTGTCAGCATACCTGGAGTTGAAAATGATCATGAAACACTTCCGCCCAGGTGGTGTCTGCTCCCCTACAATCTCGAACTTCTGCATTCTGTGTTGCAAGTAAAGTAGACGGATGTCATAGCCTGTTGTTTCTTCCCCTCCACGCTGCAACAGGATATGACATCCTGCTATAGCCATAAATAAAAATACAGTCTATGGCATGGCAGCGCCCAAATCAGGCACTGCGCGGCACTGAGTAGGTGCCAAGAATACCTGACTTCCAGGTACTAAAGCCTGGGGTCCAGGATGTATGTGTAGGAGGTGGGTGTGGTCAGGGCCGGTTTAAGCAACAATGGGGCCCCAGGGCGAAATTAACCTGGGGGGCCCCCAACAGATACCCCGGAACAAAAATCAGCATTAAGGGACCTTTTTTGCAGCTGGTATAGTCAGGGTGTGAAGCCCCAATCGGACGGAGCTCCATATTCTGGCTATCCCAGCCTGCACGGGGGACAAGGGTTTTAAAAGTTTCAGGAGGGGGGACCCCACATAATTTAAAAAAAAAAAATTCCCACACTCTAAACATACAAAAAAAAATTTGGGAATATAGGAAAAAATGCCAGGGATCTTCGTACAGAGATATTGCGGCTGTATAGCGATCCCTGGCCAAAGCGCTGCGGCTGCGTATAGACCCCCTGGAAACCCCGTCAGGAAATTCATTGCTCTTTCTTTTGATACATGTAAAATTACACTACCGTTAGGTTTGCTACTAAAAGTGACATTTACCGCATTTAAAAGTATACTTTTTTCCTTTGAAACTTTAAAATCGATTTTCTCAAAAACTATAAGGTCTTTTTGAAAATTGTTTTTTCCTCTTATTCCCAATGATCTTCTTAACATATCCTGCAAATGTTTAGGGTTTCTAGCATTTAAGGTGGATTTGCTATTAACCGTTAAATTTGGCGGGTTTTTAAATGTGTATTTTTTTTTCCTTTGAAACTTTAAGATTGATATTCTCAAAAACGATAAGGTCTTTTTGAATTTTTTTCCTCTTGTAGCCACTGGGGGCCCCTACAGGCTCTGGGGCAATTGCCTCCTTTGCCTCTATGGTAGCGCCGGCCCTGGGTGTGGTGGCACAAACCGGGCCGTATAACTGCCATTTTGCATAAATCTGTCACTTGGCCACATTTGGTCCAGATAAAAGGAATCCAGACAACATGAGTCCAAGTATCGAATCAACGTGAAAGAGCCCCCCCCCCCCCCCCCCGGGGGCTCGTCTCACAAGGGTCATAAAACAAGTGTGACCATCAAGATCTTCCCCATAACAAGAGTGGCCACAAAAACACCTGATCTGGAGTATGGGAGGGAAGGAAGGTTAGTGGCTTGGGCCCCCCTACACCTTTGGCCCCCCAGTAGTAGGGGCTGCTCCACTGTAGTTACACCCCTGACCGTACGTCTGTCTACTGCCTCCGCACGCACCCCGTCCTTAGTACCTAAATCCTAATTGTATTGCTGAACAGGTTGTTACTTGCATTCTGCACAATTGGCACATTAACTGTCGATCGTGCTCATCTGTACTTGATTTAGTTACTGTTTATTTATTCCCAGTAATGAGAGTTCTAGGCCTCGATTCATCATTGTCTTTGAGATAACTTTTTCCAGTTCATTAAATTACTGAATTCGAAGTTTATCGTTTTCTAGTTGTATTCATCAAGGTTTTTCCGCATTTGGTGTGAATTCGATAACAATTCGGTAACCATTCAGTAATGTGTCGATATTTCCATTTTTTAACACAAGGCCATAAGATTCCCATGGAATTGTGGGTAAAAGGCAGTCCTTTGAACACTACGTTGCAACATTCTGAATAGGGCTTAACACCTGGACCAGGATTCTGGAAGTGGCATGGGACAATCCCACAATTTCGCCAGCTGCGGCTTGATAGGAGCCTTTTCTGAAAAAAATATAGTGCAGCTAGCAATTTCGTTAACCCTGGCACTGCCTGTGTTCTCTTACAAGATGATTCAAGAGAAATGCAGATTTCCTGGTATAGCAAATAAATCCATTCTCCTGCAAATTGATATGGTTCTAGACCTTATTCTTGCCCTTCTGCGCCTTTGAATCACTCTCAGCTGATACATAACCACTTCAAACGGCTCCATCTTCTCTGTCAGCAAATGATCTGACAGGAATAACGACAGAGCAGTGAAGGAGATAACTAATCCTAAATGTAACGCTAAACCACACCCACTTTCATTTTCATGAATTGCACTTTCTTCCGTTTTATCTCATCATTACCAAATGATTACCGAATGCTCGCTAACAGCTGTAGATAACTTTGTTGAATCCTGAAATCAACTTATCGAGTTTGGTATTTTACCAAGCTGTCGGTAATTGATTCGATAAGTTTTGATGAATCGAGGCCCTAGTCTTGGATGCTATTTTCCGAGGGTTCTGCCAACGATTTTACTCATCTCAATAGATTATGATAGACTAGACATCTCGATAGACTATGAGTTTTTTTTTCTTTTCTAAAAATGATACACCAAACATGTTGTGCTTTTTATCCCCCTAGGCTCGGAATACTGCTGTTTGTGTGCACTCTCAGCTCCCACACAGACAGAACATCCTGTGCAGAATATTTCACATCCAAGCGCTGTGCGTTGATGAGCGTACTGCGGCTTACATCTCAAGCTTCATTTCTAGTTGAGGGCGAAAGTTCAGGTCCTAAAACTAGCCCTCAATTTCCTTCCTAAATTAAAGGTAAACATTGTGGAGGATTGGTTTTAACATCATCCAATCTCTTCTCTTCTGTATTAAATAAACTGATGTAAATTGAATGCTAATCATTTTATTATAATGTGCCAGAAAGTGTTTTCTTGTCCACGCATTGGTTGAAGAATCGATGTCGCACTATAGCAACTGCTGTCAGATCTGTACACCAGTTACCCTGGAGATTCAGGTGCTGAATCTTTAGTAATAAAATTACCGGAAGAGCGGCTAACAATCGGTTTCTATTAAATAGGTAAACAGAGTAATAATAAAGTACATGAAAAAAATCCCTTAAAGAAAACCTGTAATGAAAAAAGTTCCCCTGGGGGGTACTCACCTCAGTAGGGGGAAGCCTCTGGACCCTATCGAGGCTTCCCCCGTCCTCCTGTGTCCCACGGTGGTCTAGCTGCAGCCCCCGGAACACACAGGCGACAAATCCGACAGCCTGTGTAATATTTACCTTTTCGGGCTCCAGCGGGGGCGCTGTTGCGGCTCTTCTGACGGAGATAGGCGAAAATAGCTGATCTCCGTCGGGTCCACTGTACTGCGCCTGCGCTGGAGCCAAAAGGTAAATATTTACATCGCCGCCGCTCTGGGAGGATTTTCTTCGCCGCCGTGGGACCAAGGAGGACGGTGGAAGCCTCAATAGGATCCAGAGCCTTTCCCCACCCGAGGTGAGTACCCCCCAGGGGAGATTTTTTCATTACAGATTTTCTTTAACCCCCATGGCGTTATGAATCTTTCTGGATTTTAGGGCCTAAAAGCGTTGCAATTCTTTTTTCACCCTTTCAGACCCTAAAACCTGGAAAAAAACATGCTGCCAGGGAGATCCGCAGCAGTTCCAGAAATCACTCATGTCCCTGGCTCCAATGCTGCAGTTTTCCCTCCATCCTCCGGGTGGGGTTGCAGCTCTAAAGTGAGATTGCCGGCTGTTCATGACAGTCAAGTGATCTCACCAGGAGGAAGCAGAGCCCCGGAGGAGAGGAAGAAGAATGGCGGTTGATGTCGGGATCCCCGGGAGGTATGTAGAAACCCTCCCGCTGCGCGCATTGCTCTGCACTCAGCCTCCGGCGGCTACCCCGAGCACAGGTCCCTAGCTCGGGAATACCGCCAAGGAGGTTAAAGCAAAAGCAAAGTGAAAATAAACTTATGAGATAATGAATAGTATGTGTAGTGCAACTAAGAACTAGAACATTAGTAGCAAATCATATTGTTTTCCAGGACAGGAAGAGTTAAGAAACGTCACTTGTTATCTATGCAAAAGGGCTTCTCTGAGCTAGTTAACCCAGCTTGTGTGGAATAAAATCCTGCTTTCTGATGCGCTTAAACATCAAAGGAACAGTGAGAGAAAATTTGAGATAAGGTTACTGCAGGGAACTTAGTGCAAAGAGTCATTAGCTCTGCTCTGTTTTATAGTTTAAAATACAGTGTGTGGTTTGTAAACTGCCAATATGGCAGAATGATGCAATGCTATTAAAAAAAAAAAAAAAAAAAAAAAAAGCTATACAACTGAAATTAAAGCGGATCCAAGATGAAAAACTAACTATAACAAGTAACTTGTCTATATATCTTTCCTAAAGTTTAGATAGTTTACACAGCAAATCTAGCTGCAAACAGTTTTAATAGAATATGATTATTTCTTCCTGTGATATGATGACAGCAGCCATGTTGTTTGTAAACATTACACAGAGGCAGGCTTATCTGTATCTTGAGCAAAAAAACCTAATTCCCCCTCCTCCTCCCTCCTCCCCTCTGCCTCTGAAATCTCTGCCTAGTAATACCTCCCCCTCCTCCTGCCCAGACTGAGCTCCCATGAGCCTACTACTGCCTAGGCTCTCTGAAAACCTGTGGGCGTGGCTTGTTTAGTTTATCAGGAATTAGAGTATTAAAAATAAAACAAAAAAGTATTTGGCTTGAGGAATGCCCCATAAACAATAGGAAAGGAACACAATTATGCAATGAGTAAAAGTTCACCTCGGATCCACTTTAAAGATAAGAGACTCTTTTTCTTTGCTGCTAATGGGGGGATTCTCAGGGATTTATTTATTTTCAAAAGCACTTAGTGAATGGCAGTTGCTCTGTCCGACTGCCAAAAAAACTGTGTAGCGAGCAGGGAAACTGGCCAGCATCGTTGTTTAAATGCTTTTTAGGGAATATAGCTTTTTAAAAAGGACCTTCAGCCTAAACAAAAATACTGTCATTAAGTTACATTAGTTATGTTAATTAAAACAGATAGGTAATATAATCTCTTACCCACCCCGTTTTAAAAGAACAGGCAAATGTTTGATTTCATGAGGGCAGCCATCTTATTGGTTGAAAGGAGGTGACAGGGAGCATGAGACACAGTTCCAACTGTCCTGTGTGCTGATCACCCCTCCTAGCTGCTAGGCAACGTGAATAACAACATAGGAAATCCCATCATGCTTTGGACAGCATCAGGGAAAAAAAGCCCGGGCAGTTTTCTTTGATGGGTGGAGCTCAGCTAAAAATTCAGCTAAAAATGGTGCTTTGGTAAGAAAAACAAAGTTCTGATGCTGTGAAACTGTTAAAGAAACACCAAGCCTTTTCAGTTCTGCTGAGTAGATTTTTAGTCTGGAGGTTCACTTTAAGAGTAAAAGCCTTGCTTAAAATCCCCTATGAAGATATGTACTAGTCCAAAACCTGTCACTTCTGTCAGATTTCTTCTACCTACTTTAAGTGACAGCAACATAGGAGAAAAGTCATTTATGGCTCATTTTACTCTGGAAAAAAATGTACTTCTTATTTGCTATATATTATGGCCATCATGTTACAGTTGTCACTGTAATTACTATGTCTACCAATTCTGTATTATGTAGCCATGTCTATTCCTTCGGTTACCTTCCTGTGGTGAAGAAACCTGTGTATCTCAACAAAGCAATGCTCTAAGAACGTGTAGGGCCACCTAAACGAGCAGGCCAGGTCATTGCAGAGAGATCAGACTAAAAAACGATCTGCTGGCAGCCCACATAAGATAACTTTTGCCAAGAAAGCCAGATGAACAGAAACAACCAGAGTTATGTCGATACGGCAGATGAGTCCTCCGGGCGTATGTATATGTACATCGTCGGTAAGTTGGGCACAGGGCGAGCCGGATGACGGCTCTCCCTGCTGCCGCTAAACTCCCTGGAGGTGTTAAATGTTATTCCTCCTCCGAGATGTAGCAACTAAGCGGGAGATCATAGCACTGCTGCAATGAGAGTGACCAGCTTCGGTACAACAAGTTACTTGGGAAGAGCATAAGACTAGTACGACTAGAGGAAGAGCTAACGATGCTGATGGATTTAAGCCAAGAGAACATCCAAATGTTGAGGTGCTCATATGGATCAAAAGGACAGTCCAATGCTGCAAAAGACAATATACCATCAAATCTATGAATGGAAGGAAAGCTGGACGTGATCAAAGATGAGATGACAAGGATAAACATTGACATCCTGAGAATAAAAATAGCCCGAACGGTTCACCGGCGGACAGTTCCCGGTGAATTTCGGCTGTTCGCGTACTTCGTGAACATATGGCGTGTTTGACCCACCCCCATACATCATCATGAAACCAAACTTTGACCCCTTACCTAACAGTCAGCAGACACATGGCAGCCAATCAGCTAGCACCCCCTCCTAGACCCCCTCATTCCCCTATCAAAAAGCAGATGCGGTGGCCATATTGGATCAATTCTCTTCTGGCTGCTGACTGTTAGTGAGAGCACGGTCAGACTCAGGGGCGTACCTGGTTAATTTAGAGCCTATGGCAAACACTGAAATTGCGCCCCTCTCCCCTTGCCCCGAGCCCCCTTCCTCTCTAAAAACAGCATCCTTTCTTGTGCACATGTTATGATTGCCTGTGTTTTTTTTTTTTTTTTTGGGCTCGAGATATCTCTGAAGTTACTTTTTTGGAAATATCTCTTCTTATTCCCTCTCTGCCATCTTTCCTAACAAATATGACACGCATGAACTACATACATAAGTTAAGAAGTCATGTTCCCCAGATAACATAAATAATCTGACCTAAGGTCTGAGTGATAGGGGTGCAGCACAGGGGCAAGCATGGAGCCCATGTTGCTGTGGCGCCAATGGCACGAGCCATGCCTGCACCCCTCTAGATACACCTCTGGCTCAGACTTTCTGCAGATACTGTAGGTAGGGAAAGCATTAGCTAGGCCTGTGTTCTTGAAGGCTAGCACATCGGTCTACTGTGAATTCTTTTTTATGTGACACTCCACATCCCACACCCAGAGCTGTGTGTACACTACTGCTATTGTTGTTGCCTCATTAAGTTGCAGGCACAGAACCACTCCAGTGCATTATTATGTCACTGTATTCTCATAGTACTATTGCATTTCTCTGTGTGAGGCACTCCACAGCCCACTGACACCCAGAGCTGTGCATAATGGGATTTCTGCCCTTTAGGAGTTAAAACCCAACTTTGCGTCAACTCCGTAATTTTTGATGGGACTTTTGGCATGGACCCCCCTCCGGCATGCCACAGTCCAGGTGTTAGACCCCTTGAAACAACTCTTCCATCACTTTCGTGGCCAGAAACAGTCTTTGTAGGTTTTACAATTCGAACATTTGTGGAAGTTTGCGTTCGCAATTCTATGTTCGCGACATCTCTACCTGAGAATAAATGAACTAAAATGGACTGGCACTTGTCATTTTATATCTGACATACATCAGAGTTCCTATTGTGGACAGGATACTCGCAGAAGAAGTGGAGTAGCCTTCATCATCAATAAAACGGAGTCAACATAATTTCTTGGTTACAATCCAAAAAGTGACGGAACGATCTCACTAAGATTGCAAAGCAAACCATTCAACATAACACTGATTCAAGTTTATGCTCCAACAACTGAAGCCGATAAGAAGGAAGTGGAACAGTTTTACGATGATTTGCAACAGCTACTGGACACAGCGCCCAAGAAAGACATTACATATAGGGATGGTTGAACATTTAGATTTTGTGTTCGTAAATGCGTTCAGAAATTTTACTGCAAAAATTTGCTAAATGATCATTTGCGGCAAGCTCCATCAACTTTAATGGCAAGCTAACTTCTAAAACCTTTAGGGCATTTCTGCAGCCAGCATTTCTTTAAAAAGGTGTACAAAGTTACCAAAAAAACAGACAGTGGCATGGCTGAAGAGAATCCATCTCAAAATAGTCACCATAGAATAGATTATGTATTATGTGAAAACACTTGTTTAAAGAAATGTCAATGGCCATTGACTTAAAGAAGTTATCAGGCAAATTTATCAAAATAAGCGCTACTTTCCCGGGGGCTTCCTCCAGCCCCAAGCTCCCAGCATGTCCCTCGCCGTAGCTCTCCCCACAGCCGTTCGCCGCAGCTCCGTTCTGGTCCCCGGCAATGACGTCAGGCCGACCTCCAGGTCGGTCCGTACTGCGCCTGTGCGAGTGGCGCTGTCAATCACCGCCACGTGGACCAGAGCGGAGTCCGTCCCGATCTACGTGGCGGGCATATAAAACTTGCACCGGGGCCCACAGATCTTAGCTGTTAGAGTGCTGTTGGCACCACAAGCATGGCCGCTTGGATTGGAAAAGATTAGCTCACATTCCAATCCAAAAAAAGGAATTGCCAACAAATGCTCAAATTATCGTACAATTGCACTTATCTCACATTCTAGCAAGGTAATGCTCAACATTCTACAAGCCACACTGCAGCAATAAAGGTGCGAGAACTGCCAGATGTACAAGCTGGTTTTAGAAGAGGGAGAGGCACAAGGGACCATATTGCCAACATCTGATGGATAATAGAGAAAGCAATGGAATTACAGAACAATGTCTACTTTTGGATCAGTAGGACTGCCAGGCAGTGGGCATTGTTTAACCCTTTAGCAGTCAATTTAGTGATCCAGGCCAAATTTATCTTAGCACATTATTTTACTTCCTATTTGTTACATTTCCTTGCTACTAAATAGTACTACTGTAATGTGTATTCATGGCCACTTGTCACTAGGGGGCAGTGTGAGGCAATAACAGGGGAAGTCTGCTTTTAGTTTCTATATCCTCTTCTAGCAGAGAGAGATCAAAGCATTCCAAGAATTTACAGCAGGAGTTCTGCTGACTGACGTCAAAGGCAGCGCACCATTTCAAAGGAGATAACTCTATTGAAGCTTCTATTAGGTTAAAGGGAAATAAATATGATGCAGGTAGAGAAAAAAAAGGGGACAACTGGCACTCGTTGCAAACTGGATCATGAGCAATTGGATTGTCAGGACCTCACCACCTGTAGAAGACTTCATCTAGTAAGCTAGAAAGAAAGCGGGTCTGCTGCCTCAGTGAAAATGTAATCCAATAGGTACAGTAAGGTTACATCAAAGAGTACAGAAAGACGGCTTGATAGCCGTTTTGCAAGTCCCCCTGCTTCGTCAGAGGCCAAAAAGGTGGAGTACACAGTAGGTCTCCATATTATATACTAAAAGTAATGTCCAGTAACTTACCCCTATAACGTCCCTCTCACTCAGTGCGCCGTGCGCCACAGTCGAGTGAGGCCCGCCTATTCTAGGTACGCCCCCACCGCTGCTGCACCCAATCGCAGAGAGCACAAGGTTGGCCAATCAGTGCTGGAAGCCTCCGGTCACATGTAGCTGCTCAGCGTATGATAAAATGGTGAAATAAATATGGCAGCCTTCATATCCTTCTTATCTCTGGTGTCCTTGGGGGGGGGGGGGGCGTGGTCAATTAATTTCCATTACTAGGATATCACTTGACAAGGGAGCCTGCCCTCCACCCTGTTCCGCCACCACACCACAATCGCTTAGCTCGATTATGAAGAAAAACCTCCTCTTGAATTTGTGCTTTTCTTGCTGTAGATCTCTGGAGATCCTATGTACACCCAATAAATCCCATTCATTTTAATCAGCAGTTGTGTGCTGGGGGAATGACACGTACAGCGATGAAATAGAGAAGCGTCCTGTGATTTTCCATCCAGAAATAAGCAAGATAAGGCCGACATGCCACCAGCGTTCCGCCACTCCTGCAGTTTGATGCCGCGATGTGAAGCGTGACAGTAAAGTGAAGAGCGGATGATCTGTTCCTGTCACTTCCATCAAAGCGCGGCGCGCAGCACATGGCGAGACGAAAGAGGAAGTGTCACCGTTCCCAAGAGCTTACACTCCGTTTGCTGCCAATGCATTGAGCAAATTAACCATGCAGAATACCGAAGTGGAACACCGAAACTCAAAAAATTGCCAAAACTTTTCCAAACAAAAAGAGAAGTTCATGTGATCTACAAAAATATGGACAACAGATATCTGAATTATAGACCTCAGGAGTTGAAAATATTTACTTTTGCTATTTTACCATACACCAAATTCAGCATTAGGGATGCTCATGCCGATCTTGGATCGGAAATCAAAAAATGGAAATTTAATTTTTGGGCAATTATAACACTACCGCAAGTCATTAATTTTAGCCCAATCACAGAACTCGGAAGCATTAGGCCAATCAGAGAATGTAGAGTCAACTCGGAATTATTTGGCCAATCACTTAACCTATCCACCCTACCTTATGCCTAACCCAAACCTCCCCCTAGTAGTGCCTAAATGGAACCTCTCCACCTAATCCCTAACCCTAATTCACATGTGTGCTGTGGTGGAGGATCCAGGAGACCATGTCAGTGTTACAGCACCACTCAGTGATGGAAGAGGGGTGATGGAAGAGTCCCTTCCATTTCTTCCATTACCCCTCTTCCACCACCGGGTAGTGCTGAAGTGCCTGGTTCCCGATCATGTCATATCATGTGATCAGATGAGATCGGGACCCAGAAGACCTGTCGGAAGTTCAGAGCTGCCGGTGGAGAAAGAGAAGAAGCCGTATTGAACAGGCAAATATAACTGCTTACTGCCACACGCACTAGGCAGCCAAAAGATATATATAGACAGCAGTGATAAGCAAAAATGTTACGCTAATATTGTTTTTGCCATCATTTTCATGGAAATAATGTTACATTCGATTTTCAATCAAAAACTTGTTTTGTTATTTTTTTGTGTGTTTTTCATGCTTTTTGCAAAATATCATGGTAAAAATATATATTTTTTGCGTTTTTGCAGTAAAAGTTGTCGCGGTAAAAATACAGGTTTTCTGCATTGTCACGCTTTTTCAGGATTAAAATTTAGATTTCTAGTATTTTTGTGGTAGAACATTTACTAAAAACACGAAAATACAAGCCTATTTTTCGTGAAAGTTTCTCAAAAGTGAACATTGCATTTTCAATGTGAAAATAACAGGTGAAAATTCGCACTGTTCAAATGTTTGTGATTTCATGGGGCAGCCATCTTTTTCATGGGGCAGCCATCTTTTTCATGGGGGCAGCCATCTTTTTGGTTGAAAGTAGAGTTGGGCCGAACGGTTCGCCTGCGAACGGTTCCATGCGAACTTCCGTGGTTCGCGTTCGCGTCCCGCAGGCGAACCTTTGCGGAAGTTCGGTTTGCCCCATAATGCACATGGAGGGTCAACTTTGACCCTCTACATCACAGTCAGCAGGCCCAGTGTAGCCAATTAGGCTACACTAGCCCCTGGAGCCCCACTCCCCTTATATAAGGCAGGCAGCGGCGGCCATTACGGTCACTCGTGTGCCTGCATTAGTGAGAGTAGGGCGAGCTGCTGCAGACTGTCTCTCATAGGGAAAGATTAGTTAGGCTTAGCTTGTTCCTGGCTGCATACCTGTTCTGTGAACCCAACACTGCATACCTGTTCTGTAAACCCACCACTGCATACCTGTACTGTGAACCCACCACTGCATACCTGTTAGGTGAACCCAACACTGCATACCTGTTCTGTGAACCCACCACTGCATACCTGTACTGTGAACCCACCACTGCATACCTGTACTGTGAACCCACCACTGCATACCTGTTCTGTGAACCCAACACTGCATACCTGTTCTGTGAACCCACCACTGCATACCTGTTCAGTGAACCCACCACTGCATACCTGTTCAGTGAACCTGCCACTGCATACCTGTTCTGTGAACCCACCACTGCATACCTGTTCTGTGAACCCACCACTGCATACCTGTTCTGTGAACCCACCACTGCATACCTGTTGTGTTCAGTGAACCTGCCACTGCATACCTGTTCTGTTCAGTGGACCTGCCACTGTATACCTGTTCAGTGAACCCGCCACTGCATACCTGTTGTGTTCAGTGAACCTGCCACTGCACACCTGTTCTGTGAACCCTCCACTGCATACCTTTTCTGTTCAGTGGACCCGCCACTGTATACCTGTTCTGTTCAGTGAACACGCCACTGTATACCTGTTCAGTGAACCCGCAACTGCATACCTGTTCTGTTCAGTGAACCTGCCACTGCATACCTGTTCTGTGAACCCACCACTGTATACCTGTACTGTTCAGTGAACCCGCCACTGCATACCTGTTCTGTTCAGTGGACCCGCTACTGTATACCTGTTCTGTTCAGTGAACCCGCCACTGTATACCTGTACTGTTCAGTGAACCCGCCACTGCATACCTGTTCTGTTCAGTGGAGCCGCTACTGTATACCGGTTCTGTTCAGTGAACCCGCCACTGCATACCTGTTGTGTGCAGTGAACCCGCCACTGTATACCTGTACTGTTCAGTGAACCCGCCACTGCATACCTGTACTGTTCAGTGAACCCGCTACTGCATACCTGTTGTGTTCAGTGAACCCGCCACTGCATACCTGTTCTGTTCAGTGAACCTGTCACTGCATACCTGTTCTGTGAACCCGCCACTGTATACCTGTACTGTTCAGTGAACCCGCCACTGCATACCTGTTCTGTTCAGTGGAGCCGCTACTGTATACCTGTTCTGTTCAGTGAACCCGCCACTGCATACCTGTTGTGTTCAGTGAACCCGCCACTGTATACCTGTACTGTTCAGTGAACCCACCACTGCATACCTGTACTGTTCAGTGAACCCGCTACTGCATACCTGTTCTGTTCAGTGGAGCCGCTACTGTATACCTGTTCTGTTCAGTGAACCCGCCACTGCATACCTGTTGTGTTCAGTGAACCCGCCACTGTATACCTGTACTGTTCAGTGAACCCGCCACTGCATACCTGTACTGTTCAGTGAACCCGCTACTGCATACCTGTTGTGTTCAGTGAACCCGCCACTCCATACCTGTTCTGTTCAGTGAACCCGCCACTGCATACCTGTTCTGTTCAGTGAACCTGCCACTGCATACCTGTTCTGTGAACCCGCCACTGTATACCTGTACTGTTCAGTGAACCCTCCACTGCATACCTGTTGTGTTCAGTGAACCTGCCACTGTATACCTGTTCTGTGAACCCGCCACTGTATACCTGTACTGTTCAGTGAACCCGCCACTGCTTACCTGTTGTGTTCAGTGAACCTTCCACTGTATACCTGTTCTGTTCAGTGAACCCGCCACTGTATACCTGTTCAGTGAACCCACCACTGCATACCTGTTCTGTTCAGTGAACCTGCCACTGCATACCTGTTCTGTGAACCCGCCACTGTATACCTGTACTGTTCAGTGAACCCGCCACTGCATACCTGTTGTGTTCAGTGAACCTGCCACTGCATACCTGTTCTGTGAACCCGCCACTGCATACCTGTTCTGTTCAGTGGACCCGCCACTGTATACCTGTTCTGTTCAGTGAACACGCCACTGTATACCTGTTCTGTTCAGTGAACCTGCCACTGCATACCTGTTCTGTGAACCCGCCACTGTATACCTGTACTGTTCAGTGAACCCGCCACTGCATACCTGTTCTGTTCAGTGGACCCGCTACTGTATACCTGTTCTGTTCAGTGAACCCACCACTGTATACCTGTACTGTTTAGTGAACCCGCCACTGCATACCTGTTGTGTTCAGTGAACCCGCCACTGTATACCTGTACTGTTCAGTGAACCCGCCACTGCATACCTGTACTGTTCAGTGAACCCGCCACTGCATACCTGTTGTGTTCAGTGAACCCGCCACTGCATACCTGTTCTGTTCAGTGAACCTGCCACTGCATACCTGTTCTGTGAACCCGCCACAGTATACCTGACCTGTTCTGTGAACCTGCCACTGCATACCTGTTCTGTGAACCCGCCACTGTATACCTGACCTGTTCTGTGAACCTGCCACTGCATACCTGTTCTGTTCAGTGAACCTGCCACTGCATACCTGTTCTGTGAACCCGCCACTGTATACCTGTTCTGTTCAGTGAACCCACCGCATCAGTGCGCATACCTGTGCAGTTAAGTGAACCCACCTACCTACGTGAGTGCACGCAGTGTGATATACCACTCCGTGCATACCCGATATGGACAAAACAGGTAGAGGAAGAGGTAGTGCCAGAGCCAGAGGAAGGCCGGTCTGCGCGAGGTCGTGTAAATGTAATTTCGTGTGGACCTGGCCCACAGTACAGTGCTCGGAAGAAGGCACGTCCCATCACCTCCCAAGATTGTCAGGACGTGGTTGAGTATTTAGCGACACAGAACACCTCATCTTGCTCAGCCACCAGCGCTACTACTAGCACCACTTCCGCTGCATTTGACACTTCGCAAGAATTATTTAGTGTTGAAATCACTGATGCACAGCCATTGTTGTTACAGCCAGATGAATTTTCACCAGCTCATATGTCTGAGTTACGCGGCAACACTATGGATGTAACGTGTAAGGAGGATGAAGGACCTACTGATGGTGCATGTTTGGATTTGTCTGAGGCAAGCGAAGCTGGGCAGGATGATTATGATGATGACGATGATAGGGATCCTCTGTATGTTCCCAATAGAGGAGATGAAGAGGGGGACAGTTCAGAGGGGGAGTCAGAGAGTAGTAGGAGGAGAGAAGTTGCTGAAAGAAGCTGGGGCAGCTCTTTGTCAGAAACAGCTGGTGGCAGTGTCCGGCACCATGTATCGCCACCTATGTACAGCCAGCCAACTTGCCCTTCAGCATCAGCTGCTGAGGTCCCCATAGTGCTCACATCCCAGGGTGGCTCAGCGGTGTGGAAATTTTTTAATGTGTGTGCCTCAGATCGGAGCAAAGCCATCTGTTCGCTCTGCCAACAAAAATTGAGCCGTAGAAAGGCCAACACTCACGTAGGGACAAGTGCCTTACGAAGGCACCTGGAGAAAAGGCACAAACAGCAATGGGATGGCCACCTGAGCAAAAGCAGCAGCAGCACACAAAAAAAAAGTCACCCTCCTTCTCCTCTTCCTCCTTCAGGTGCATCATCTGCTTCTGCCGCTTTCTCCCTTCCACCTTCACAGGCACCCTCCTCCACTCCGCCTCTGCCCTTGAGCGGTTCCTGCTCCTCTGCCCACAGCAGCAGTCAGGTGTCCGTGAAGGAAATGTTTGAGCGGAAGAAGCCAATTTCGGCCAGTCACCCCCTTGCCCGGCGTCTGACAGCTGGCGTGGCGGAACTGTTAGCTCGCCAGCTGTTACCATACCGGCTGGTGGACTCTGAGGCCTTCCGTAAATTTGTGGCCATTGGAACACCGCAGTGGAAGATGCCAGGCCGCACTTATTTTTCGAGAAAGGCCATACCCCAACTGCACCGTGAAGTTGAGAGGCAAGTGGTGTCATCTCTTGCGAAGAGCGTTGGGTCAAGGGTACACCTGACCACGGATGCCTGGTTTGCCAAGCACGGGCAGGGCCGCTACATTACGTACACAGCCCGTTGGGTCAACCTGGTGGTGAACGATGGCAAGCAGGGCACAGCGGACCAAATTGTGACACCTCCACGGCTTGCAGGCAGGCCTCCTGCCACCTCCTCTCCTCCTGCTACATGCTCTTCGCTGTCCTCCTCCTCCTTGGCTGAGTGGCAGTTCTCCTCTCCAGCTACACAGCCCCAGCTCCGCAGGGCCTATGCTGCATGCCAGGTACGACGGTGTCACGCCATCTTAGACATGTCTTGTCTCAAAGCGGAGAGTCACACTGGAGCAGCTCTCCTGGCTGCTCTTAAGAAACAGGTGGATGAGTGGCTGACCCCGCACCACCTGGAGATAGGCAACGTGGTGTGCGACAACGGCAGCAATCTGCTTGCCGCTTTGCATATGGGGAAGCTGACACACATACCCTGCATGGCACATGTCATGAATCTAGTTGTTTAAAGATTTGTGGCAAAGTACCCTGGCTTAGCGGATGTCCTGAAGCAGGCCAGGAAGGTCTGTGGGCATTTGAGGCGGTCTTACACAGCCATAACACGCTTTGCGGAAATTCAGCGGAAAAACAACATGCCGGTGAGACGCCTCATTTGCGATAGCCTGACTCGCTGGAATTCGACCCTGCTCATGTTCTCCCGCCTGCTAAAACAGAAGAAAGCCGTTACCCACTACCTCTACAACTACAGTAGAATGAAACAGTCTGGGAAGATGGGGATGTTCTGGCCTGACAACTGGACACTGATGAAAAATGCATGCAGGCTCATGCGGCCGTTTGAGGAGGTGACCAACCTGGTGAGCCGCAGTGAGGGCACCATCAGCGACTTAATTCCCTACGCTTACTTCTTGGAGCGTGCTGTGCGTAGAGTGGCGGATGAAGCTGCGAATGAGCGTGACCAGGAACCGTTACGGCAGGAACAGGCATGGGACCAATTTTCATCAGACCCAGCTGTTTCCTCAAAACCTGCGGCAGCACAGAGGGGGGAGGAGGAGGAAGAAGAGAAGTCATGTGCAGAAGATGAGTCAGACTCAGAGGATGATGAGCAAGGTGTTTCTTTGGGGGAGGAGGAGGAGGAGGGGACGGCGGCAGGAGAACACCCACAGCAGGCGTCGCCGGGGGCTTGTGCTGCTCAACCTTCCCGTGGTATTGTTCGCGGCTGGGGGGAGGAGGTTGACTTACGTGACGTCACTGAGGAAGAGCAAGAGGAGATGGAGGGTACTGGATCCGACTTTGTGCAGATGTCGTCTTTTATGCTGTCCTGCCTGTTGAGGGACCCCCGTATAAAAAACCTCAAGGGGAATGAGCTGTACTGGGTGGCCACACTACTAGACCCTCGGTACAGGCACAAAGTGGCGGACCTGTTACCAACTCACCTGAAGGTGGAAAGGATGCAGCACATGCAGAACCAGCTGTCAACTATGCTTTACAATGCCTTTAAGGGTGATGTGACAGCACAACGCCAGCAAGGTACCACTGCCACTAATCCTCCTCCCGTGTCCACGCAGTCAAAGACAGGACGCTCCAGCGATCTCATGGTGATGTCGGACATGCGGACGTTCTTTAGTCCAACGCCTCGCCGTAGCCCTTCCGGATCCACCCTCCACCAACACCTGGAACGGCAGGTAGCCGACTACCTGGCCTTAAGTGTGGATGTAGACACTGCTGTGAACAGCGATGAGGAACCCTTGAACTACTGGGTGCGCAGGCTTGACCTGTGGCCAGAGCTGTCCCAATTTGCCATCCAACTTCTCTCCTGCCCTGCCGCAAACGTCCTGTCAGAAAGGACCTTCAGCGCAGCTGGAGGCATTGTCACTGAGAAGAGAAGTCGCCTAAGTCACAAAAGTGTTAAGTACCTCACCTTTATCAAAATGAATGAGGCATGGATCCCGGAGGGCTGCTGCTCGCCCCAAGACTAAGTCAGTTCCCGCACACACAGCATCTCTGCCTGCACGCCGTGTGACTGGCTGCCTGGCCTGCCCCAAGAAGACTAAGTCGCTCCCAGTCCCTCCACACAGCATGTCTGCCTGCAAGCCGCTTGACTACCTTCTCCGCCACCACCAACAGGGTCCGGGACTCCAGGCGGATTGCTGAATTTTTTAGGCCGCTGCTAGCAGCGGCCGCTGTAATAATTTTTCTGGTGCGTGTACATGACTGCCTAATTTTTCTGGCTGCACTGCGGGCAGCTGCAACAACAAAAGAAAAGGCATGTACATGCGCCCATTCCCCTTCGTGATCATTACCTTGCCGTGGTGAAGGGGCTTGCGTATCACAATGAAGCAATGACCGGCGCCTAGATTAGTGTCTCGGGGGGCACACAAAAGATAATAAGGTTGTTGCTTCATTGTGGTCAGACCAAATTTGATCAGCTGGACAGTCACTGTTCTGTCATTCAGCTACATCAGCCAGGCGACCATATGGGCTGTAAAGCCACCAAAACCTGCACTCTCGCCATGGTGCGCACCAGTCCAGCACGGCCGTCACTACACAAACAGCTGTTTGCGGTGCGTTACACGGTGAGTTTGGTGTGTCAGTGTGAAGCAGTATCTTAATTACACTACCTGATTGATGTATACACATGCAAGATGTTTTAAAGCACTTTAGGCCTGTCATTTAGCATTCAATGTGATTTCTGCCCTTAAAACGCTGCTTTGCGTCAAATCCAGATTTTTCCCGGGGACTTTTGGCGTGTATCCCACTCCGCCATGCCCCCCTCCAGGTGTTAGACCCCTAGAAACATCTTTTCCATCACTTTTGTGGCCAGCATAATTTTTGTTTTTCAAAGTTCGCATCTCCATTGAAGTCTATTGCGGTTCGCGAACTTTAACGCGAACCGAACCTTCCGCGGAAGTTCGCGAACCCGGTTCGCGAACCTAAAATCGGAGGTTCGGCCCAACTCTAGTTGAAAGGTGGTGACAGGGAGTATAAGACACAGCTCCACCTGTCCTGTGTCCTGATCACCCCTCCCAGCTGTGCATGCTAGACTACAATTCTCAAATTCAAAATTTAAAAAAAATCGAATTTGTACCAAAACAGCAAAAGGAGAACAACAACATCAGGAATCCCATCATGCTTTGCACAGCATTAGGGGGAAAATGCCCGGGCAGTTTTCTTCTGTGTAGCTAAAAATGAGGCTTGGGTAAGAAAAACAAAGTTCTGATGCCGTGAAACCGTTAAAGAAACACCAAGCCCTTTCAGTGCTGCTGAGTAGATTTTTAGTCCGGAGGTTCACTTTAAAGAGAGTGGATTCGGAGCGCTATTCTTTGTACAAACTGTAAGAAAATTACCACGCTTTGTACTCTCAGACTCTCACCTAGATTTTATTTATTTAAAAAATAGAGTGTTTATTTATATGTATTCCATTCTTCACGCGCAGCCACTGAACTGTGTACATTAGGATTACCATTAGTCTCCATTGTCCCCGGTGAAGTGTTCCGGTGTTATAAGGGCAGCGCAGGAGCCTCTAATTTCTCACGATGTTATCCGATAATGGGCAAATCAAGATTGAGCGCCGCATGGCAGCATCTAATTAGAGGTGGCATCGGTCACTTCTATAGTCACACATTAGGGAGGCATTTGGCTTTTGTTTTTCATTAATTACCGAGATTCACGTGTTTCCGGCCCTGTGGCGGCTTTGTGCGCTAATCAAGATTAATTAGGGTTCTTAAATACCCGTAGATTGTGCTCAGGTCATTATGTTGACGAGCTGAAAGTGATGGCCGAGGTTGGGTCAGAGGAAGGGGGGGAGGGGGGGGAAATAAATAGACAAAGAGCTGGAAATGATTGCAGTTAACACAAACAAGAGAAGCGACAATTTCAAACACTTCCTGCCCTTCGCCAGAGAGCGAAAATGCTGCTTTATGTTTACGTGTTTCTGGCAGAATTAAAGGAAAAGCGTAATTAATACAACCCGTTAAATCAATCCAGAATAGTTCCACGATTAGTCGTGCAATTATATGTCTAGGAAAGTTGTTTTCTCTCTGAAGGTGCCCAATAACGGTACAATTTTTTAATGAAATGCGATCTTTCGACATGTTTTGAACAATCATAAGTAATCGAAAGGCCATTATCGATTATTCCCATTGACAGGACAATTTAAAAGGGACCCTGAGCATTAGGTAAAAAATGAAATTGTGACTTGCCTGGGGTTTCCTCCATCCCATCGTTGGCCGCAAGGTCCCCTGGCATCCTGGCTCAGCACCCGGTTGGCAGCTCCGTGATCAGACGACTTCGGCCTGAAGTCCTCAGATCTGCTTCCCTCTTCCTTAATTAGTGTCCTCATGCCGGCCGGCGTAAGAATCCTGCACATGTGTGGTTCAGTATTAGAGAATCGCGCATGTGCAGGACTCTGATGCTGGCTGGCGTGATAACACGTGGTTGCACAGTGTGAGGGCGCTAATTAAGAGGGAAGCAGGCCTGACAACTTCGAGCCGAAGTCGTCTGATCACGGAGCCGCCAGCCAGGACCAGGAGAGGAGCCAGGAGGATGCCGGGGGACCTTGCGGCCAACGCTGGGCTGGAGAAAGCCCCAGGCAAGTCAATATTTCATTTTTTACCCAGTGCTCAGGATCCCTTTAAGAATGGTTTTACATTCCGATTCAATCATAAAATCCAACTTTCGGATCAATAATTTTTCCTTTTACGATCAACCAAAGAATTGTTACACATTGATTTGCGCCCCGCCCCCAAAAAACCAAAACAAACAAAAAAACAAACAAACGGTGTAGTTTTCTGTAGTATTCGATCATAAAAGTGCATCGGAAGATTGTACCATTAATGGACACCTTAAGGCCTCATTCATACTGAGTTCACACTTTGAGACGGTTTCCGCCCGCGATTTGTTGATCGGCAGAGATTTGCCATCACTATGGGATTACTCACACTGCAGCGTTCGCGATTCGTGATTGCTGTCAGTTCGCGATTTACGGCAATCACAAAAGTGCTGAATGTAGTATTTTCCTGGCGATCAAGTCACGATTTTCGTTCACCAAAAAATTGAAACCACTATTGTAATCGCTGGCAGATAGAGAACGCGAGCGTGTATGAGGCTTTAAGGTGGCCACACCATACAATTTTTTAAATATCTGTTCAATTTAAGAATTGCAATCAATTTTTCTGACTGATTGTAACATTTCAAAAATATGATTAATGTACCACACACGTATGTTCAGTTTTTCCCCAATTATGATAAAAATGATTGGAAACTCTGACAAAATTGCTAGGGTGTGAATATTAATAAATTGACAATCTAACACACACTATACAATCTTTAGAAAGATTGAAGAAAAATATCTGGCATTCCGGATCGATAAAAATCGAAGAAAACGGGAAATCCGATTAGATTTTTCAGTCGAATGAAAAAAAAAGCTTTTGATTTTTCCGGGAGATCCGATCGTTTTTATCGAATTGCCATAATATTGGATCATTTTATTGTATCGTGTGTGGCCACCTTTACTGTGGAGAGTTTTAGTAGCAATTTCAGCTTGTCTATAAATTGCTAGCACTTTTTCAATGCAATGCAAATCAATGGTAGTGTTCACACTGTAGCGATCAAATTAGCCATTTGCTGCAATCGCAAACATGGTGCACACAGCATTTTTTTTAGTGATTTTTGAGCGACTGAACTTCGTTGTTAAAGGATCGCAAAAAACACAATCACTTTCCTGTACAGTAAAGAAAAAAAAATTGCAAGAAAAACACTAGTGATTTTGCGATTTTTATTTTTAATAATGCGCCAACATCAACATATGTTCAAAATTTTATAATGCGCCAGCTTCAACATATGTACAACATGTTGTATTTTTGTGGGTGATATGACTGCTTCTGTATAAATTAAGATTGTCCATTATTGAAATTGAATAGCAAGTGCAAGCAGACAAGTGGAGGTAGAAAGAGACAATCATGAGCACACTACAGTGTAGTAGTTATGGTCAAACTGTAATGTTGAAGTCAGGGGCATAGCAATAGCCCCTGAAAGGTATGCAGGCGCAGGGGGGCCCGAGTCTAGCAGTGGGCCCAGCCAGGGCCATTTTTAGCAGCAAGAGGGGTGGTGCAACACAGAAAAGTGGGCAGTGGGCACACAGCAGCGGGGAGGTGGGCCCAACTCCCCTCCTCCCTCACCTCAGGCTCCCCCTTCAGTGCTCCTGGCTCCCCCTCCAGGGGGTGGGGGGCCCATCCAAAGTTTTGCAGGGGAGCCCGGTGATTTCTAGTTACGCCCCTTGTTGAAGCAAACCTGGAGCGAAAATGAACTTATGAGACAATGAACTGTATGTATAGTACAGATAACAAATAAAGCATTAGTTGCAAAGAAGTCTCCTATTGTTTTCCAGTACAGGAAGAGTTAAAAAACCCAAAACTTCAGTTGTTATCTATGCAAAAGAGCTTATCTGAGCTCTCCGACCCAACTTAGGTCAAATACAGTCCTGTTTTCTGAAGCACTTCCAAGAAACAGTGAAAGACAGCTTCAGATAAGGTTTTGCTGCAGGAAAGTTCAAACGGTCATTATTTCTGCTTTGTTTTATAGCTTTAAAGTGAACCAGAGATGAAGCACCCTCATGTGTTTTATCATATATATCAGTGGGAACATTAGAGAAAACACCTACCCTACTCTCTATTTCATCCTTCACTGCTCAGTCTGCTTGTCATCAGCCCTGATAAAATCTCTGACTGAGCATTCAGTCTGGCTTTGCTCAGGAATCATTATAGCTGAGTCTGTCTTCTCTGATGTTTTTTCAAGTCCAAGCCTGCTCCCTTCTGGCTCTGCTTTCCTGTTCTGTATATTTGCAGCATCACAGAGAGCTGTGATAAGATGGAAGGAGCTGCTGGTGCTGTCTGCTAATGTAAAGGGTAAATTGAAAAATGTTTGTTTTTTTAATCTATATTTATTAGCCATAAGAAGTTTTTAGAAATGGTGATTGCATTTTGCACACAGCCCACTAAATAATATACTTTTCTGATGAACTGTGTTTAGCATGGAGTTTTAATAAAAAAAAAAAAAAACACAAAAAACGGCACACCAGAGCGGCAAAAATACCAGGTATAGTATTTATGCCAAAGCGTTCATCTCTGGTTTCCGTTAAAGACAGAGTGTGGTTTTAAAACTGCAACTGGGACCGTATGATGCAATGATATAAGTATTTATACTCACAAGCATGGGTTACCAACAGGCAACCACTTTTCTGGTGGGTGAGGAGGATAAACCCGGCCCCACTTGGGATAAAGATGTTGCTCTCTGTAGAAGTAGGAAAAACAGGACTAAACCCCACCACCAAAGGTGGACTTGTAGTTGTGTATACCGGCAAAACAGAGGCGCCTTTCAGATTAAAATAAATTAAAATCAATAAAAAGGGAGGCAGTAATATGCTTACCTCCCCATAGAAGAGTCTGTGAAATTCTATCAACAAACGGCTTTTATTATGTACTCCAAAAAACACAATTTGATTGTGTTTTGCTACAATTTGAAGCGCTGTATAGTAACATGTACCATCCATAGCACCACCCCCTAATATAAGAGGTCATAGGTGACCTCTTCTGCTAGGGGGCGGGGCTACAGACAGAAGCTGGACATCGGGACAGTTGGTAAGTATAATTAACTCTATTTAAAATTCCAAAAGCTCTGCCCCCAAATCGCTGCAAAATTGCTATACAAATCGATTTTGCAGCGTTTCTATGACATAACATTGAACGCTCACACCGCACTAATTGTTTCCCCACCATTCAGATACTTTAGCAAAGCTGGTATAATTGGCAATCCAAAAATGCTGCCAAAATCGCCCTAGTGTATCCCAGACCTTAGGCCTGGAACCCACTATAAAGTGCTAGCGCTAATCACAATCGCTAGCGTTTTTAATGAGCGTTTTGTAAGCGATGTCATGAGCATTTTCTGGCGATTTTGGTAGCGATTTTAAAAAGTGTAAGCGTTTTGCCAGCAGTTTGCGATTAGCGTTTTTAATTCTGATTGGTACTTTTAATTAATTTTCATTTTTTTACACTGTGCAGTAACTTAACCTGCTGGGCGGTGTGGACGAGCTCAGCTCGTCCAGTACCGCCGGAGCCTTCCGCTCAGGCCCTGCTGGGCCGATTTGGCTCAAGTAAAAAGCAGCACACGCAGCCGGCACTTTGCCAGCCGCGTGTGCTGCCTGATCGCCGCCGCTCTGCGGCGATCCGCCGCGAGCAGCGGCGAAAGAGGGTCCCCCCAGCCGCCTGAGCCCAGCGTAGCCGGAACAAAAAGTTCCGGCCAGTGCTAAGGGCTGGATCGGAGGCGGCTGACGTCAGGACGTCGGGTGACGTCCATGACGTCACTCCGCTCGTCGCTATGGCGACGAGGGAAGCAAAACAAGGAAGGCCGCTCTTTGCGGCCTTCCTTGTTTATTCTGGGCGCCGGAGGCGATCGGAAGAACGCCTCCGGAGCGCCCTCTAGTGGGCTTTCATGCAGCCAACTTTCAGTTGGCTGCATGAAATAGTTTTTTTTTTATTAAAAAAAACCCCTCCCGCAGCCTCCCTGGCGATCTTATCAGAACGCCAGGCAGGTTAAAAACGCTAGCAAAATCATAGTGATTAATGAGCTATTACGCCAGCGTTTATATACTTTACATTGCAGAAACGCTAACACAAAATGCTAATGCTCAAAAATGCTGCATGTCCTGCGTTTGCGATTTTGTTGACCGCAATCGCTCCAGTGGAATTTAGCCCATTCATTAACATTAGCTGAGTGTTTAGGGAAATCGCTAGGGGTTTGAATCGCTCCCTAAATGCTCAAAAAATTGCTCTAGTTGGTTCCAGCCCTAAGGGCCCTTTTCCACTAGAGCGATTGTGATTGCTGAATCGCAAAATCGCAAATCACTAGCGATTTTAAAATCTCTACGGTTTGCTAAATAACATAGGAATCTCGGTAGGTAATTTCCACTACCGCGATTCGTTTTTTACTAAATCGCGATCGTGCCGCGGAGCGATTATTGCCGCGATTTTGCTATGCTATGCAGTGCATAGCAAAATCGCAATCGTCGAGTAAAAAAGGACTTCTGCTGAATCTCAATCGCTAGCGTTTAGCGCTAACGCTAGCGATTGGTAGTGGAAAAGGGCCCTTAGTCTGGTTCAGAAGTATTGACATAAATGGACTTTTGCATGATATTCTAATTTTTCGAGTTTCACTTTCACCTGAATGCCGTGTGTATTTCTGAACTACTGAATAAAAGCCTGAATTGCAAAGGACCTATGTGAAATTGAAATACTGCTCTTTTTGTGCAGCCAAAATGCCAATTCAGAAAGTAGGAAAATTGTTTGTATTGATTTTCTTTCTTTCTTTTTTCTCTTCTCGGCTTTGTAAACGGCATGAAGGCAGTCGCTGTTCACATTTCCATGTTTACATACTTTCAGCTTCTCGCAGACTCAGAGACGGAGGAAAATTGTCCTCCCAGCGTCATTATCAGATGTTAAGAGTGCAATGTGCTGGTGCCACACTGCGTCCCGCCAGGCTGAAATTTGACAAGCAAATATTGAATTGTGTAGGCGGGAAATTATAGTAAGTCTTGTTCCTGTCCTCAGGTGGCCTCAATTCTATGCTGAGAGCTTCCATTTGCCTTTTTTTTTGTGTGAACTTATTATGTGATCTACCTATTTTCTGACATGATAGGATTATTTTTAGCTGTAAGTGGTGTTTTCATACCACACCCTTACATTAGGATCAGTGTCGCTTGCAATTTTATGCCAAAGGCATTTTTCGCATCGAATATGGCATTTTCATTTTTGAGATTTTATCACTAAAATACGTTTACATTTTCACGTTTTTGCTTTCGTGATGTTACATGTAAATACGCTAAAATGTTGGTGTTTTTGTCTAATGTTTACCGATTTTCTTGGTAAATAGCAAAGCTCCCTTACAAGCTAGAATCACCAAACTTGCAGGGTATGTTAAGGAGAAAAGTGGGCACAGGAGGAAAAACATTTAAAAAAAAAAAGACCTTATAGATTTGGAGAAAATCGATGTTAAAGGTATGATGGGAAAAAAGTTTACACTTAAATGCGGTAAATGACAGATAATGTAGCAATCTAACGGTAGTGTGAATTTGCATATATATATAAAGAGAAAGAGCAATGAATTTCATGACAGGGTTTCCAGGAAACTCTGTGGAAGTGCCTACGCTTTGGCCAGGGATCGCTATACAGCCACAATATGACTGTATAAGGATCCCTGGCAACTTTACCTATTTATTTCAACATGCTTTTGTTCAGAGTGTGGGAAATAAACAAAAAAAAAAAAAGAAATGACGCGGGGTTCCCTCTCCCAAGCCTCTTTAACCCCTTGTCCCTCATGAAGGCTGGGATAGCCAGGATGAAGAGGCCTGGCCGCATGGGGCTTCGCACCCTGAGCTATACCAGCCCGCATGGTCCATGGTATGGGGGGCTCAGGGGGGGAGGTGCGGCCAAGCCTCCTCCCTCTTCCCAAGCCCTTGTGCAATCCATGGACAAGGGGCTCTTCCCAACCTCTGGTGCCCCTAGAGGAGCTGGGGCGATGGCGCCCTCGGGGGGGGGGGGGGTTCATGGTGGCATCTGGGAGTCCCATTTAAGAAGAGGACTCCCAGATACCAGCCCCCTCCCTAGGATAAATGAGTGCAAGGATACAAAGTGCCACCTTACTCATTTCCATAAAGGGTTAAATTAAATTAAAAAAACACAATGAAAAAAGTTATTTATTATTCTTAATAAACCATAATTACTCTACCTTTTAAAAAAAAATTTCCCACGTCAATATCCTTGGAAATGTCCTACGCCAATATCCTGTAATGTTGCGATCTTGATTGAAGATCTCCGCACACCCACCGCCACACACCGCCACTCCACGTGCAGCTCTAGCTATACTAAGTACCCCCCTTCTGATCCCCATTAGTCTGTTAATATACCAATGGGCAGCTTTGGAGCCAAATATAAAGATGCTTTGGTTCTAGCTACACTTAGTATAAGCTAGAGCTCTGTCCTCCATGGCTCCCGCTCTCCCCACCCACACTGGCACCCCAGAGCACCCAAAGCACCTTGCTATCAGGGTGCTATACAAGGGTGCCGGCGTGGGTGGGCGCAATAGGTGCGGTGGGCGGGAAGGAGAGCAAAAAGCCATGCAGGAAGGACGGACGAAGCTTTAGCTATACTAAGTATAGCTAGAGCTGAACGAGGAGTGGCGGTATGTGGCGGCGGGTGTGCAGAGATCTTCACTCAAGATTGTAACATTAGAGGATATTGGCATTAGAGATTTCAGAGGATATTGACATTGACATTTTTTTTTAAAGGAACAGGTAAGTATTTCTGGTTAATTATGGATTGGATGAGGGCTCGGGGGAAGAGGGGAAGGCTTTGCCATACCATACCATAGACCAGTGATGGCTAACCTCGGCACTCCAGCTGTGGCAGAACTACAAGTCCCATGAGGCATTGCAACACTCTGACAGCTCTAAGCAGAACTTGGGGAGGCAGAGGCATGATGGGATTTGTAGATTTGTCACAGCTGGAGTGCCAAGGTTAGCCATAACTGCCATTGACCATGCGGGCTGGTATAGCTCAAGGTGCGAAACCCCATGCTCAGCATTCTGGCTAGTGATTGTAGCTAGTAAGGGGGCTTTGCTAATAATCGTGAAAGTCAGCTAATATTAGACAAAAAAAAGGACAAAATATTGAGCCTGGGCTAGCAGAAACGCTAGCGTTGTGGAAAACGCTGGGTTTTTTGGCCGCTAATGAGAGTCTATGGGCCACAGGAAAAAACCCATATGTGTTTTCTATGGATTTTCAAACCTGTGTTTTCAAAAATGCTGGTTTTGTTACATATTATGCCAGAATGTTGCCAAAACGCACATACTAAAAGTCAGCCGGTGTTAAGCTTGGAGGTGTATTCTCCACGGTCAGCTCGTGATGCATAAGCTGACGTGAAGGAGGTACACACACCAGCACAAGGAATCAGGATATCCCCAGTTTAGTGGAGGGGAGGACTGACTCCAACAGGAGATTGTGGCGCACAAAGCCGGTGCAGATCTGACAGCCACAAACAATGCTTTCGCTATAACGTCTCAGCGCAAAGTAGCGCTGAGCGCACAAACCAGAACTGAGGAGATCAGGACAGGTAAACAGAATGAACGCTTGCTAAACTAGCCACTACTTAGTGACAGCAAGCGTCCACAATAACACAGACTGGAATGAGGCAGCCAATGCGTTGCGGCGATGGCATGCCTCACAAACACAGGACAGGATAGTCAGGAAATAGCAGGATCAAGATAGATGAACGTAACACAGATAAATATACAATAAGTATGATTTCCTAGCGTATTACAATTACAGCTATCAATGAAACTATTTGTAACGTCTGACTAACATATGTATATATCGGCAATTAACCGATATATGACATAAGCAGGAACTCTGACTAAGACTGGAGTAATACAGGGAACAGGACTCAGAAGGATTCGCTATCTCTTCGCAGAGATGAACGCAATCCACAAACAGGACCAGGAACAGGATAACTAGCTCAGCGTGCTGGAACGCTGACTAACGGAACACAGGATATAAACAGTTCGTGTACGTATATATCAGCGACACTGATGTATCAACGTAACACGAATACAAGGAAAATAATAAACGTGCAAGTATGCGTATATATTGGCGATGAACCAATATATGACACAAGACAAGCAAAGTAACAACTTCTAGAACAAGAGCAGAACTAGGAGGACTCGCTGACCCCCTCGCAGGAGTCAGCGCAGTCCACACGGACCAGGAACGAGGTGGGGCACGAGCAGAGTAACAGACTGAATCTGAGACTATGGTAGCCCATCAAGCATTGCAGGAAGCAGTTCTTTATACTGAGGTCATCCAATGGGAGCAGACCTGCAGATTCCCACACAAGTGAATGGTAATTAATCACAGGCTGACAGCAGGAAAAGGCAGACAATGATATGCAGCCTGCAGGAAAGGGATTGCCCCTCCATTGCAGCAGACAATGTTTGTGTACACAAAAGCATATTAAACTGTCATTAACTTCAGAGCGACTGCAGATGGAATCAGCAACTAGTTTAAGTGCAAACCAAACTATGCAAGAAAATGCATGTAATGACATCAGAACTGCTTGGGTTACAATACCACTGCAGCCAGCAGTAAACGCTGCAGACATGATCATAACAGCCGGAACGCAATGGTTTCTGTTTTTTATGCGTTTCCATGCATTTTTATATGAATTTTCACCTCGGGTTCACTTTAAAAGGCATTGTACTGATAAGATGTGAAATATCACCTAGGAAAAAAACTTAAGAAAAAGAGTGAATTGGATCGGGGGGGCCGAGGACTTCAATTCTCATCAACATCCCTCTTTAAAATTCGGTGGAAATGGGACTAATCTACGTTAGTAAATGAAACATAACAAAAACAGATAGATTTCAGGAAGCGCCTTCCCGCGGTGCCGCTTCTCATCAGATATAAAAACCAGCACAAGAAACAACATAAAAATCAGAATTAGCAAATGAAGCAAATCTTCACAGCAATTACCTCCCGAGATGCGTCCTTCAAACCCGTCACATTATCTTCTGAATTTCACACACACCGGATCAGCGGGCAACATGTCTCAGAATGGTAACATCCAGGTATTGTTCGACGCGCGCGCTGCAGTGGGGAGCCAATTACCTAATAGAATGATATGATAGTAATTAGAGGAGTTAATGAATGTTTTGTGCCTGTCAGATTGACAATGTTTCCGGGTGATTGGAATCAGCAGTAGATTTGTGTCGTAAAGAGGGTGTAGGGGGCCTTCCTCGGGCTGCGTACAACTCCCGACACGTCCAATTAGTATCGCAAAACCAAATATAGATGTGTGCTTGTCCGAGCCGCCCCCATCCTGTGGAACTCCCTCCCTCTTCCTTCCTTCAGCACCATCAAACCCCTCAGAAATCACCTCTTCAAGGAGGCCTATCCCACGTTGCTGATGCCCTAACTCTTTCTGCCAAAAACTAGTGATGAGTCGAAATTTTGCATATGTGTAATTTGCCGTTATATTTTCCGATTAAGATGCAAAATCGTAATTTGTAATTTTTGGCAAACATGTAACAAGTTTTGTAATGGTTTGTAATGTAGCATTGATATTTCACACGCATTTGTAATTTTGTGTTTAATTTTGCATTTGCTTGGAATTTTGTGCAATTTTGCGTAATAAATCACTATAATGTGAAAATTGGTTGTAATTAATCGAAATTGTGTGACATTTTGTGTAATAAGGATTAGAATAGAATATCACCTTGTAATAGGCTGGCTCAGTGACACAGGTAGAAGCAGAGTACTTCTCCGTGATAGGCTGGCTCAGTGGTACAGTTAGAAGCAGAGCACCTCTCTGTGATAGGCTGGCTCAGTGGCACAGGTAGAAGCAGAGCACCTCTCTGTGATAGGCTGGCTCAGTGGCACAGGTTGAATCAGAGGACCTCTCTGTGATAGGCTGGCTCAGTGGCACAGGTAGAAGCAGAGTACCTCTCTGTGATAGGCTGGCTCAGTGGCACAGGTTGAATCAGAGGACCTCTCTGTGATAGGCTGGCTCAGTGGCACAGGTAGAAGAAGAGTACCTCTCTGTGATAGGCTGGCTCAGTGGCACAGGTTGAATCAGAGGACCTCTCCGTGATAGGCTGGCTCGGTGGCACAGTTAGAAGCAGAGCACCTCTCTGTGATAGGCTGGCTCAGTGGCACAGGTTGAATCAGAGGACCTCTCCGTGATAGGCTGGCTCAGAGGCACAGGTAGAAGTAGAGATGGCTCGAACTTCCGATTTTAGGTTCGCGAACCATGAACGCGTACTTCCGAAAAAGTTTGCGTTCGCACGAACCATGCGAACCGCAATAGACTTCAATGGGCAGGCGAAATTTGAAAAATACAAACACTGTTTCTGGCCACAAAAGTGATGGAAAAGATGTTTCAAGGGTTCTAACACCTGGAGGGGGGCATGGCAGAGTGGGATACACACCAAAAGTCCCGGGGGAAATTATGGATTTGACACACAGCAGGGTTATAATCCCTAAAGGGCAGAAATCGCATTGCATTCCTAAATTGGAGGCCTAAAGTGCTTGAAAACATCTTGAGTGAGTAGACATGAATCAGCAGGTAGTGTAAGTAGTGTACTGCTTCACACTAACAGACCAAACTCACTGTGTAAAGCACCGCAAACAGCTGTTTGTGTAGTGATGGTCGTGCTGGACTGGTGCACACGATGGCGAGACTGCAGGTAATGGCGGTTTTCAAGCCCATATCGTCGGGCTGAGGTAGCTCAATGACAGAACAACAGTGAATGTCCAGATGATCAAATTTGGTCTGTCCACAATGAAGCAATGACCTTATTATCTTGGGTGTGCCCCCAACACACTCATATAGGTCATTGCTTCATTGTCATATGCAACACCCTTTACCGCGGCAAGCTAACGATCACGAAGGGGAATTGACACTTGTATATGCCTTTTGTTTTGTTGTTGCAGCCGCAGTACAGCCAGAAAAATTAGGCAGGCGTACAGGTGTATACAGGTGTATTCTCTCACTAATTACTGCAGCAGACAGAGTGAGAAAATGGCCAACGCTGTTGCCTTTTATAAAGGGGGGGGGGGGGCTCCAGGAGGGGGTGCAGCCTAATTGGCTGCCATGTGTCTGCTGACTGTGATATAAAGGTTCAAAGTTTAGCCCAATGATGTAGTATAGGAGGCGGGTCAAACTCGCTACATGTTCGCGATTCGACGCGGACGCGAACACGTGTTGTTCGCATGCGCACCGTTCGGGCCATCTCTAGGTAGAAGCAGAGTACCTCTCTGTGATAGGCTGGCTCAGTGGCACAGGTAGAAGCAGAGCACCTCTCTATGATAGGCTGGCTCAGTGGCACAGGTAGAAGCAGAGTACCTCTCTGTGATAGGCTGGCTCAGTGACAAAGGTAGAAGCAGTGCACCTCTCTGTGATAGGCTGGCTCAGTGGCACAGGTAGAAGCAGTGCACCTCTCTGTGATAGGCTGGCTCAGTGACACAGGTAGAAGCAGAGTACCTCTCTGTGATAGGCTGGCTCAGTGACACAGGTAGAAGCAGAGTACCTCTCTGTTATAGGCTGGCTCAGTGGCACAGGTAGAAGCAGTGCACCTCTCTGTGATAGGCTGGCTCAGTGACACAGGTAGAAGCAGTGCACCTCTCTGTTATAGGCTGGCTCAGTGGCACAGGTAGAAGCAGGGTACCCCTCTGTGATAGGCTGGCTCAGTGGCACAGGTAGAAACAGTGCACCTCTCTGTGATAGGCTGGCTCAGAGGCACAGGTAGAAACAGATTACTTCTCTGTGATAGGCTGGCTCAAAGCCACATGTAGAAGCAGAGGACCTCTCTGTGATAGGCTGGCTCAGTGGCACAGGTAGAAGCAGTGCACCTCTCTGTTATAGGCTGGCTCAGTGACACAGGTAGAAGCAGTGCACCTCTCTGTTATAGGCTGGCTCAGTGGCACAGGTAGAAGCAGAGGACCTCTCTGTGATAGGCTGGCTCAGTGGCACAGGTAGAAGCAGTGCACCTCTCTGTTATAGGCTGGCTCAGTGACACAGGTAGAAGCAGTGCACCTCTCTGTTATAGGCTGGCTCAGTGGCACAGGTAGAAGCAGAGGACCTCTCTGTGATAGGCTGGCTCAGTGGCACAGGTAGAGGCAGAGTACCTCTCTGTGATAGGCTGGCTCAGTGACACAGGTAGAAGCAGTGCACCTCTCTGTTATAGGCTGGCTCAGTGACACAGGTAAAGCAGAGTACCTCTCTGTTATAGGCTGGCTCAGTGGCACAGGTAGAAGCAGTGCACCTCTCTGTTATAGGCTGGCTCAGTGGCACAGGTAGAGGCAGAGTACCTCTCTGTTATAGGCTGGCTCAGTGACACAGGTAGAAGCAGTGCACCTCTCTGTTATAGGCTGGCTCAGTGACACAGGTAAAGCAGAGTACCTCTCTGTGATAGGCTGGCTCAGTGGCACAGGTAGAAACAGTGCACCTCTCTGTGATAGGCTGGCTCAGAGGCACAGGTAGAAGCAGATTACCTCTCTGTGATAGGCTGGCTCAGTGGCACAGGTAGAAGCAGTGCACCTCTCTGTTATAGGCTGGCTCAGTGGCACAGGTAGAAGCAGAGGACCTCTCTGTGATAGGCTGGCTCAGTGGCACAGGTAGAAGCAGTGCACCTCTCTGTGATAGGCTGGCTCAGTGGCACAGGTAGAAGCAGTGCACCTCTCTGTGATAGGCTGGCTCAGAGGCACAGGTAGAAGCAGGGTACCCCTCTGTGATAGGCGGGCTCAGTGGCACAGGTAGAAACAGAGTACCTGTCTGTGACAGACTGGCACAGGTAGAAGCAGATTGTCTGTCTGTGACAGGCTGGCTCAGTGGCAGAGGTAAAAGCAGAGCACCTCTCTATGATAGGCTGGCTCAGTGGTACAGGTAGAAGCAGAGTACCTCTCTATGATAGGCTGGCTCAGTGGCCCACGTAGAAGCAGAGTACCCCTATGTGATAGGCTGGCTCAGTGGCACAAGTAGAAACAGAGCACCTCTCTATGATAGGCTAGCTCAGCGGCACAGGAATAAGCAGACTATACCCCTCAGGCCACATACGAAAGGACACAATCTCTTAGCAATCTTTGCAAAGGTAAAAAACTGCTATGGCAGTTTTTCAGAAATAGGGCGTGGCTTACTAACCAAACCTGGATTTTACAGTATAATATAAGTGGTCAGTTTTTAGAAATTCTTTCCTGCTGTGTGTACTGGTAGAGTGGGTTTATATTTTTACACCAGAGGTCCGCTTTAAGAGTGATTGTAATGTAAGGCTATGCTTAAAGAGAAACTCCAACCTAGAATTGAACTTTATCCCAATCAGTAGCTGATACCCCCTTTTACATGAGAAATATAATGATTTCCACAATCAGACCATCAGAGGGCGCTGTATGACTGATTTTGTGCTGAAACCCCTCCCACAAGAAGCTCTGAATACCGCGGTACTCTGGGCAAACTGCCACAATGTAACAATGTTCACAGACAGGAATTAGCTGTTTACAGCTGTCTCTAACAGCCAAAACAGCTAGGAGCAGCTACATAACCTGCCCACAGTAAAAATGTCACCATGTAATAAATGTCAGAATGTAAATCGGGGAGAGGAAAGATTTTACAATGAGCAAACACTGACTAAATTATTTATACATAATTATGGTAAAAAATGAAGCACTTTTTTTACTACATTATTTTCACTGGAGTTCCTCTTTAAGTGCAACATTCCATTTTTGTATGTGACAAAGTCTCTTCTCGAATATGTTATTGTACTTTCCTCTCTGGAAATTGCCCTCTGCTTTCCTGTAATTCTCATTGGCTGTACATTTGTGGTAAAATACTTTCTTTTGTTTTCCTAGCTAGCACATATGGATGCAGAGAAAAGTGAATAAAACCATAGTACATGAAGGTGAAGTGAAAGAAAACATCCATTTCTATGTTTCCGTGTGTGCTACAGTTTTCTGATCCATACAACCGAAACATTTCCACACTTTTCTGATAAGGTGCTACGGGGAGAAATCGAATAAATTTAAGAAACATTTGCCGCGTTAGCGAATGTTATGCTCTTGGGAATTAACAATAACCGCCGGAGGGCAACGCATAGGAAAATCCATGAATAGATTAATGCAGTGCTGAAGTATCGAGCTGAACAATGTAAAGGGGCTCCGAATGTTCCAGAATTACGCGACTACACGCGGAACGTGAAAGGACATAAATGAGTTTTGTCATCTGTTGCGTATAATGACAGCTTGAAGTTGTCCCTATTGCAGCTTGAAGTTGGGCCAATCAAAGTGTAATCGATTGGCCCTGGTCGCAGAATGCAGAAAAAAAATCGAAATGCAGAAAAAAAATCGATGCCACTGAAATATGTTTGCGTGATGAACGGTGATTTTGGTGAAATTGAAGGACACCCGCAGAGAAAATAAACTAATGAAATAAACAATTGTATCTATCTTCCTTCTCCAAAATATGACTTTTTAAGATATTCCAAAGTTTTATTTTATGTTTAAATCTACTTTTTAAGTTTTAACTGTTTTATTGTTTTTGCTCAATGACACATTCATTGAAGTATGCCAGAGCTAAAATCTATGAGCTCTTGACCCTTTTCATCTCTTTCCTGCTCTCAGAAGCCATTTTCTGCTTGGAAAGTGTTTTATAGTTGGCATTTCTTATCAATGAGGGTCACACTGTAGCCACTTCCTGTCTGAGTCAGGACTGAGTCAGCCGCTTACATACCTGATATTTAACTCTTTCAGGCAGAGAAAGAAAAAAAGGAACACAGCATAGTTATTAGTGTGCTAGGCACTGTACATAACCATGTCTATCTCATCATGTCACACGTCACTTCGGGTATCCTTTAAAAAAAGTATGTGAATTCAAATTAACCTCCTTGCCGGTTATCCCGAGCTCAGCTTGGGGTAACCTGCGTAGGAGGATTTCTCAGGCCCTGCTGGGCCGATTTTCAATTTTTTTTCATACACGCAGCCAGCACCGAGCCGCCCCCCCCCCCCCTCCCGACCCCTGCGCAGCCTGGCTAATCAGTGCCAGGCAGCGCTGAGGGGTGGATCGGGATTCCCTCTGACGTCCCGACGTCCATGACTTGGGACGTCCTTGCGCTCGCTACATGATTTAAAAAAATAAATAAAAAAAAGTGCTGCGCTGCCCCCTTGCCGTGGGAATTGGACCGGCAAGAGGGTTGAGCAACGTTCAGCAGCGCAATGGGATTACCAACATTTTAAAATCGCTATGCTGATGAAAGTTAATGGAGGTGAGCTCACTGGGGCAATTGCGATTTGGCCAAATCGCTCTGCCGCACTATTTTGCTAGCGGTCACAATTCAATGCTAAGGATAAAATCGCTGCAAAATCGCTTTCAATCACTTAAACTCCTTGCCGGTTATCCTGAGCTGGGGGTCGGGGCGGAAATCCTCTGCTTGGGGTAGCCACCGGAGGCTGAATGCAGAGCAACGCGCAGCAGGAGCGTTTCTACATACCTCCCGGGGGATCCGGACGTCGGCCGGCATTCTTCTTCCTCTCCTCCGGGGCTCTGCTTCCTGCTGGTGAGATCGCCGGCTGTCGTCATGAGTTGCAGCGCCACCCGGAGGATGGAGGCTTAACTGCAGAGCTGGAGTCAGGGAGGTGAGTGATTGCTGGGCACCTGCAGATCTCCCTGGCAGCATGATTTTTTCAAGGTGTTAGGGTCTGAAAGAGTGCAAAAAATTAGCACCGCTTTTAGACCCTAAAATCAGGAAAGAATCAGAACGCCAAGGGGGTTAATGTTCTCCTCTCCACCACTGCTGCTAACAAGTGGTGAATTCACCTGAAGAAGCAAATTCAGGGAATTTTGGGCAGCGCCAAAGCCGCCCATGTTAAGAGCCGCAGTTACAGTCAGAAATGTGGGCACTGGAAACGTCCAAAAGAATTGCGGGAGTCAGAGGCGCTTGAAAATAGAAACAGTGGTCCCAAGAAGTGTTGTTACTGGCGCCCATTTCACTGAAGCGAAAAAAAAAATATGATATAATGAATTGGTTGTGTAGTACGGATAATTACTAGAACATTAGTAGCAAAGAAAATATTCTCATATTTTTATTTTCATAACCGTTGCATCATTCTCTAATATTTGCAGTTGACACACTACTCCGCATTCTAAATGATTTTACAGAGCAGCCCAGTGAACTTTTGAACTGTCCTCTGTCATTGTATTTTATTCTTCTCTGCAGATACTTGAGATAACAAGCTTCAGAAGACAGAGCTCTCTGTGACTTTGAAAGTCGTGGAGCTCAATGGCTCTTTTGAATAGATAACAATTGGAGTTCCTTAACTCTTCCTGTACTGGAAACAATATTAGACTTATGTCTCTGCTCCTAATGTTTTATTTCTTAGCTGTACACATACAAATCAATCATTTTTTATTTTGCTTCAGTGTCTCTTTAAAGAAAACCTGAAGTGAAGATTAACCACTTTACCCCCGCGCGTACGTATTTCTCCGCCCCTTTTTCCATCCTTTAAAAACCAGGGACGGAGAAACACGTACTTTCCGCGTTCCCGACGCTGCCCGCGCTCCCGCTCGTAAACACGCCGCCCGCCGCTAGTAAAACCGCCGCCGCCCGCTCGCCCAGAGATCAATGAACGGGAAAATCCATTCCCGTTCCTTGATCTAAGCCCCGCAATGATCAGCTGCTCTCCTATGGGCAGCGCGATCATTGTGAGAAAAAACTCACGTGTCCATGCTCATTATACTTCCTCCAAGCTTCCGGAAGGAAGCTTGGAGGTCGCATTAAAACAAAAAGTTACTGTGGCCATCTTGTGGCCAAATAGTAAACTACACCCTAACATTTTTTAACATACAAATAAATGACTTTTAACACATAAAATTAACTCATTACCTCCCACACTCCCCATTTTTTTTTTTTTTGTAATTAAAAACATAAATAGTTACCTTAGGGACTGAACTTTTTAAATATTTATGTCAAGAGGGTATAACACTGTTACTTTATAAACTATGGGCTTGTAATTAGGGATGGACGCAAAACTGAAAAAAATGCACCTTTATTTCCAAATAAAATATTGGCGCCAAACATTGTGATAGGGACATAATTTAAATGGTTTTATAACCGGGACAAAAGGGCAAATACGTTTCATGGGTTTTAATTACAGTAGCATGCATTATTTAAAAACTATAATGGCCGAAAACTGAAAAATAATTATTTTTTCCCCCCCATTTTTCCTATTTTCCCATTAAAACACATTTAGAAAAAAATAATTCTTGGCATAATGTCCCACCTAAAGAAAGCCTAATTGGTGGCGAAAAAAACAAGATATAGTTCATTTCATTGCGATAAGTAATAATAAAGTTATAGACGAATGAATGGAAGGAGCGCTGAAAGGTGAAAATTGCTCTGGTGGTCAGGGGGTAAAACCCCTCAGTGGTGAAGTGGTTAAAAGTCAAAATAAACATACACAAGTCATACTTACCTGCTGCGTAGTCTACTCCTCAATCTCTTTTTCCTCTCCTGCGTCCTGTTTGTCCACAGTGATCAATGGAATTCTCCGTCCTCCATTTTGAAAATGGCCATTACCCCATAACAGCTTCCTGGTTAGCACACAGTTAAACTGTAACATCGCCCACTTGAGCCATAGGGAAACATGGACACATCAATTCTCCTCTCAGCTGTAACTGACAGCAACTTATATATAACTGACAGCAACTGATATATTTCAGTTCTGACAAAATGTCAGAACTGGAAGTGATCATTGTCAGAAGAAAATGGTGAGCTTCTGAGAGGAACTGATGGCGAGGTAACTATGTAATGTTCATTTGAAGTTACCTCATGTGTTTATTTTAAATAATTTTACTCAGTACAGGTTCTCTTTAATGCTTAGATGCAAATTTACCACCTCCAGCCTCCTATGTGCAAGAAGCCTTAGCCTATATTTACACTTGGATTGCAAATCATAACCATAATCGCCTGACAATTGCAATTTTGTGGTGCGATTATTTCCCATAGATTGCATTTTGCAAAAGTCGTATCTGTGAACTCCTCCCTATTAAAGTGGAATGAAACCTAGCATTTCTTTGCTCTAAAAGATTATTTACAACATATACTATACTAACTAAATTTTTTTTTTGTAAAACAGGATTCAAAGGGTTAAATCATAAGACTGACCTTTTCTCCTGAAGGGGCAGCCACATGCGAACTGGTGATAACCTTATCTTGTGTTTACATTCTTCACTTGATACAATTAAGTAAAAATTCTCTCACTGTGCAGAAACTTCTGCTAATGAGTCCTGAACTGAAACACTGCTCAGAAATCATTACTGGCTGCATTTACAATAGAAATACAACAGTAATGAATAAAATGCACCAGCAGCTTTCAAAGTAAATAAACTGAACTTTGGGAGCTTATAATTTTTAAATGAAAAATATTACTTGTGCACAAAAGCAAATATGATAATTGTATAGGTTATAAAAAGTAAGAAAACACATTTTTTTGAATATTTTGTCAGAGTTTAAAACCGCTTTAACAATAACAATAATATTTTGTATAGCGCTTTTCTCCCTGGGGACTCAACGCGCTGTGACCCTGCATTATGCAGTCTCAAAGGCTCGGGAAAAGAGGTGAGTTTTTAGCCTTTTTTTAAAGCTGTTCAGAGACTGAGCCCCCCGTACTGATTGTGGAAGTGAGTTCCATAGAGTAGGGGCTGCATAGGAAAAGGCCCGAGCACCAAATGTTAAGTGTATCCTGGGAATAACCCGATTTATCTTGTTGGCAGAGTGGAGGGTGCATGGGGGTGCATAAAGTTCCAATAGATCCTCTATGTATTTGGGTCCCGTGTGGTTTAGCGCCTTGAATGTCAGCAGGCAGATCTTAACATTGATTCTCTATTTTACTGGCAACCAGTGAAGAGTTTGCAGTACTGGGGTGATGTGTGAGCTGTGGGGGGCATTGCAGTACTGGGGTGATGTGTGAGCTGCGGGGGGGCATTGGCGAGAAGTCTGGCTGCAGCATTCTGTACTAGTTGTAAGGGGCGCAGAACCTTATCTGTAGATCTGATGAACAGGGCGTTGCAGTAGTCTAGGCAGGAGGATACAAATGCATGAACCAGGGCAGGTAGGTCTTCAGCTTGGATAAGGTTTTTTTATTATCGCTATATTACCTAGATGGAAGAAGGAAGACTTGACGACAGCCGATACCTGCTGTCTGAGTTTTAGATTTCCATCCAGGATCACCCCAAGGTTTCGCACAGAGTCTTTATACTGTACAGTATCTCCCCCAATTGCTAGTTTGAGGTGGTGAGTGTTTTGAACTTTATCCATCATGTGTGGACCACCTACCACCAACTAGTGTTGGGCGAACACCTAGATGTTCGGGTTCGCGAACGTTCGCCGAACATCGCCGCGATGTTCGGGTGTTCGCGCCAAACTCCGAACATAATGGAAGTCAATGGGGACCCGAACTTTCGTGCTTTGTAAAGCTTCCTTACATGCTACATACCCCAAATTTGCAGGGTATGTGCAGCTTGGGAGTGGGTACAAGAGGAAAAAAAAATATTTGAAAAAGAGCTTATAGTTTTTTGCATGAGGACAAATAGCGTGCGGATATAGCAATGCTTTTTGCCGCCATGCAGTCATAAATGTAATACAGATGAGAGGTTCAATAAACAGGGACCGGAAACACTAACCCAGGCCAGCAGCAGCAGCAGCACACGTGATGGAACAGGAGGAGGCGCAGGAGGAGAAGGCCACGCTTTTTGAGACACAGCATCCCAGGCCTTGCATGAGGACAAATAGCGTGCGGATATAGCAATGCTTGTTGCCGCCATGCAGTCATAAATGTAATACAGATGAGAGGTTCAATAAACAGGGACCGGAAACGCTAACCCATCACAGATGGTCATTGTTCATGTTACTTGGTTGGGGTCCAGGAGTGTTGCGTAGACTCGTTTCCAATCCAGGATTGATTCATTTTAATTTGAGTCAGACGGTCTGCATTTTCTGTGGAGAGGCGGATACGCCGATCTGTGACGATGCCTCCGGCAGCACTGAAACAGCGTTCCGACATAACGCTGGCTGCCGGGCAAGCCAGCACCTCTATTGCGTACATTGCCAGTTCGTGCCAGGAGTCTAGCTTCGATACCCAATAGTTGAAGGGTGCAGATGGATTGTTCAACACAGCTACGCCATCTGACATGTAGTCCTTGACCATCTTCTCCAGGCGATCGGTGTTGGAGCTGGATCTGCACACTTGCTGTTCTGTGGGCTGCTGCTGCATGGGTGTCATAAAATTTTCCCACTCCAAGGACACTGCCGATACCATTCCCTTTTGGGCACTAGCTGCGGCTTGTGTTGTTTGCTGCCCTCCTGGTCGTCCTGGGTTTGCGGAAGTCAGTCTGTCGGCGTACAACTGGCTAGAGGAGGGGGAGGATGTCAATCTCCTCTCTAAAGTCTCCACAAGGGCCTGCTGGTATTCTTCCATTTTGACCTGTCTGACTCTTTCTTCAAGCAGTTTTGGAACATTGGGCCTGATTCACAAAGCGGTGCAAACACTTTGCATGCCTGTGAAAAGCCCTTTATCACGCCTAAACCTAGTTTAGGCGTGATCTGAAGGAATTCGCGCGAACTCCCGCGCGCAAAGTTTTGCGCGTGTAGCGCAGTGCGCTACACACGCAGCGCACCGTCCTTCGCGCAAAGTGCCCATTAAGCCCTATGGGACTTTGCGCGCGCGCGTACGCGCGGAAACTTCGCGCGAGTTAGAGCACAAAGCGGTGATAACTTTGCTGGTGCAAAGGTTATCACGCCTAAAGTCTTTTAGGCGTGATAACTGAGTTATCACCGCTTTGTGAATCGAGCCCATTGTGTTTGTACCGTGGATCCAGAAGGGTATAAACCCAGTAATTGGTGTTGTCCAGAATGCGCACAATGCGTGGGTCGCGTTCAATGCAGTCTAGCATGAATTGAGCCATGTGTGCCAGAGTCCTGCAGAATCCTCATCATCCTCTTGTGAGCGTTGTGATAGTTGTTGTGATGCATCATAGTCGTCACCTTCTTCCTGGTCTGCTTCTGCTGACCATTCGCGCTGAATTGTGGAAGTCCAACGTGCACCGCTCTGGCCCTCGTCAGTGGTGGCAGGAAATTCCCGCTCCAACTCCAGCTGTTCCTCCTCCTCTTCTTCGTCATAGCTGCTGGGGCCAGCGTTTCCTGATGCGGATGGCCTGATGTTGGTACCATCACGCTGATCGTTTTCTCCTTCAGATTCCCCCAGTTGCATCATGACAGCTGTTTCCTTGATTTTCAACATTGACCTCTTCAGTAAACACAGCAGTGGTATGGTAATGCTGACTGAAGAGTTGTCACTGCTCACAAGCAACGTAGATTGCTCAAAATTTTGGAGGACTTGGCAGAGGTCCAACATGTTGGCCCAATCGGATCCACAGAAGCTTGGCAGCTGTCTGGATGTGCCTCGGTACTGCGCCGTCATGTACTGGACCACTGCACTCTTCTGCTCGCAAAAGCGGGCTAGCATGTGCAGCGTAGAATTCCAGCGCGTAGGGACATCACACAGCAAGCGATGGTGGGGGAGATTGAAGCGCTCCTGCATCTTGGCGAGTGCCCCCGAAGCAGTACTGGAATTTCTACAATGTTTGGCCACTCGTCGCACCTTCAACAGAAGATCGGCCATGCCTGGGTATGTCCTCAGGAACCGCTGAACTACTAGGTTCATCACGTGCGCCAGGCAAGGGATGTGTGTCAGCTTAGCCAACCTTAAAGCGCGAATGAGATTACTCCCATTATCACACACAACCATGCCCGGTTTCATGTCGAGCGGTGCCAGCCACAAATCCGTCTGTTCCTTTATTCCCCTCCAAATTTCCTCCCCTGTGTGCTGCTTATCCCCAAGGCAGATCAGCTTCAGCAACGCTTGCTGACGCATGCCAACAGCTGTGCTGCACTGCTTCCACGATCCTACTGCTGCTGGGTTAGCGTTTCCGGATGAGGTACAGCTTTGAGATGCGTTGGAGGAGAAGGAGTCAGAGAGGTAGGTGCTGCTGTTGTTATCCAGTGGGAGGGACGGCGGTGCAGCTGTTTGCGGCGTGGGCAACACCCGCGCCGTAGCAGGTGAGGAATCGCTGCCAGGCTCCACAAGGTTCACCCAGTGCGCGGTAAGGGAGATGTATCGACCCTGGCCGAACGCACTCGTCCAGGTGTCAGTGGTGAGGTGAACCTTGCAGGCAACGGCATTCTTCAAGCTTCGGGTTATTTTGCTGACCACGTGCTCATGCAACTCAGGCACTGCAGAGCGCGCAAAGTGGTAGCGGCTGGGAACCACGTAACGTGGGATGGCCACTAACATCATGCCCTTGAAGCTGTTTGTCTCCACCACTCGATATGGCAGCATTTCGCAGGCCAGAAGCTTGGCTATGCTGGCTGTTACTGCCACGGCCCGGGGGTCATTTGCTGGCAATTTCCTCTTGCGATCAAACATCTCCGAGACAGACAACTGAATCGTAGGGCTGCACACTGAAGGGCTGTTGGTTGTTGTGTTTGATGAACACTGGGAGACCTCAAGAGCACTACTCCGGAAAGTGACAGTGTCAGCGTCTGATGTTTGTGAATGTTGTGAACCACGCAATGGCTGGGCTACTGCTGCTGCTGAGGTGGGTCTGGTGGTGAGTCTGGTGACCCCAAGGGAGGCAGTGTTGCTGGTACCCTGTCCTGCCGCGTTTGCCCACAGAGTGGGATGTTTGGATAGCATGTGGCGGCTCATGCTGGTGGTGGAGAGGTTGTTAATACTTTTCCCCCTGCTCAGGCGGGTCTTGCACACCTTGCAAATCGCCATAGTACCATCCTCAGTGCAGTCTTCAAAGAAAGCCCAGACTTTGGAGCACCTGCCTTGCTGGCGATTTCTGTTTGCACCTCTTTTGCCTCTCACTTGAACTTCCACGCTTGTGGTGCCTGAAATTGGGCGCCGCCTACCTTGTGGCACAAGGCAAACTCGTGCAGCAGTGGGTTCTTCAACAGACTCATCTGTGCTGCTGCTACGACGGCGATGTTCTCGTTCACAAACAAAATCTGGGTCTATGTCCACATTGTCCATACCCTCCTCTTCCATCTCCTGAAACTCGTCATATGTCATTGTGGGGGGCCGCCGCCGTGGAGTAGAGCTCCCCAGAACAACCTCTGCGCAGCTCACTCCAACGTCGTCTTCCAGATCTTGTCGGCCGACCTCCTGCAATTGCAACCCCTCCTGCCCAACTTGCTCTGGGATTTGGGTTTCCGAGTCCTCCTCGGACTGGCCTTGTATTTCAGTGCGCGGTGCATTTCCCACAGTTAATGGTTGTGAATCCGGGCACAACATTTCTGGCTGTTCCTCTATTGACCTTTGAAAGGTGGAAGTTTGTTGGGCTGGGAATAGCTCCTGCGAATACCCCATTGTGTCCTGAGGTAATTCATCGGACTGGTTATCTGGCAGTTGTGTGCGTGGTGTCGCTACCGGTTGTGTCAGCTTTGTGCCGACTGGCTCCTTGTAACTGGCTGAGGACTCTGACCTCGTGCGTGATGTGCTGGTGCTGCTTAACCCACTGCTGGACGCTTGAGAGGTCATCCAAGTAATTATCTGGTCCTGTTCTTTTGGATTTGTGAGGGTTGTTGTCCTGGACAACATGGGCGGTATTGAGTGGGTTTTCTTGGGTGCTCCCCTGTGGCCTGTACGTGAACCGTCAGGGGAAACACCTCTTCCCTTGCCCCTCCCTCTTTCACCGGATTTCTTCCTCATTTCACTTATCCTTAAAGTACACGCTGACTGGCAGCAGTACAGTGGCAGTACAGAAATGCTATACAGTGGTGGGTGAGCGGTGTACCACTATTCCCAGCAGCGACACAGAGCACAATGCTATACAGTGGCGGGTGAGCGGTGTACCACTATTCCCAGCAGCGACACAGAGCACAATGCTATACAGTGGCGAGTGAGCGGTGTACTACTGTTCCCAGCAGACACAGAGTGGCAGTAAACACAATGCTATATAGTGTGGCTGAGCAAGGTACACAGAGTGGCAGTAAACACGATGCTATATAGTGTGGCTGAGCGAGCGGTGTACTACTATTCCCAGCAGACACAGAGTGGCAGTAAACACAATGCTATATAGTGTGGCTGAGCGAGGTACACAGAGTGGCAGTAAACACAATGCTATATAGTGTGGCTGAGCGAGCGGTGTACTACTATTCCCAGCAGACACAAAGTGGCAGTAAACAGAATGCTATATAGTGTGGCTGAGCGAGGTACACAGAGTGGCAGTAAACAGAATGCTATATAGTGTGGCTGAGCGAGCAGTGTACTACTATTCCCAGCAGACACAGAGTGGCAGTAAACAGAATGCTATATAGTGTGGCTGAGCGAGGTACACAGAGTGGCAGTAAACAGAATGCTATATAGTGTGGCTGAGCGAGCAGTGTACTACTATTCCCAGCAGACACAGAGTGGCAGTAAACACAATGCTATATAGTGTGGCTGAGCGAGGTACACAGAGTGGCAGTAAACACAATGCTATATAGTGTGGCTGAGCGAGCGGTGTACTACTATTCCCAGCAGACACAGAGTGGCAGTAAACACAATGCTATATAGTGTGGCTGAGCGAGGTACACAGAGTGGCAGTAAACACAATGCTATATAGTGTGGCTGAGCGAGCGGTGTACTACTATTCCCAGCAGACACAGAGTGGCAGTAAACAGAATGCTATATAGTGTGGCTGAGCGAGGTACACAGAGTGGCAGTAAACAGAATGCTATATAGTGTGGCTGAGCGAGCAGTGTACTACTATTCCAATCCCAGCAGACACAGAGTGGCAGTAAACAGAATGCTATATAGTGTGGTTGAGCGAGGTACACAGAGTGGCAGTAAACAGAATGCTATATAGTGTGGCTGAGTGAGCAGTGTACTACTATTCCCAGCAGACACAGAACAGTAAACAGAATGCTATATAGTGTGGCTGAGCGAGGTACACAGAGTGGCAGTAAACAGAATGCTATATAGTGTGGCTGAGCGAGTGGTGTACTACTATTCCCAGCAGACACAGAATAGTAAACAGAATGCTATATAGTGTGGCTGAGCGAGGTACACAGAGTGGCAGTAAACAGAATGCTATATAGTGTGGCTGAGCGAGCGGTGTACTACTATTTCCAGCAGCGACACAATGACTGGGGGGACCCTGGCTAGCGTGGCTGGAGCGCGAACTACCCTGCCTGCCTACCCAAAGCTAAACCCACAGATAAATGGCGGAGATATGACGTGGTTCGGGTATTTATTTACCCGAACCACGTGACAGTTCGGCCAATCAGAGCGCGTTCGGGTCCGAACCACGTGACCCGTTCGGCCAATCACAGCGCTAGCCGAACGTTCGGGGAACGTTCGGCCATGCGCTCTTAGTTCGGCCATGTGGCCGAACGGTTTGGCCGAACACCATCAGGTGTTCGGACGAACTCGAACATCACCCGAACAGGGTGATGTTCTGCAGAACCCGAACAGTGGCGAACACTGTTCGCCCAACACTACCACCAACACCTCTGTTTTGTCAGAGTTCAGCCTCAACCAGCTGGTGTTCATCCAATTTTGTAAATCCACTAGACACGCATTTATGGATGCTGATGGGTCTTGGGTGCCAGGTTTGAAGGACAGATACAGTTGTGTGTCATCTGCATAACAATGGTATCCTAGACCATAATTCTGGATTATTTTGCCCAGTGGGACCATGTAGACTGCAAAGAGTAATTGTGATAGTACAGAACCCTGTGGAACTCCATAGGCAAGTGGCACTGGATTAGAGTAGTGTGTGCCCAGACATACTTGCTGTGTCCTGCCAGATAGGAAGGTCTGAAACCAGCTAAGAACAGTACCCCTTAGGCCACAGTAATTCTTCAGTCACTGGATAAGTATTGCATGATCCACAGTATCAAATGCTGCAGACAAGTCAAGAAGAATCAGAAGTGAGCAATCACCCTTGTCCCTTGCAGAAAGTAGATCATTCATTGCTCGTACTAATGCCGTTTCAGTGCTGTGCCTTTTCCTGAATCCTGACAGAAAAGTATCAAAAATTATCTGTAAGTCTGGCTTCTAGCTGGTTGGTGACTGCTTTCTCGATAACTTTTGATAGGAATGGTAAGTTCGCCACAGGTCTGTAGTTGGTCACAGAATCAGGATCTAGTGATGGTTTCTTCAAGAGGGGTTTTATGATTGCTTTCTTTAGTTCTTCTGGGAAAAGTCCACTTTGCAAGGAGCACTGAGTGATTTTGTGAAGTGCTGGCCTGATCAGCTCTGGGCACTGCATTAAGGATCCAGTTGGGCCAGGATCCAGGTCGCAGGTAGTGGGGCGGAGACTTTGAATCAGAATTCCAAAATCTTCTTCACTCAGAGTGTCAAAGACTTGCCATGGTGGTACGGTAGTAGGCATATGTAAAGTCCAGTGATCAATTGTTGTTGTTGGTGTAATGTTGGCATGGATGGTAGACACCTTGTTTGTGAAGAAGGTAGAGAATTCTTCACACCTTTCCCTGGAGAATGTGGTTGGGGCTTTTAGGCAGGAAGGATTGCAGAGTGATTCCACTGTGTGGAAGAGTTGACCAGCTCTGTTGTTGGCTGTAGATATTTTGTGTAAGATAAATTTTGATTTCTTCTTAGTTATTGCTTGTTGCTATTATCTGAGGTGTTGAACTAGGCTAGATTTGTGCTCCTCAGACCTTGATTTACGCCACTATCTTTCTAGTCTGCGACCATTCTTTTTTAGATCCATGATGGTTTTGTCAAACCAATTAGCTTTCTACTTTTTGGTTGCTGATTTGGTGAGCCATGGGGCAATACTGTCAAGTGTTTCATATAACGTGTTGTTGTACTGGATTACTAGAGAGTTTGGGTCCATTTGACTGTGGAGCAGATTTGTAAAATCCAGGTTGGCAGTTATCCTCTCCGGTGTTAATTTATTCAGGGAATGGATTTTGATTGTTTCCTTAGGGAGCTGCTTGATAGGGTGATGTTCAACAGTAAACTGTATTATGTGATGGTCTGACCACACCACTGGGGTTACTGTTATGTTACTAATGTCCATTCCAAGGTGGAACAGTAAGTCTAGCGTATGCCCTCCTCTGTGGGTAGCAGATTTTACAACTTGTGTGAAGCCTAGTCCACCCATGAGATTTATTAGTTCATTTGCATCTTGTGATTGAGTGTTATCAGCCCAGACATTGAAGTCACCAAGGATGATCCATCTCGGATAAGACAGAGTCAGCATGGCCAGAAGTTCTGAGAATTCCTGTAGGAATGGGTCAGCATCTCCGGGGGGACGATAAACCACTAAATGGTTAATGCTTCCCAGAGCCGAGACAAGGTGTGAAGCAGGTAAAAGGTGAGGCTGCCATCTTGAGCGCGCTCAGTTGATAATTGATAATCGTATCACCAGACAATTTTTGTAGTTTAAAAAGATCAAATCTTTCTCATTCATGGGCACGTTTTAGGGATGGTTGGAAGCAGGGGCACAGCAATAACCATAGCAGCTATAACAGCCTCTATGGGGCCCTGCAGCATAGAGCGCCCAGGTGGTACTTTAGGTATTCACCATTAACTTTCTTGTGTTTCTTCACCCTCTGACTTTGTCTCAGTGCCCACGAAATACATGCATGAGAAGGTCAATTGCCCAATTAACTCCTATCTATAGGGTAAGGGCAGGTGGCATTGCTTAAGAGTGCTTACATTGAAAGTTTTGCTATGGGGCCCAATGCTCTCTAGCTATTGCACTGTTTTGAAGGGTCGATGTCTATGAAACTCAGGTTTCCAAACACAGTGCAGTGTTGCGCTCTCACACTTGAAAATGTCCCCTTCCGCAAGCTCAAACCAAAGGTTGACAATAGGAGCCGCTCTGATGTGTAGGGAAACAATCAGAAGATCTAGACAGAACAATAGTGTGTTATCCTAAAAAGTTTAGCTTTTATTCGCAAGTTACAAGTTATACTCACAAGATCCGGCACTCACAAGATGTGTTGATTAACATTGCATATAAAAGAGCCGTGACCCGACCGTCACACACGTGGCTATTATCATCCGGTGTGTGGCCATCAGCACGGCATCCGGTGGATGGACTTCCTGCTCATACGGAGGTAGGTGGGTCCTTCTCAGAAGCGTGCTAATGATGTCATTACGTGTTTTGCTGCTCCGCTCCTTCGGCAGAACATTTGACGAAGGCGCGGAGCACCGAAACGCGTAATGACATCATTAGCACGCTTCTGAGAAGGACCCACCTACCTCCGTACGAGCAGGAAGTCCATCCACCGGACGCCGTACTGCTGGCCACAGCCTGGATGATAGCCGCATGTGTCACGGTCGGGTCACAGCTCTTTTATATGCAATTTTAATCAACACATCTTGTGAGTATAACTTGTAACTTGCGAATAACAGCTAAACTTTTTAGAATTCAGGTTTCCACTTACCGATCCGAATTCTACAGAATTTGTAAGCTCATCCTTAGTGCTGTTGTGTGTGCGCCTCTTTAGCCTACCGCTGACCCCAGCCTAGAAGGGATGGAAAATAGAGCTAATTTTGCTAATATATAGCTAATTTTGGGAATTATACCGTCTTTTCCTAACAAACACAACATACGTAGAACAGCAGGACGGACGGCTGGCAGATGGTGACTGTTTTAATTGGTATAAATATATCGGCATTGTGGGGGTTTCATCATAACTGTGAACGCACATTAAGCAGCGGGAAATCAGTGCAGCAAGACGTCAATGGCGACAAGCGGGGCGTCTCTTCGAGGGGGACTTTATGCCTTTTAAAACAGCATCACGTTTCTGAATATGACGGTGCGCTTGATGTAAGTTGAATGGAACGCGCGACTTTAGATTTTCCCCAGAACAAACGATGATTTACATGTGCCCTCTCCGATTACTGAAGTAGCCGTCAGTGAATTATGCGACAATGAGAAAAAATGTAAGTACCGGTAACTGTAACCTATTTACACTAACCATTATCCATTTTTTGGTTAGTGTGCAAATATGTTTGCAATAAATACCATTTTCCTAAATTTTGCAACTGCACAACATATTGCAAATTCGCAAAATTCGGAATTTGAATTGAACAAGTCCAATCATCCCTACTCTCCATTCCAACGTGTAGTGCCCAGGGATCCAAATAAGTCATAAACAGCCCTTCTGTTCCGTATGTGATGTCCCTTCGCAAGTGATTTGGGAGAGAGAGGCGGCTTTCCATGCCCAAGGTGATCTTGGGGAATATATCAATATGTTATGTGTGTCTGGGAGGAAAAGCTTGGCACCAGATGCTGGCAGAGAGGATAAGGATTGCAGGTAATTAAAGGAAACGTGCTGCTCAAAGTCTAATGTGCATGGAGAGATGAGGAAGAAGAAAGAGGTACTGTGCCTTAACGCACCTGTATTCCAATCCGGCAAACATCAGACAGCTGGTGCAGTGGAGGTTAGGTAGTGGGCCTGACAGCCGTTTCGTGTACTAACGCATCATCAGAGGCACCAACCAGTTAGTACGCGAAACAGCTGTCAGGCCCGCTACCAAACCTCCACTGCACCTGCTTTCTGTGATGCTTACCGGGTTGGAATAAAGATGCGTTAAGGCACAGTGCCTCTTTCTTCTTCCTCATCTCTCCATATATCAATATGTTACCCTTCTGATTACCTAGTTTCACCTTACGAGGCATAATTCGGGGTCTGGCTATTGCTGGCACCTGAATTACAGTGTTTAAAATGATATTCGTGCTGCGGAGCTATAGCATTACAGCTATATCAGCAACCATATCCGGCACCTAGTCAATGACCTGCTTTACTTCTGAGAGCCCAGTAACGTGTCTGTACAGAAATCATTCCTGAAATTATCACCAGAAACTAACGTAAGTGATCAGTTTTGGTGACGGAAATTTTGTTTGTACATAAATTAAGTTCAACCAACAACAGACAGATCTACATATGAGCAAAAGGGACAAAAATCACTAGTCTCAAAAACTGACATTAAAGTGGGCTAGTTAACTCAAAAAAAAAAAAAAAAACTTCCAGAGACTTTAAAGCGGAATATAACTTAGAATTTCTTCTTTGCTCTAAAAAATTATTTACAGCATATTATATACAACCAGCATTTTTTTTTACTAGAACAGCATTCAAAGGGTTACAAACAGGACTTCAAAGTTCAGTGCAGAGAAATCTGAACTAAGTGTAGATAATGTTATCTTGTGTTTACTTAATTGTATCAAGTAAGAAATGTGACACATTCTCTAACTGTGCAGAAGCTCCTGGACACCGACGGACACTCAAAGCATTTCTGCCTTTAATACATAATTAATACAACCAGTTATGAATAAAACGCAAAGTCAGCTCTCAAAGCGAAAAACTGTACTTTTGGGAACTTGTAATTTCTAAATGAATAATAATACTTATGCACAAATGCAAATATGATAACCGGATGGCATAAAACATTTTTTTATTGAATATTATGTCAGGGTTTTATACCACTTTAAGGTGAATGGATCCTCTTCTTCTCCCCTACCGCTGCATCATTAACAGTGATCACTACGATCCGCCGCCGATCATAGTGATCATGTGATCAGGAGCCAGTCATCATATGACAGCTTAAACTCCCCTCTCAGGTCGGGTGCACACGATCACGGTGGGACACTTTGTTTACTGCGACGTTGAATCTATGTCCAGTCAGAGCGGCAGCACCACCTGCTGGACGTAGATTCATACTACGTCAGTCCCCATTAGGTTACACCTCCACCTGAGCATCCCTACTATGCCTAAACTGCCAGGGTGCCCCCCCCCTCCCCCAGTGTCCCTTACTTGTGACGGGGACACTGAGTCCGTGGCCTGTTTATAGCACAGCCAGATTTCAGGTGGCCGTCAAGGATGGGCCCAACGTAGTTATTTGCCTACTGCCTCATTTCACCTTAAAGTGGATCCGAGGTGAACTTTTACTCATTGCATAATTGTGTTCCTTTCCTATTGTTTATAGGGCATTCCTCAAGCCAAATACTTTTTTGTTTGTTTTAATACTCTAATTCCCTATAAACTAAACAAGCCTCGCCCACAGGTTTTCAGAGAGCCTTGGCAGTAGCAAGGGCTCATGGGAGCTCAGTCTGGGCTGGGCAGGAGGAGGTGTTACTAGACATTGATTTCAGAGGCAGAGGGGAGGAGGGAGGAGGGGGGATTAGATTTTTTTCACAGGCTGAGTGAAGATAAGCCTGCCTCTGTGTAATGTTTACAAACAACATGGCTGCTGTCATTGTATCACAGGAAGAAATAATCATATACTGTTGAAGCTGGTTGCAGCTAGATTTGCTGTATAAACTATCTAAACTTTAGATAAGATATATAGACAAGTTACTTATTATAGTTAGTTTTTCATCTCGGATCCACTTTAATCCATCTCTGGTTAAAGAGAAGCTGAAGGCAAGGAACGCACATAGCAGAAATGCTATCGTTGTGGAAAACGCTGCGTTTTTTTGCCGCTAATGGAAATCTACGGGCCGCATGAAAAAAATGCACATGCACAATGCATTTTCAAACATGCGTTTTTAACCAGTTCGGCCTATCTGGACGAGCTTTCTCGTCCAGATAGGCACTGCTTCTTCCCCTGCGTGGTGCGCGCGATCGGGCGCGCGCCCGCGCGCGTACCCGTTGCCCCCCGCTAGCCCCCTGATCAGTGAATGGGAATATAATTCCCATTCACCGATCTAACCTCCCCGCAGAAATACCGACGCTTTCTCTCCAGAGAGCGCGGTATTTCTGCCCCCAGGAAACAACTCCTCTGATCTTTAGTTCCTAGATGCGAAATCGTTCGCATCTAGGAATTTTTTCACTGTGGCCATCTTGTGGCCAAATAGTAAACTGCACCCACATACATTTTTAATTAAAGAAAACTATTATTTTACATGTAAAACAAACAGTTTCCCTCCCACACCAAAAATTACACACATACATTTTTTATTAAAAAAAAAATAAAAAAAAATACAATAAAAAAAACCAAAAACAACATAAATAGTTACCCAAGGGTCTGAACTTTTTAAATATGCACGTCAAGAGAGTATGTTATTGTATTATTTAAAATTATAAGCTTATAAATAGTGATGGACGCAAATTGAAAAAATGCACCTTTATTTCTAAATGAAATATCGGCACCATAAATTGTGATAGGGACATCGTTTAAACGGTGTAATAACCGGGACAGATGGGCATATAAAATACATGAGTTTTAATTACGGTAGCATATATTAATTTCAAACTATAATGGCCTAAAACTGAGAAATAATGAATTTTTTTCATTTCTTTCTTAATCTTCCTGTTAAAATGGATTTAGAAAAAAATAATTCTTAGCAAAATGTAGCACCCAAAGAAAGCCTAATTAGTGGCGGAAAAAACAAAATCTAGATCAATTCATTGTGATAAGTAGCAATAAAGTTATAGGCGAATGAATGGGAGGTGAACGTTGCTCGGATGCATGAGATTTTCGGACTGCGGTGCTGAACCGGTTAAAAATGCTGGTTTTGTTGCATAATATTCAAAAATGCATTAAAACACACATAATGAAAGTCAATGGGAACGCAATGTATAGCATTTTGTATGCGTTTTTCATGCATTTTTAAAATATGCGTTTCTTTTTTAAATAAAAAAAAAATTGTGATGTATTTCCGCTTCCTGTTGTCTTGCTAATGATTTGCATAAAACACAATGTAAAAACGCATGGAAATGCCTAAAAAACGCATATGTATATGTGAACCGCAAACGCATAAAAAATACACACGAAACGCTTGAAAAACATATATGCGGGAAAAAAACGCTAACGCAAACGCACAAAAAAAGCAATAAAAATGCAATAAAAAAAAAACTGCACTCGAGATAACACTCAACCTTTCAAGCACAGCCATGTGTGCACCCCCAACCGAAGTGAAAAAAAAAAATAGATACTCAGAGCCGGGACAAGGTCCTCCAGCAACCAAGGCTAATACACCAAAGTGCGCCCCTCCATCCCTGCCACCCCAGCCGTCACACACTGATTGCTATTAGACTAAGGCGCCCCAGGGCCCCCAACACCTTAATCTATAGTAGTGATGGGCGAACAGTGTTCGCCACTGTTCGGGTTCGCCCGGATTTTGGCCTGTTCGGGTTCGGTTTGGCACCCCCCCGAACACCTCATGGTGTTCAGGAGGGTGTTCGGGCACGCTGCCCGAACCCGAACAGGCCTTCTTTGTTCGGCCGAGCACAGCCGTGTCCGGCCGAACATAGCCCCCTATAGGGTCCCAGCATAAAAGGAGAGCATGCCCTGAACGCGGGGGGGGGGGGGGGGGGTCGGAAATGCCCCCCACCCCTCCCCGCTAAGCTCTCCCTTTTGCCGGTTCCCTATAATGTTAAATTTAAGCCCCCCAAAAGTACCTGAGGAGGAGGGCAGGAAGCGGGCAGCGAGAGATGCTAGGCACTAGTACCATCTGGTACTTCCGCCCTCTCTTGACGCACTTCCTGTTTACATTTGAAGTCGCGTCAAGAGAGCGCAGAAGTACCGCGATGACGCGTACGAGGGTACGTGTCATCAAGTAGATGACGCGTACCCTCGTTCGCGTCATCGCGGTACTTCTGCGCCCTCTTGATGCGACTTCAAATGTAAACAGGAAGTGCGTCAAGAGAGGGCGGAAGTACCAGATGGTACTAGCGCCTAGCATCTCCCGCTGCCCGCTTCCTGCCCTCCTCCTCAGGTACTTTTGGGGGGCTTACATTTAACATTATAGGGAACCGGCAAAAGGGAGAGCTTAGCGGGGAGGGGTGGGGGCATTTCCGACCCCCCCCCCCAACCCCCGCGCTCGGGGCATGCTCTCCCTTTATGCTGGGACCCTATAGGGGCCCCAAAGGGACATGTTCGGGTTGGGTTCGGGGTTCAGCTCGAACATTCCGAACATCAGGGGCATGTTCGGCCGAACCACACCGAACCCGAACATCCAGATGTTCGCCCAACACTAATATGTAGTTATCTGGCTTACAGTCACTGCCATGTATCCCCTTTTCTTATTTCTCTCTGCTTCAAACATAATAGGGGAATGATAGCTAAGTGAGTTGTGCGCCCCCTCCTACACTGTGCCCTGAGGGTGGAGCCTCTCTTGCCTCTGCCACGGCCCCGCCCTGCGCCCCCTCCTACACTGCGCTCTGAGGCTGGAGCCTCTCTGCCTTGGCCCGGCCCTTAGATACTTACCTAAGGAGAGGGAAGGGTTTGGGTTCTATTGAGCCTTCCCTCTCCTCTCCCGGTGCCTTCGGTGCAGCGCTGGCTCCCCCGTTCCAGTCCCCTGCCGCGGGGGACTCCGAAAGTCTTCGGGAGCCTGAGTGCTCCCGAAGACAGTTGGCTCTGTACTGTGCATGAACAAGTGTGTGAGAGAGTGTGCTTGGGCAGGTGCAGTACGGAGTGGCCCATCTTCGGGAGCACTTCCGAAGCCTACCGCAGTGGCAGAGAGTAATTATACATTACATTAGAAAGTAATTATACATAAAACAGTTGAAAAAGCAAATTCTCACTACAGTCCTGTTGAAGCTGAGCTTGGACTGAGTGCGTTTATTTTCTCTTCTCCGCGCGGTATCCCCAGAGGACGTAAGCAGGTAAAGAGAAGAAAAAAAACCCTCCGATCCCTCTAGCGGATGTAATAATTCTGGATTATGGTCCGAGCTTTAAATTTTGCAACTGACGTTTCCAATCTCAGCCAAATATCGACAAGACAGTAAATGTTTAGACCGTAATATCAAAGAAAAACTTCATCCAGATGAGTGCTTAGCTTTGTAGCTAGTTGTGGCGGAGCTGTGAAAGCAGAAGCGTAAATCCAGGGCTTAATCCACCGGCGGGGAGGAGACAAGGCGGTTATGGGAAAAAATATAGGTAATGGCGGAAATGGCTGACTTAAAGGTTCAGTAAACATGATTAGATGTCCCGTATTGCTGCGCGTGGCTGTGTGCAGCAGAGCAGGATGGAGCCGTTGCACGCGCGCAGCAGGAGGACGAGGAGAGAGGCGAACGCCACTTTGACAGTTATGAAGGGTTTTAGTGTTTTTCTAAGAACATTATGTTTACAATAAAGATGCTCTCATGCACAACCTTAAATAAGCAGTTCAGGCAGAGTTCTTTTTTATAAACACTTCTTACAACGTTACTTTTAAGAGGAACTTTAGTGAAAGGGGGGGAGAAAAATCAATGCATTGCAAAGTGAGAAGTTAGAAATGAGAAGAGAGATCAAGAAATGATTGATATTCGCCATGTAATTTGTTCATATTGTTTGATCCACAATCAGCCTGCAGGTCACCATCTTTTCTGCTGAATACACTTATCAGAAAGTGGAAATCCTTTAGAATTGGAAACTGCCATTTCTGACCATCCCTAGCTGTTTTCCACTAAGAAACATAAGGTGTACAGTGCATTTTCCGTGGGAAAATATATTGAATCGCTGAAAAAATGCATAGCGGTTTTGTTAGTATGAGATTTTCCTGCACTTCTGAGCTTTTTCATCGAAGACCAATCGCAAAAAAAATACAGCAATTGTCGTTGGGAAAAAACTGTGTCCAGAGTGTAAAGCAATCGTGATCAGATCACAGGACACAATCAGTGGCAAATAGTCCTCATGGTGCATACACACATCCAATTTTGAGTTGCAAATCATTAATCAATTTTACCACCTCCATGTAGTATGAGGGCCAACAGAAATCTGCCCGGGCATTTTTCCCTTGACACTGTGCAAAGCATGATGGGATTTCTGATGTTGTTGCTCTCGTTGCCTAGCGTGCGCAGCTGAGAGAGGAGATCAGAACACAGGACAGTTGGATCTGTCTCATGCTCCCTGTCACCTCCTTTCAACCAAAAAAGATGGCTGCCATCACAAACATTTGCCTGTTCTTTTAAAACAGGGTGGGTAAGAGATTATATTACCCATCTATTTTAATAAACATAACTAATGTAGCTTGATGACAGTATGTTTGTTCAGGCTGAAGCTCCTCTTTAAGTTAATTACTACTAGGGATGATCGGAATGAGCAAATTCCGTTCCGCCGAAATTGCGGAATTCTGCCAGCGCTAAATTCCGTTGCCATTACATTTCCTCGGAATTTCGCATTCCGGCGGAAAAATTTAAGTAATCGCAAATGAAACCTTGTTTATGCTAAATGGTAGCCCATGGGACCTAGTGGCTGTTCCACCGGTCATTTTTTTTTTCTATTTTATTTTATTTTTTTGCAGCAGGAGGTGTCGCTTAAGCCATGGGGCCTAGCGGTGGTCCCATGGAGGTCATTTTGGCGCAGCAGGAAGTGTCACTTAAGTCATGGGGCCTAGCGGTGGTCCCATGGAGGTGGTTTTGGCGCCGCAGGAGGTGTCGCTCACGCCATGGGACCTGGCGGTGGTCCCATGGCAGTCATTTTGGCGCCGCAGGAGGTGTCGCGTAAGCTATGGGACCTGGAGGTGGTTCCATGGTGGTCATTTTGACGCCGCAGGAGGTGTCGCGTAAGCTTTGGCACCTGGCGGTGGTCCCATGGCGGTCGTTTTGGCACCGCAGGAGGTGTCGCGTAAGCTATGGGACCTGGTGGTGGTCCCATGGCGGTGGTTTTGGCACCGCAGGAGGTGTCGCATAAGCTTTGGGACCTGGCGGTGGTCCCATGGTGGTGGTTTTGGCGCCACAGGAGGTGTCGCATAAGCTTTGGGACCTGGCGGTGGTCCCATGGCGGTGGTTTTGGCACCGCAGGAGGTGTGGCGTAAGCTTTGTGACCTGGCGGTGGTCCCATGGCGGTGGTTTTGGCACCGCAGGAGGTGTCGCGTAAGCTTTGGGACCTGGTGGTGGTCCCATGGCGGTGGGTTTGGCGCTGCAGGAGGTGTCTCTTACGCCATGGGACCTTGTGGTGGTCCCATGGCGGTCATTTTGGCGTTGCAGGAGGTGTCGCGTAAGCTATGGGACCTGGAGGTGGTTCCATGGTGGTCATTTTGGCACCACAGGAGATGTCGTGTAAGCTTTGGGACCTGGCGGTGATCCCATGGCAGTGGTTTTGGCGCCGCAGGAGGTGTCGGTTACACCATGGGACCTTGCGGTGGTCCCATGGCGGTCATTTTGGCGCCGCAGGAGGTGTCGCGTAAGCTATGGGACCTGGAGGTGGTTCCATGGTGGTCATTTTGGCGCCGCAGGAGGTGTCGCGTAAGCTATGGGACCTGGCGGTGGTCCCATGGCGGTTTTTTTGCCACCGCAGGAGGTGTCGCGTAAGCTATGGGACCTGGTGGTAGTCCCATGGCGGTGGTTTTGGCGCCGCAGGAGGTATCGCGTAAGCTTTGAGACCTGGCAGTGGTCCCATGGCGGTGGTTTTGGTGCCGCAGGAGGTGTCGCATAAGCTTTGGGACCTGGCGGTGGTCCCATGGTGGTGGTGTTGGCGCCGCAGAAATGTGTCGCATAAGCTTTGGGACTTGGCGGTGGTCCCATGGCGGTGGTTTTTGCGCCGCAGGAGGTGTCGCGTAAGCTTTGTGACCTGGTGGTGGTCCCGTGGAGGTGGTTTTTGTGCCGCAGGAGGTGTCGCGTAAGCTTTGGGACATAAACGAAATGGTTGGGATAGGTAAGATAGCTAGGGAGCTGGTTTCTAACATAGGATTGATTGTTTTTTGTTAACACTAATTGGTGCTGAAATAATTCCGATTTTTTATGCAGAAATCCATTTGGGTGGTTTTTGTAAGCCTCTGATTGGTGCAGAAATTCCGATTTTCATGAAGAAATCCTGTGGTTTTCACTTTAAACTTCTTCTAGGGGCTTCCTTGTGATTGGCTTACAAAATTCCGCATTCCGCCGGAATTACGCATCGTTCCGCGGAATTTACGCTATAGCGCTAAGGCAATTCCATTCCCGTGCGACGGAACAGAATCAACAAATTCCATCCGGAATCGCGGAAACAAGAATTCCGCGTAACGCGGTGAGCATCCCTAATTACTGCTTTGTCACTGTATTCACCCTGAGGAAGCGGGCACAGACCCGCAAAACACGTTGCCTGTGCAAATTGAAGTTTGTTGTTTGTTATACGAATTGTCTTCATTAAGGTAAGCCACCTCATACTTTTTAGTTGTTTTTAACGCAATTTTATCATACCTTGGGCGCCCCTTTACCCTCTGTGTTTTCCCTTTTGCGGTACCCACCCTCCTTTCGGAGGGGTGTTTTATTTGGTCAGGAGTGCCTTCACCACCCTCATAACCATCTTGAGTTTTTTTTACAAAAAGAGCAACCACATCCAGCCCAACTGGACACCCTGTCTGCAACCTTCCTTTGTGAGTACTACAATTTACATCTTCACCATTTAACCACTGTTGTGACATACTGCACCAATTGGGCTCCCTTTGTAGCTGTGCTTTCTTCCCTCCAGGGTATCTTTGATTACCCTACAGACCTGCTCATACTACAAGGTAGTGGTAAATTGGCTCAACAAAATTGGATGTGCGTACCAGGTTTTAGTCTTACAAGGTGGTAGCAGTCAAAGTTATGGGAGAGTGAGATTTGTGGCCCGGTTTTAACACCCGCTTGTCACTCCGGTCTTCTCTCCCCATCATAGAGCGTCCTCCGCCTCCTCTCCGCTAATCAGAGGCCGCTCTCCGCAGTCTAATCAGCGGCCGTCCTCATCACCATTCGCGAAATCTATTCCAGCATCTGCTCGAACCCCGCTGCAACCCGCAGGAAGCCGAGATCAGAGTCATCAGATAAACATATTGCATAAATAAAATTAAAAAGCTTTATAAACAGGCATACAGAGTATGCCAAGCTCGCTTTCTATGCCAAAAAGCCACAAACACATTTCCCGTTTTGCTTGTTCTTGTTGTTTCTGTTTCATCGCAAATAAATATTAATAGAAGAAAAGAGTAACAATTTCGCATATTCTTCCTTTAATCACCGTGGAAGGGGGAGCGTGGGAAATGTAATTAAATTAATGCATAAACACGCCAGTAGCAGGAACAAAATTATTTTTACTTAGCTACTTTTGCATAAAAACAATCTAATCAGGCTTTGGACTTGTGCACTTTGTATTTTGCATCAGATCTGTATATTTGGAACACTTTGGATGAACCCTAAAAGTGAAATTAAGCCCAATTCAGTCTGGCATTAACCTCCCTGGCGGTAAGCCCGACCTACATTCGGGCTAGCCGCCGGAGAGGATCGCATGGCCCCTGGAGGTTTTTTTAAATAAAATTTGCTTTATATGCTTAAAGAGGAACTCCAGCCTAAACAAACATACTATCATTAAGTTACATTACTTATGTTAATTAAAATAGATAGGTCATATAATCTCTTACCCACACTGTTGTAAAAGAACAGGCAAATGTTTGATTTCATGATGGCAGCCATCTTTTTGGTTGAAAGGAGGTGACAGGGAGCATGAGGCACAGTTCCAACTGTCCTGTGAGCTGATCACCCCTACCAGTTGCTAGGTAACGTGAATAACAACATCATGCTTTGCACAGCATCAGGGGAAAAAAGCCCAGGCTTTTTTTCTTTGATGGGTGGAGCTTAGCTAAAAATGCAGCTAAAAATGATGCTTTAGTAAGAAAAACAAAGTTCTGATGCTGTGAAACTGTTAAAGAAACACCAAGCCTTTTCAGTGCTGCTGAGTAGATTTTTAGTCCGGAGGTTCACTTTAAGCTAGCACTTTGCTAGCTAAGCATGCCCCCCAAGTCCCTCCGCTCTCCCCCGATCACCCCCCGATCACCGCCGTTATACGTACCCCCCAGGGATCCTACGATGGCGCAGCCTCCCAATCTGCTCCAGGCTTCGCTAAGGGGAGGATCGGGACTGCGCATGACGTCATGACGTCGATGACGTCATGTCCGATTGTCGCCATAGCAACGACTGAAGCTACATAGTGAAGCTGCGGCTCTTGTGGGATCGCGGACGGGTAAATACGGCGATCAGGGATCACAGTGGTGCCGGGGGACTTGAGGGCCACAGTTAGCTATCAAAGTGCTAGCTTAAGCAATTTATACAACTTTTATTTGAAAAAATCCTCCCGCGGACGCAGCATCGGAAACTGCGTACCGCCAGGGAGGTTGAAAAAGATCCTTTTTTGCGGAACTAAACAGACTGGATCCTAGCGGAGGTGAACAGATCCTATATTAATCAATAGGATCCATTCACATTGCCCCGTTAGAACGGATCCGATCGGCCGAACGGACCATAAATTTGGGGAGGATGGGATAAATCTGGAGCATCGGACTGAGTCGCATTGATTGTGCACTAATGGAACAGAGCATCACGGATGCCTTTTGAAAAAGGATCTGTTCCACGGATCAGTTGTTCCACGAATCAGTTGTTCCACGGATCAGTTGTTCCACGGACCAGTTGTTCCACGAATCAGTTGTTCCACAGATCAGTTGTTACAAAGATCAGTTGTTCCACTGATCAGTTGTTCCACGAATCAGTTGTTCCACGGATCAGTTTTTCCACGGATCAGTTGTTCCACGGATTTGTTTTTCATCCCTGCAGTGTGAGCTGGCCCTTAGAATTTTAGATAGGATTTCATGGGGCAATGCAATCTCACATTTTAATTCTATGAGAAAAGCTTTGCTATGTGTTTTGTTTTCTTACAGGCAGCCTGGCCTTTTGTCTTGCCTTTGAAGTGCTTTGCTGATTTTGCTGCCAAAATTACCACTGTTTAACCACTTCACCACTGAGGGGTTTTACCCCCTGGCCACCAGAGCAATTTTCACCTTTCAGCGCTCCTTCCATTCATTCGTCTATAACTTTATCATTACTTATCACAATGAAATGAACTATATCTTATTTTTTCTACAACCAATTAGGATTTCTTTAGGTGGGACCAATAATTATTTTATTCTAAATGTGTTTAATGGGAAAATAGGAAAAATGTGGGAAAAAATTTATTATTTTTCAGTTTTCGGCCATTATAGTTTTTAAATAATGCATGCTACTGTGATTAAAACCCATGTAATGTATTTGCCCTTTTGTCCCGGTTATAAAACCGTTTAAATTATGTCCCTATCACAATGTTTGGCGCCAATATTTTATTTGGAAATAAAGGTGCATTTTTTTCAGTTTTGCGTCCATCCCTAATTACAAGCCCATAGTTTATAAAGTAACAGTGTTGTACCCTCCTGACATAAATATTTAAAAAGTTCAGTCCCTAAGGTAACTATTTATGTATTTTTTTATTGTACATTTTTTAATTTTTTTTTAATTACATAAAAAAAACAAAAATGGGGAGTGTGGGAGGTAATGAGTTAATTTTTTGTGTAAAAGTAATTTATTTGTATGTGAAAAATGTTTAGGGTGTAGCTTTACTATTTGGCCACAAGATGGCAACAGTAACTTTTTGTGTATTGCCGCCTGTGAGCGTCCTTCCGGACGCTCGCAGGAAGTAGTAGGAGGCTGTGAGTGTTTGGGTTTTTTTCACAATGATCGCGCTGCCCATCGGAGAACAGCTGATCATTGTGGGGCTAAGATCAACGAACGGGAATGGATTTTCCCATTCATTGATCTCCGGGCGAGCGGGCGGCGGCGTGTTTACTAGCGGCGGGCGGCGTGTTTACGAGCGGGAGCGCGGGCAGCGGCGGGAGCGCGGAAAGTACGGATTTCTCCGTCCCTGGGGGTTAAAGGATGGAAAAAGGGACGGAGAAATTCGTACGGGCGGGGGTAAAGTGGTTAAACTCTCTTTAAAGCCAAAAATACAAATACAAATGGCATGTACACAAGTCTTAAACCCTAACATATTGTGGAAGGGAGTTCCAGAGAAGTGGGGGATTTTAAGAGAAGTCTTTTATGTGAGAATATGAAGAGGACACTAGAGAGGAGAATATGGCCAGCAGAGAGAACATAGGTGCAAAGCAGTATCTGACTACAAGTGAAGTTAAATAGGGAGGGGCGTGGCTTCCCCCTACTTTGGTAAGTATCCATCTTTTATTCATGCTCTGCTTCAGGTTCTCTTTAAGATTATTTCAGGGGCCATAAGTGACTGTTGGCACATTAGACAAGAAAGAGGCTCAAATTGGCTTTGTGAAAATATTTTGAAAAAGTCTGCCCCATGAGGTTAACTTTTTAAATAAAAGCACCTTTTTTCCAGCTGAAAGGATAAGCGCATAACTTTGATACCAGGCAAATTAATTAGCTCCACATGCCCCGAAGGACGTAGATAATCATCACATTTCTACGTATTCTTTATATCACAAATAAAGTATTTCTTAGAAGGAAATGAAGAAAGCCTAGTTTCCAGCAAATTATTGACAGAGACTGGAATAAACATCTGTTTGGACTTTATAAAGAGGGAAGTATGAGCAGAAGCCCCGTGTGGGGGAAATCAATAGCACAACGCCGCTATGTATCGAGCCAGCAATCCAAATCTATTCCAGCCAGGAAGGAATACAAATGATAGGAATATTCAGAATTACAAACAGAAAAAAAAGATCTCCTTTTGTTCTCTGAAAATATGTTTCAGCTCTGTTTAGAGTCAAGGATGTTGAGCTTCAGTCCTTGACCTTGAGGGGCCGAAGTCCTCACACATTTTTGGTACAGCTTAAATTAATTAATGGGACTGTGGGCTGGTGCACATCAAGAGTGCTTCTGAGCGCTTTATAAAATGTGTTTGAATGGGATGGATCACACCAGAGCATTGTGATTTTTCCCAAACGCAAGTCCTGCAGAATTTTTGAGATGTTTCAGATGTTAAAGATAACCTGTAACAAAAAAATCTCCCTCTGGGAGATACTTAACTCGGGAGGGAGAAGCCTCAGGGTCCCAATGAGATGTCCCCATCCTTTGTAGCCTGGGGAATCCCACGCTGGCTCCCCCAAAACTCCCTCGACATAGCCTGACAACTACTACGCAGGCAGGGCCGGATTTAAGCCACGGCTACCTAGGCCATGGCTTAGGGCACCACAGGAGCAAGGGCACCAAAGCAGCAGGATAAACTGGTGCAGCATTTGCAAGCTAAGCTTGCAAATGCTGCAATGCAGGGAGATCAGGCGAGCGTCTGACCACGGTACTCTGCTGCTAGCCGCCTGTGCAGCAGCCACCTTGCTCTCTGTGCACGTTTGCATTGTGGCCGGCGGCTATGGACTTTGGCAGCATTGGAGATGGAAAGGACGAGGAAGCTTCTGCACTGGAGACGAGCGGAGGAATGAGTGACACTGATGGCTGCTGAGGTGTAAAGGTGAGCTGGCTACCTATACTGAAGGGGGCGGGGGGAGTGGGAAAAGGAGGGATTAAAAGAGTCATCTGGCTACATATACTGGAGGGAAGGGGTCATCTGGCTACCCATACTGAAGGGGGTTGCTGGTGACAGTGGCCTAGAGTGGTAAAGAGTACAAATTTGGCCCTGTGCGCAGACACGGCAATATTTACCTACCGTGCAGCAGCGGCTCTCCATTTGGGCAGGAGCATAGCAATAGGGGTTGCAGAGGTTGCGACCGCATCGGGGCCCTTGGGCCAGAGGGCTCCCGAACGGCCCTCCCTCAACTACAGTATTAGCTCTCTGTTGGTCCTGTGCTCATAATAATCACTTCTATAGGTACATTGAATAGCGGTAATCATTAACAAGCTGTTCCCCATCCCCCTCTTGCACCTCTGACGCTGTAGTTGCCATTGGCAGGTTTTGGTGCGCCGTATCAATTGTTATGTATAGAGCGCTTGTGGGGGCCCCATTGTAAAACTTGCATCGGGGCCCACAGCTCCTTAGATACGCCACTGCATTTAGGCTAAGGCAGAAATATCCGAGCACGATCGATTTGCTTTACTGGGCAGTCGGAGCATAGTATGCATGTGCAGCACACCCCGGGGATCTACTTACCTGGCTTCCTCCAGCCCCTAGAAGCCTATGTGTCCCTCGCCGCAGCTCCTCTTTATGCCAGTGTCCTGGAGTCCCCTACGTAACAACCAGGTCAGTGGCTTCTGCACATGCGCGAGCCCATGGCCATGCTGAAGTAATGCGTCCACACAGAATACTCCTGACCACATGTGTGTGTGGCTCATAGCACTTACCCCAGAAGAGTGGCTGCCAGTGGAGCTGTGGCGAGGGACACATAGGCTTCAAGGGGCTGGAGGAAGCCCCAGGTAAGTAGATTGACATTTTTTAGTTTTGGCTCATGTATCCTTTAAGGGTTTTTTTGTTTCCTTTTTAAAATTAACTTATGATGTAGTGAAATAAGATAGGGTTGACCGGTCCCTCGCTTTCCACTTCCCCCTCCCTGATCATCCTGTGCTACCGCTCCTGGTAATCTGGCCAGTCGGAGCATAGTCATAGCCTGGCCGCACGTGTGCGCTGTCGCCAGGAGTTTCCTACACCTGCACAATATTACTGCGCAGCATAGAGCGCTTCTGGCCATGGGAGTGTGAGGGGGGGGGGGGGGAGTCAGCTTGGGCGTACTACTCCTGCACCGACTGGCCAGAATACCAGGAGCTGTAGCAGAGGATTTCAGGAGGCTGAAGGGGATGGTGAGGGATCAACCTGAAGGGGGAAGGAGGAAGCCCCAGGTATGTTTACATTTCTTATTTTACTACATCTCAGGTACCCTTTAAAGAAGCATCATTAGTGACATATAGTAGAATGCAGCAAATTATTCAGGATACCCCCTTTATTTTAAAGGGTACCCGAGGTGACATGTGACATGATGAGATAGACATGTGTATGTACAGTGCCTAGCACACAAATAATTAGGCTTTCTTTAGGTGGACCATTATGCCAAGAATGATTTTATTCTAAATGTGTTTTAATGGGAAAATAGGAAAAAATGTGGGAAAAAAATGTATTATTTTTCAGTTTTTGGCCTTTATAGTTTTTAAATAATGCATGCTACTGTAATTAAAATCCATGAAATGTATTTGCCCATTTGTCCCAGTTTACAACGTTTAAATTATGTCCCTATCACAATGTTTGGCGCCAATATTTTATTTGGAAATAAAGGTGCATTTTTTTCAGTTTTGCATCCATCCCTAATTACAAGCCCATAGTTTATAAAGTAACAGTGTTATACCCTCTTGACATAAATATTTAAAAAGTTCAGTCCCTAAGGTAACTAATTATGAATTTTTTTTCATTGTAATTTTTTTTTTAACCTCCCTGGCGTTCTATTAAGATCGCCATGGAGGCTGCGGGAGGGTTTTTTTTTAATAAAAAAAAAACTATTTCATGCAGCCAACTGAAAGTTGGCTGCATGAAAGCCCACTAGAGGGCGCTCCGGATGCGTTCTTCTGATCGCCTCCGGCGGCCAGAAGTAACACGGAAGGCCGCAATGAGCGTTTCGCTTACCTCGTCGCCATGGCGACGAGCGGAGTGACGTCATGGACGTCAGCCAACGTCCTGACGTCAGCCGCCTCCGATCCAGCCCTTAGCGCTGGCCGGAACTTTTTGTTCCGGCTACGCTGGGCTCAGGCGGCTGGGGGGACCCTCTTTCGCCGCTGAATGCGGTGGATCGTAGCGCTGCAGCGGCGATCAGGTAGCACACGCGGCTGGCAAAGTGCCGGCTGCATGTGCTGCTTTTTATTTGAGCCAAATCGGCCCAGCAGGGCCTGAGCGGCAGGCTCCGGCGGTACTGGACGAGCTGAGCTCGTCCAGACCGCTCAGCAGGTTAATTACAAAAAAATAAATTGGGGAGTGTGGGAGGTAATGAGTTAATTTTTAGTGTAAAAGTAATGTATTTGTATATGAAAAATGCTTTAGGGTGTAGTTTAACTATTTGGTCACAAGATGGCCACAGTAACTTTTTGTTTATGCGACCTGCAAGTGTACAGGAAGTACGCTTGCAGGAAGGGTTGGGAGGCTGGGAATTTTTTTTTTTTACTCACAATGATCGCTGCTTCTCGTAGAAGCAGCTGATCATTGTGGGGGGCAGAGATCAACGAACGGGAAAGGTGGCGTGCACAAGCTCGGGGGCGCGCGGACTAGTGAGCGGGAGCGCGGACAGCGGCGGGAGCGGCATCAGGTACGGATTTCTCAGTCCCTTGGTGTTAACAGGGTGGAAAAAGGGACGGAGAAATCCGTACCGCTGGGGGTAAAGTGGTTAAACATAAAATAAAACTATGAAACATCTTAAAAAGTCTTGAGGAGAAGGAAGATAGATACAATTGTTTATTTCATTTGTTTATTTTCGCTTGGGTGTCCTTTAATTATGCTGATTTCAGCATTATAAACACTTCCTATATCTACATATTGCTGTATCTTAGAATGTAGCTCCACCCTCCCAGTGATGTCACAACGGAGGGTGTTTATTATGTGGAATTCTCCTCCAAGACCATTCTGGGACACTAGGTATTATTTTCACTGGCTTCTGTTTTCTCAGTAAAAAAACATTCCACAGAGAAGCACCTGACAGGACTAAAGATATCACCACCTGTGATAAATGTCAGAATGTAAATCAGAGAGCGGAAAGATTTTACAATGGGCAATCACTGACTAAATCATTTATAAAGTAATATTGTAAAAAGCAAGCAATTGCATTCATCACATTATTTGTATTACAGTGGCACTATTGCAAAAAAATAAAATAAAAAAATGATAATATTTATACAGCAAATAGGTCCCCACCAGACTACTTACATCATGGTCAGCACCAGAGAGACTTCGTATAGCAGAACCGGCAGTGCATACTGCGTATGTCAGAAAGCTGCACATGCGTATTCACCACCAGGTTCTGCCATACATATTCTCTCTGTAGCTGGGCATGTGAGGCCGGTTTCACACTGCTGCTAACTGGCGGTATAAGCAGGGCCAGACTTACCATAAGGCACTGTAGGCACATGCCTACAGGCGCCTGATGATGGAAAGGCTCCCCTCCCCTCCCTTTCCTATGCAGACTCCTGATGAGAATGTAAATGAGAGGTTACCCGCCCAGCTCTCTGCATTCTACTAACAAGTCAGGGACACACCTCTTGCCAGGGGCGTAACAATAGACCCTGCAAGGGATGCAGCCGCAGGGGGGCCCAGAAGCTGCAGCGGGCCCCATGGGGTGATACATTTATTTTCCATATCCTTAGAGACTGACAACTAAGGGTACAGAGAGAAAAATACTTTCTGCTCTCTGCACAATTGTTCTAATGACTGCGTCTGTTCAGCCACTGATAACGAACTGTACAAAGTTTTGCAGACAAATATTTGTAGACAGTCCCTATTCAGTGTGCAGCAGGGAGGGAGGGGCCCTATCCAAAGTTTTGCAGGGGGGCCCAGTGGTTTCTAGTTACGTTCCTGCCTCTTGCTACCTAATACTGAGGTTCCTCCAGCTACCTACTTGGGGCACCTCTAGCTACTTAGTATTAGGTAGCCAGAAGTGCCCTCCATGTTAAAGGGGCACTACGGCAAAAAAAATTAAAATTTAAAGTATGTGCAAACATAGACAAATAAGAAGTACGTTTTTTTCCAGAGTAAAATGAGCCCTAAATGACTTTTCTCCTATGTTGCTGTCACGTACAGTAGGTAGTAGAAATCTGACAGAACCAACAGGTTTTGGACTAATCCATCTCTTCATTGGCTTTTATTCTTTATAAAGATATTCCTGAAAAAGGATTTAAACAATGATGCTTCCCAGCTCGCTACACAGTTTTTTGGCAGTTGGACGGGGCAACTGCCATTCACTATGTGCTTTTGAAAATAAATAAACCCCTTGAGAATCCCCCATGAAGAGATGGATTAGTCCAAAACCTGACACTTCTGTCAGATTTCTACTACCTACTGTAAGTGACTGCAACATAGGAGAAAAGTAATTTATGGCTAATTTTACACTGGAAAAAAAGTACTTCTTATTTGTTTATGTTTGCACATATTTTAAATTTTACAGTTTTTCATTGTAGTGCCCCTTTAAGGGGCACCTGTAGCCAGGGGTGCAGCTAAGGTTTTTGTGGCCCCAAGCGGACTGTAGTAAGTGGCCCTATCCGGCAAAAAATGGGTGTGGCTATCCCGCATAAGTGGGCATGGCCATGCCATGTGGGTGGAGCAGGAGGGCGGATTGGGGCGGGGCTGTTTGCGGGGAAAAATGGATGTGGGGGTGACTGAGGTGCGCGCAGCGCCGAAAGATGGGCGTGGCCATGACATTGTATGGGTGGAGCACAGCAAATATAGCCAACTATGACCATTAAATAATAAAGGAAGCAACAGTTACCCCAGACACCAGAAAATAAAAACGCAATTTGTGCAACATTTCAGCAGAAAACAAACGCAATTTGTGCAACATTTCAACAGAAAACAAACAGAATTTGGGCCACATTCCAGCAGAAATCAACCGCAATTTGGCCCACATTTCAGCAGAAATCAAACGCAATTTGGCCCACATTTCAGCAGAAATCAAACGCAATTTGGGCCACATTTCAGTAGAAATCAAACGCAATTTGGGCCACATTTCAGTGGAAATCAAACGCAATTTGGGCACATTTTCAGCAGAAATCAAACGCAATTTGGGCCACATTTCAGCGGAAATCAAACGCAATTTGGCCCACATTTCAGCAGAAATCAAACGCAATTTGGGCCACATTTGAGGAGAAATCAAACGCAATTTGGGCCACATTTCAGCAGAAATCAAACGCAATTTGGGCACATTTTCAGCAGAAATCAAACGCAATTTGGGCACATTTTCAGCAGAAATCAAACGCAATTTGGGCCACATTTCAGCAGAAATCAAACGCAATTTGAGCACATTTTCAGCAGAAATCAAGTGCAATTAGGGCACATTTTCATCAGAAATCAAACGCAATTAGGGCACATTTTCTGCAGAAATCAAACGCAATTAGGGCACATTTTCAGCAGAAATCAAACGCAATTAGGGCACATTTTCAGCAGATAAACGCAATTAGGGCACAGTTCAGCAGAAATCAAACGCAATTAGGGCACAGTTCAGCAGAAATCAAACGCAATTAGGGCACAGTTCAGCAGAAATCAAACGCAATTAGGGCACATTTTCTGCAGAAATCAAACGCAATTAGGGCACATTTTCTGCAGAAATCAAACGCAATTAGGGCACATTTTCTGCAGAAATCAAACGCAATTAGGGCACATTTTCAGCAGAAATCAAATGCAATTAGGGCACAGTTCAGCAGAAATCAAATGTAATTAGGGCACATTTTCAGCAGATATCAAATGTAATTAGGGCACATTTTCAGCAGAAATCAAATGCAATTAGGGCACATTTTCAGCAGATAAACACAATTAGGGCTGCAAAAAGAAAATAATTTACTCATCTGGCACTGGCAGACGTCTTCTCTCCCCATCTCTTTGCCGGCTCCTCAGGCGCGCAGTTCCCATGGAGCTCCCTCCCTCCTGCACTCTCCCGCGCTGATTGAATGCAGGGCTACGGAAAGATGGCCACCCGAAGCCCTGTACTGGAGACATAGTCTCCAGAGCAGGGCTTCGGCGGCGGCCATCTTCCCGTAGCCCTGCTCTGCTCTGCCATCCCCGCGGGGCTGCGGGAAAACAGTGACGTCACGCCGACGTCACGCGGCTGCCAAGGCCCCTAAGACTTTGAGGCCTCAAGCGGCCGCGTGGTCTGCTTGGTGCCGTGCGGCGCCCCTGCCTGTAGCTACTTGTGATGGGCAGGGGAAGTAGGGAGAAGTGACAGCTGGGACAGCCAGCACACTTGTGGTGCAGATTGGTGGGGGGTTTGTACGTTCATGGAGGGCGGAGTCTAGGGTGCCAGGACATCTGTGCCTAGAGGCTCCTGTGATGTAAATCCGGGCCTGGAGATAAGAGCACAACGTTAAAAATAGTTATCAGAGATTACCGTGGTAATCCCCCTTCTGGCTGCAAGCCAAGCAGGAAATAAGGCTCTCTTAGGCCCCACCTCCTGTGGCCGAAAATAGTACTCGCTAAAACAAATCCTAACAGATTCAAATATATCAAGTATACTCACTTTTACTTTGATATATTTGAGTCTGTTTGGATATATTTTAAGGAGTATGTTTTGTTCCTCTTAGAGCTCCTGTTATTGTAGCCCGAGGAAGCAGGCCTTGACCCACAAAACATGTTGCAATTCTTGGGAGCTATAACAAAGTGAATTTTGTCTGGCTGGTCTTTTGGGGAGATAAGTCCACCACTACCTGCCCTTTTAAACTGTTTTTAAATATTTTATCCTATACTGGCGCCTCTGTTCAAGTTACCTCTTACTGCCTAACTGAGGTGAGAGTGATATGGAGGCTGCCATATTTATTTACTTTTAAGCAATACCAGTTGCCTGGCTGTCTTGCTGATCCTTTGCCTCTAATACTTTCAGCCATAGCCCCTGAACAAGCATGCAGCAGATCAGGTGTTTCTGGCATTATTGTCAGATCTGACAAGATTAGCTGCATGCTTGTTCCTGGTGTTATTCAAGCACTACTGCAACCAAATAGATCAGCAGGGCTGCCAGGCAACTGGTATTGTTTAACAGTAAAGAAATATGTCAGCCTCCATATTCTTCATGTTACAGTTCTCTTTTAAAGAGACACTGAAATGAAAAAAATAATGATATCATTAATTGGTTGTGTAGTACGGATAATTAGTAGTACGTTAGTAGCAAAGAAAATATTCTATTTTTATTTTCAGTTATATAGTGTTTTTTTTATAACATTACATCATGATCTTATATTTGCAGTTTACACACTACTCAGCATTCTAAATGATTTTACAGAGCAGACCAATGAACTATTGACCTGTCCTCTGCAGAGAAAAAGAAAATATAGTGACTGACAGTTGAGATAACACGCTTCAGAAGAAAGTCATGGAGCTCAATGGTTCTTTTGCATAGATAAATACTGGAGTTTCTTCCTGCATTGTAACTCTTCCTGTACTGGAAACGATATTAGACTTACGTCTCTGCTCCTAATGTTTTATTTCTTAGCTGCACTACACGTACAAATCACTATATCATAATTATTTTTTTTCACTTTAGTGACTTGGGACTTTTTTTTTAAATAGTCACAATGATGTATAGTGAGCGTTTGCATATATTAATTTTCTGAAGAATATGTTTTATTTATTTTTTGTTGTTTTTGGGATGGAGCCCCTTTAAAGGGGAACTGAAGAGAGAGGTATATGGAGGCTGCCATGTTTATTTCCTTTTAAGCAATACCAGTTGCCTGGCAGTCCTGCTGATCCTCTGTCTCTAATACTGTTAGCCATAGCCCCTGAACAAGCATGCAGCAGATTAGATGTTTCAGACTTTAAAGTCAGATCTGACAAGACTAGCTGCATGCTTGTTTCAGATACTACTGCAGAGAATTAGACCAGCAGGGCTGCCAGGCAACTGGTATTGATTAAAAGGAAATAAATATGGCAGCCTCCGTATACCTCTTACTTCAGTTCCCTCTTTAACCCTCACAGTACTCCGATGTTCCAGACGACACATAATAAAAATGCACGATTACTTTGCTAATGTTTCCTTTCGCCACCAGTGTAAATTTATTTTGCGGTCCTTTATAGTCTTAAGCGACCGCATTCCCACAACAATTATGTTGTGCAATAAAGGATTATAAGACGGGGGCTCAGGAGGATAAGCGGTTATCTAAATGTAAAGTGAAATTCTAGAGGAGAGAACTGCGACACGCCGCCGACCGCCGTCTAAAGTTTCAGGCGAAGCAGAGAAAATGAAAACGCGACGTCAATTCTACAGAGCTTTATCTGCCATCAGACTCATGTTTATATGTTTCTGTAATAGAGCGATACCACACATGATTGGGGAATGGGAATTGGCGAGATTCGATTGCAAATATTTGCATCCAGCGCTGGGAATAAGCGCGATTCTAGCGAGCGGAACTCGGCGCGGCCGCTGTGGGGCTGGCCTTGCCTGCTCATCCGCCTGTGACTGATTAATTCCGAACCAAACCTATGCCTAATGCGGGGAACAGGCCGCGTCTTATTTAAAGATTATTCCGGTATTTGCATAATCCTGCTGGCTGGGAGGGGGAGGAAGGAGACATAAACAAGAAAACTTCTTAATTAGGCTGAAAGAAAGTCTGGCACAATTAAAAAAAAAAAAAAATAAATAACGAAGGGGGGAAAAATGCAACGTTTTATATTGAATGTATGTTTGGTATGTTAAAGTTTCTTTGGATACAGAATGTGGTCCTTTGGACGCCCCTAATTATGTTGTATAAAGCAGAGGCGCCCCAGTATTACCACTTCAGATCTCCTGGTATAGAGCCTCAGTGGCATCGCTGCCGTAGCTGGACAAATCCCAGTATCCAGATGTAAACGTGTAAAATATGCCACAGTCAGGACAAGGTCCTCCAGCACCCAAGGCTGAGACACCAAAGTGCGCCCCTCCATCGCTCCCACCCCAGCCGTCACACACTGATTGCTATTACACTAAGAGGCTCCGCCCTCATCCCTCCCACCCCAGCCGTCACACACTGATTGCTATTACACTAAGAGGCTCCACCCTCATCCCTCCCACCCCAGCCGTCACACACTGATTGCTATTAGTCCCAGGCCAGGGCCCCCAACACCTTAATCTCTAGTTATCTGGCTTGCAGTCACTGCCATGTATCCCCTTTTCTTATTTCTCTCTACTTCAAACACAATAGGGGAATGATAGCTGAGTGAGTTGTGTGCCCCCTCCTACACTGCGCCCTGAGGCTGGAGCCTCTCTAGCCTCTGCCTTGGCCCGGCCCTGGCCACAACGCTGGTGTTCAAGGTCATCAGAAACATCAACAGTCCACTTCAGAGGTCCCTCCGTAGCACTGGCACAACCTGTGTGAGCAATCACAGTGCAGAAAAGATCAACGAGAGATACTCTCAGTGGGTTTCGAAACAGGTCCACTTTATTCCAATAAAAACAGCTACATTGCAAGGGTCCTCGCACACTTAGGACCCCCTCTGGTATGTAGCACCTCCCACCTCAGTGGTACTAGTACCCTCTCACTGGCAACTCAGCAAGGCTCTGCCTGCTCTCGTCCCGACAGATTTCGGCATTTCACTGTCTTCTGGGGAAACGACTGAAGATACAATTGTCTCTGAAGCCAAACACTTGTCACTCAGGAGACAGGGGTTTGGCTACAGAGACAATGGTATAGCTGGTTCATAACTATTCTGTCACTTTTTTGTTTACCCAGCTAGACAGCTGCATAAAACCGAGCTACCACTACACATGTGTGAGATAGCTACACCCCTCCGTGACTTTTGATATCAAAGGACAACCAAGGTGACATGTGACATGATGAGACAGACATGTGTATGTACAGTGCCTAGCACACAAATAACTATGCTGTGTTCCTTTTTTTCTTTCTCTGCCTGAAAGTGTTAAACATCAGGTATGCAAGGGACAGCTTCTATCTGGGTCGGACTGGGTCACACTATAGCATAACCTTCACTGATAAGTCATTATAAGTAATTACAGCCATAAAATACTTTCCTGTCAGTAAATGGCTTCCTGGAGCAGAAAAGATATAAAAAGTGTTAATAATTCATAGATTTTATCTCTGACAAACTTCAATGAAGGTATTCACAAAACAATTCACACAGGGTTTTTAAAGGAACAGCATCAATCTTTAATTCTTCATGTGTTTCACAGCAAAAGGCCGCTTCCTCAGAGGCAAACAAGTGTATTCAATCTATTAAAAATGTACAATACATACAAACATTTTCAATACACCTACCCTACATCAGATGTCTGCGTAAAGAAAGACCGAGGATAAACCCCCGTCTAATTAAGGTTATCTTACCGAAATAGGCTGAACAATCCATCGAAGAAATAAGCGAGTGGATCACAATCTAAAAAACATGTAAAGACAAAAATAGGGGTCACCCAAGTATGGGACCACAGACTCATACTTCAATGAAGGTGTCATTGAGTAGTGATGGGCGAACACCTGGATGTTCGGGTTCGGGAAAGTTCGCCGAACATGACCGAGATGTTCGGCATGTTCGGGCCGAACCCCGAACTTTCTGAACATCCAGCTTTTGGGGGCCATATGGGGTCGCAGGCATAAGGGGGGAGCATGCCCCGATCGCGGGGGGGGGGTCGGAAATTCCCCCACCCCCTCCGCTAGCGCTCCCCCCTCTGCCTGCTTCCCCATTCAAAAGTTTAAGCAAAGTACCTGTAGTGGATGGCCTGGCAGTGGGCGGCACTGTGGAGTGAGGAGGAGGAGTCCGGAGAGTGACGAGTTGAGGGAGGCCGGGCAGCGGGCGGTTCAGCGGAAGTACCCTTGTGGTACTTCCGCCCTTTCTCTGACCTCACGCCCGCTGCCCGGCCTCCCTCAACTCGTCACTCTCCGGACTCCTCCTCCTCACTCCACAGTGCCGCCCACTGCCAGGCCATCCACTACAGGTACTTTGCTTAAACTTTTGAATGGGGAAGCGGGCAGAGGGGGGAGCGCTAGCGGAGGGGGTGGGGGGAATTTCCGACCCCCCCCGCGATCGGGGCATGCTCCCCCCTTATGCCTGCGACCCCATAGGGGGGCAGTATTCGGCCGAACAGGGCCCTGTTCGGCCGAACAGGGGCCCTGTTCGGCCCTGTTCGGCGGCCATTAGAAGTTCGGGGCGAACCCGAACTTAAAAGGCCGAACACCATCAGGTGTTCGGCCGAACGCGAACATCACCCGAACAGGGTGATGTTCTGCAGAACCCGAACAGTGGCGAACACTGTTCGCCCAACACTATCATTGAGCAGAGACAATGAAACAATAAAAACATAAAAACTAGGTTTAAATATAGAATAACACTGAAATAATTTAAAAAAAGTCTTTTTTTTTAGATGAAGGAGGATAGATACAATTGTTTTTCTCATCCGTTTATTTTCACCTTGCATGTCCTTTAAAGGGATTTAAAGGGAGGTTTGGGATCAGCGAAGACCAGAGCACACGTGCAGCACATGTTATCTGTTGGATGACAGTGTCGACAAATGTTTTTATTGTTAATTAAGTACAGATTATCGCTGAGTACAAAGTAGGGGCGTCCAAAGGACCACATGTTGTATATTTTGTTTCCCAGTACGATTTTCAGATATTTTGCAATTGGATACGTGATGGAAAGCTTTCTTCTGTTGCTGAGCTTTCCTCCGGGGACAGGACACCACTCAACGGGAAAAAAATGAGCTTTCCATTTTATTATGTCATATAATGCATTATTAAATAACTTTATTGAAAATATAAATATTCACCATTGCCCTACCAATAGAAGTGTCTGTCTTTTATAAAATGTTCCACCTTTGTGAAGAAAAAGGGCAAATCCCTCCAGTACAGCTACAGTACTATATCCCCGTTGCAAAGATTTTTCAAAGTTTGTTGGTGTACTTGTAGAGGTGTACTAGAACTCTAATTTCATCATTCATTAATGTTCTATACAGGGGATGAGGAGGCAAATTTTGCAAATATTTTCACCACAAAAACAGCAAATTCAGATATGCTATGTTTATTTAAAAAAAAGGCACAAAAGATAAACCCCATAAAAGAGGCATAAAGGTGATGATTTAGTGAGTGGAGGTTGTAAGTGCATGTACAACCTCCAACTACATTTGTTTTAAACACTAAGAAAAAAAACAAGCAAACCCTGGGCGATACTTACCTTGGGAGGGAGAAGCCTCTGGGTCCTAATAAGGCCACCCCTGTCCTCCTCTGTCCCTTTGTTCCGTGCTGGCCAGAGGCGTAGCTATGGGTGGGCAAGGGGGAACTCATGTCCCTGGGCGCAGCACTGTAAGGGGGCACAGAGCATGGCCACCGCACCCCCAAGTGAGTGAGAGGCGGCTCGCTGGCTGCCTGACGTGCCCTTGCTTCTCTCCCACCCTTTGCAGAGGTGTGCAGAAGTGTTAGCAGCAGAACAAGGGGGGCACATCTGGCTATCTAAACAGCATATGTACATTTGGTTCCACCCATGACCACACCCCCATTCTGATGCATGGCTATGCCCAATTTGTCCAGAGGGGGCGCAAAAACTGTCTTTGTCCCTGGGCGCTGAAAAGCCTAGCTACGCCTCTGGCGCTGGCTCCCCCGAAATAAGCTTCTTGGGTGTGCAGAGCGAGGGGAAGAGGTCATCATTAGCGAAAAGCAGCTTGTGCTGTGTGAGGAGTCTGACAGTGAGTGAGGAGGGGGAGGCAGGAGAGCATCATTGGGGAAAGCAGCTTGTTGTGGTGTGTGAGGAGTCTGACAGTGAGTGAGGAGGGGGATGGCAATAGAGCAGCAGTGTTTCATTTGACTTGCACAGCAGAAGGGAGGAGGTGGCACTGCTGTCCTGACTTAGGAGGAATGGAGTGGCTGAGGGTGAGCAGTTTGTTTGTCACAGACTCACAGCCATCCAGTGTGCTATTGTGTTGAGCTGAAGCATGTCATGTGAGAACATTAAATGAAGCAGAGTGCACTGTCGGGTGTACCATGTCGGGGGGGGGGGGGGCGCAGCCTCACAAGTTTGCCTCAGGCAGCAAATAGTCTAGAACCGGTAACTCTCTTTACTTTGTACACCCTGATACTCTAGCGCAGTGGTCCTCAAACTACAGCCTGCGGGCCAAATGCGGCCCTTCGAGGCTATTTCACTGGCCCCCCAAACACAAAATGTATAACTTATAGATGTGGCCCACTGCACCTTTAAATATCAGCAGCCCGCATATAGAATAGCAGTGGTGGCACCACCCATCCACATACTGTAGAAGCCAGTGGGCAGTAATTTGCTGGCTTCCAATCCAATTCTGCATCAAAAGACAAAGACAGACTTATAATCACGTTTTTCTCCTGGCAGACTCAAAGCGCCAGAGCTGCAGCCACTAGGGGGCGCTCTATAGGCAGTAGCTGTGTTACAGTGAACCAGAGACGAAGCACCCTCATGTATTTTACCATATATATCAGTGGGAACATTAGCGAAAACACCTACCCTGCTCTCTGTTTCATCCTTCGCTGCTCAGCCTGCCTGTTATCAGCCCTGATAAAATCCCTGACTGAGCATTCAGTCTGACTTTGCTATAATGACTCAGCTATAATGTCTCCTGAGCAGAGCATCACGGGGGCAGGCTTGGGCTTGAAAAAACTTCAGAGAAGACAGACTCAGCTATAATCATTCCAGAGCAAAGCCAGACTGAATGCTCAGTTGGGGATTTTATCAGGGCTGATAACAAGCAGGCTGAGCAGTGAAGAATGAAACAAAGAGCATGGTAGGTGTTTTTTTCTAATGTCCCCACTGATATATATGGTAAAATACATGAGGGTGCTTTGTCTCTGGTTCACTTTAAGGAGACTTGCCTAAGGACTCGTACTGAATAGGTGCTGGCTTACTGAACAGGCAGAGCCGAGATTTGAACCCTGGTCTCCTGTGTCAGAGGCAGAGCCCATAACCAGTACACTATCCAGCCACCCTAGGTAACACTGATGTCCACCTGGATGGCAGGTTGTCACCTGGGTATGTTCACCGGTGCACAAGCACTGACGCTGCAGGACTGAATGGCTGCTGCTGGGAGTTCTCAATAACACTATCTAGATTTAATTTAATGTTTTTCAACATTACGTTGACCAGGACCTTGAAGTACGTTGGCCCTTGTCCAAAAAAGATTAGGGACCCCTGTTCTATTGCGTTATCGGCTCCTGGCCTTTGTTTCTTATTGTGTTTTCTTGGTCCATGCATTGCATTGACTCATCCTCTTCCAGATCTAAAGACCGACCTATGTGCCCTCTCATCTGTCCATTCTCACCCAGTATGTTCTGCAAATAATAAAAGTCACACGGATTTAGAAAAGCGTTCCAGGAGGAGAAATAGGCACTATTTACAGGATAAAAACACGTTTGGAGAAAATGAAAGTTGTGTTCCTGTAAAGGTTATGAAGATCTTACAAGTGTGAGCGTCTAGTCAGCGTTCTCAGGGAATCGCTGGGGCGCGAATGACATATTCAGCGCAGAGGAGGAAAACGGAGAAGACAATAAAAGAGACACAGAACCAAAATCTAATCAAACAGAACAAAAAACACACGAGAGGAAATGAAAACATGAGGCGGCAGTAATGTCAACATCAAGATGATCGCGGTGCAATGCAGACATTAAGCAGACAATGCGGGAAAAAAAACACACAGTGAAGGCAACTGAAAACAATCGCATACATAACAAGATGTTCCCTTCCCCATGAAAGGCTTCAAAATATAAAGTTACACAGAAGCCAGGATACTTAAAGTGGCATAACACTCTAACAATTCGATAAAAATGTGTTTTCTTACTTTTTATTACCCATAGTGTTACCATACTTGCCTTTGTGCACAAGTGATATTATCTGTCTACAAATCACAAGGTCCCAAAGTACAGTTTAGCTGCCATTGCATTTTATTGCGTAGCTGCTGTATTTATATATTATCATCTATCTTGTGATCACTTCTCAGCTGTCGACTGAACCTGATTATCTCTCCCTCCCTTTCCTGTTTTGCCTACAATCGATGGAACTGGAATTTTGAAAGCGAATAAATAAAAGTCCGTTTTACTCTGGATGTGCCTAGCCGTTGTCTCTACAACATACTAGTGATCACTTCTCAGGGCTGGTGCACACACCAAGAGCACTTCTGAGCGCTTTTTAAAATGCTTGCGCTTCAAAAAGCGCTTGACTAATGTATTTGAATGGGATGGAGCACACCAGAGCGATGAGCTTTTTTCCCAAATGCAAACGCCCGTCCTGCAACATTTTTACAGATTTCTGAGGCAATTCAGACTCAATGTTAAGTATCGAAAAGTGTAAAATCGCTCTGAAAAGCGCTAGATCAGAGCGATTTTCCAAGCGTTTTTGTTACAGAAGCTGTTCAGTTACAGCTCTACTGTAACAAAATATAAAAAACGCTACAACGAAATGCTCCAAAAAATGTTAGGCATGCTTAGAAAATTGCTTACCTGAGGAAAATGTATGCGTGCTCTAACACCAAGTTTTATCGCTAGCAAGTCTGGCTCTGCAAATCTGGCTCAATTGGCTATTCATGAGGCAATGCTCATGCAAATATGCATTTGCTTTCGCACGCCAAACTATGCAGGGTCAAAAAACGAATACCGCAAAGCGGTCGCCCTGCGGGAATTAGTTCATGCCACATAAGCACTATCCAGGAGCGCCACGGGGAGGCTTCCCAATGCCCCCATACAACCGGGGGACCGCGGGGTCCCAGGCACTCTCACCGCCTGGGAACCACAGCAGCACCCCGGAGGGGGAGGCTGGGTGGCGCAGGCGACCCCCCCAAGCGTGGCCAGCGCCGGGGGGAGCCGTCCACTCCAACCTCCCGAAATTAAAAACAGGCACTTACCTAAACGCCCATTGCGTTCTGCTACTTGCGCATTAACTTGGGGGCACCACATGAGAAAGGAGTGAAGCATGGGTCACCCCAAGCTTTAGAGCTCAGGGCTGGCTCACACACAACACTCCAGAGGGGGGGGGGGGGGAGGACAGGTGCAAACAACTCACTCCAGGGCTCACACCACCAGAGCAAGCCATCTTCCACCTGCCTCCAAAGGATACAACCACAAAAAATGCTTACCTGAGGAAAATGTATGCATGCTCTAACACCAAGTTTTATCACTAGCAAGTCTGGCTCTGCAAATCTGGCTCAATTGGCTGTTCATGAGGCAATGCTCATGCAAATATGCATTTGCTTTCGCACGCCCAACTATGCAGGGTCAAAAAACGAATACTGCAAAGCGGTCGCCCTGCGGGAATTAGTTCATGCCACATAAGCACTATCCAGGAGCACCACGGGGAGGCTTCCCAAGCGTTTTTGTTACAGAAGCTGTTCAGTTACAGCTCTACTGTAACAAAATATAAAAAAACGCTACAACAAAATGCTCCAAAAAATGTTAGGCATGCTTAGAAAATTGCTAGGCACATGCCTAGATTAGAATCACCTTAAAAAATCAATTCAAAAAGCGCAAAGCGTTTGCGATTACGCTATCACTTTTTGGTGTGCACTGGGCTTCAGTTGCACACATACTAGAAGCAGAGAGAAAACTTTGCTAATGTTTACTAATTGTAGCTGACAAAGGTATGTAAACAAAAGATAATGTTATCACCTCTCCGGGTGAGACAACAAGCTTTCCACTGAAGAAGCAAGTGCTGCGTTTAAGTGTTTGAATGCTGTTCTGCTACTCTGCTACAATTTTTTTTTTTTTTGGGCAGAAGTTTTTATACTGTAAATAATCTTTTACAGCCAATACAAAATGCTAAGTTTCATACTACTTTAAGTTTTATTCTTCTGCAGGAGACAATACGACCATACAGGATCCTTGCTAATAAAGCTCCCCTATGAACTAGATTAAGGGTTGGCAAATTATTTTTTTGCCTTGTTCGCACTATTCCCCTTAACAGATGTACCAATTTTGGTGACAATAGCATGTATGGGGATTTGCTATTAACCACAAGTCAGCACAAAATTACACAAAAATTGTGCAAAATTACAAATGGATTACACTGACTTAACCAGTTGAATTTCCAAATCATAATTACTGGGAAGATGTGGAAAAGTCGTACGTTCGCCGGGGAAATTTGAGTTCCGGAAATAGCCGCTAAAAGAATATCAGTAAAATTACCAATATTCTACTATTGCGCAACACAGAATCCGATAGTAAAATATTAGTAAATGTTACTGATATTTTACTGTAGTCAAACCTCACCCTACTCTTACACAGAGCCTTCCTTCTATCGATGTCTTGCAATAATTGACCCTCCCTGCTGATGCCTAAACCTAACTACCCCCCTGCCAATGCCTAACCCTAAACCCTCCCTCTACCAATGCCTATTTAATCCTAAGACCCCCCTCTACCAATGCCTAACCCTAAGCCCTCCCTCTACCGATGCCTAACTAACCCTAAGACTTCCTTCTACCAATGCCTAACCCTAAGCCCTCCCTCTACTGATGCCTAATTAACCCTAAGACCCCCCCCCCCCTCTACCAATGCCTAACCCTAAGACCTCCCTTTACCGATGTCTAAGCCTAAGACCTCCCTCTACCGATTCCTAACTAACCCTAAGACCTTCTTCTACCAATGCCTAACACTAAGACCTCCCTCTACAGTACCTAACCCTAAGACCCCTTCCCCCTGCCAATGCCTAACCCTAACCAACTCACTGCTCATGCCTAACACTTACCGACCCTCCCCCCAGGCAATGCCTAACCTCAGAAGATCCCACATAAGGCCTAACCTTATCTGCTCCTCCTCCCAAGAAAAAACAATTGTCAATATAAGGGCCACATTTGCAGCAAAAAAAAAAAAAAATATTGGGCATCATGGAATTTTGAGTGCTGTCACTGGTGCCTACTGCCTATACAAATTGTGGCTACAGGGGTAACTGCACTACAGCCACAAATAGCGGGCAAAACTTTCTGCTTCCCTGGAATAGTCATCCGTAGGGAATGAAATCTAATAGTCGGAGCAGAAGAGTTCTGGATGCTGAGTCTGGATGCTTTCCTAATAATACAAAACAAAGAATTGGGCTACTTTCAGACGCACAGCTGAACTGCGCATTTTCCAAGCAGTTCAGTCCCCAATTCGAGTGCAAGTTAAATGCAGCTGAATTGCAGCCAGGGCCAGTTCTAGACTTTTTGCTGACTGAGGCAAACTTGTGAGGATGCAATCCCCCCTCGCCCCAATGATCACACAGCACACAACTATAGCTGCGGTGAGCCCCCCAAAAAATACCCTCTATATAGGTAGGTATAGGTAGCCAGGTATAGGTGCCCCAGTATAGGTTAGCCAGGTACAGTTGTCCCTAGTATAGGTTGGCCAGGCACAGTTGCCCCCAGTATAGGTTGGCCAGGCACTCTCTTCACTTCCTGTTTCTGCATGGTGCTGCCTCCAGACTTTTGCCACCTAAGGAAGTCGCCTCACTTGGCATCATGGGCGAACCGGGCCTGATTGCAGCGCTTGTAACACTATGCGTCTCAAGCAAGCGATAACATGCAGCGGTGTTACTGGGCGCAGGGCCGGATTTCTGGGAAGGCCAGAAAAGCCACGGCCTAGGGCGATAAAATCAGATAAGATAAGAAGGGCGGCATGACTTGGATAGAGAAGAGGTCATATGTCAAAGTAAATCATCTCTTCCAGCACCCTGCTCTGCACTAATAGCTGAATTCCAGAGTTCCCCAATCCCTGCTTCTCTCTCTCTCACATTTCCTGGTGTGTTATTATAACAATCAGGATCAATCATAACTGTCACCTGATAATCTGTATGATGGACATACAGATCGATGTGAGAAATACCAGAGATTTACATTACAAAGCAGATAGAACTAAGCTCCGCTGAGTTTTAATGCAGGCATTCACAAACCTCAGTGAGCTCTGCTAGTTTCTAATCTTCACCTCTTTTACAGCTTTGACACTGACCCCAGCAGTCATTAATTACTTTATCGAACCCTAATTTATGTTTCTCTTTTTTTTCCTAGCTAGCATTGATCTAGTCTGCTTCAGTTAACTCTTTCCTGGATCATTTTCTGTCCTTCAGCTCCTACCATTTATGAGAACTGCAGGAATAAAAATGCTGTTTGCTTCCCTTTCATTGCTAAACTGTCACTTTAAAGGACACCTGAGCTGTTACTACCTCTATGCTAGTGTGTATGGTTTGGCATCCATCTACTTTCCTGTAGCAGTAAAGCATTGTACCCTCTTAGCCATCAGCGAAAGCAGAGAGTTTTTTAAAAGAAAAAGTATGCTTTCTGCTAATAAACCTTCTTCAGACTTTGCTCTTGTATACTGTCAATATGTGAGAGCTCACCACCATATGTACATTCAACATTCAAAAGAGATGCATAGATTTTTCAGCAAATATAAATAAATGTCATTCAGATGATTTAAAGTGGAGCTGAACTCTTGCACAGGACAGAAGGAAAACAGAGAAATGTACCCTGTATGTATTTAGAGATCCTGTCTAATTCCCCCTCCTCTATGTCTAATCACAAGTTGTAATTTAACAATAACAATAACAATAATATTTATATAGCGCTTTTCTCCACACTGTGTCACCTGACTGCCACAACATCTAAGCTCATTTGAAAGCACAGGATGTTAAAAATATGTCTGCTTCCAGAAAAGCAGGAAGTAGACACACTGCAGATTTATTGCAGGATTTGTACCAACTGTAACAAAGAAATGTTTTTATTGAAAGGTTATGTTGTTGCGTATCTTTTAGAGCAGAGAGGAAGTTCTGAGTTCAGGTCCACTCTAATTACAACAGAACATCCAAAGTGGGTCTTGACAGGATGTTTGCTACTTACCTGTTCTCTGTTTTGGATGGACTTCTCTCCATCGCACTGCCCTGCCACCTGTTTGTGGCTCCGACTGCAGCCAGTCTCACAGAGGACAAAGAAGCAGCGCATGCTCTGGCCACTCGCGCTCCCTGTAATTTCCTGCTCCTGCCCAGATGTGCACAGCAACCGAGGCCGGTACAGTGTTATGCATTCTTGACAAGTACCCGTCATACATCAGCGTCATTTCTCAAGTATGCATGCCCAGAACACTATTGGCTACTGTGCACATTCGGGCAGGAGCGCAAATTACAGGAATTATTTGTTGAATGGGGGGCAGAGCAGCACAACTGAAATAAGCCCATTCAAACCAGTGATCGCTAGTCAGAGTGTTGGACAAAATATTTTTTTTGGGGGGTTGGGGGGGGCACTTGGTGACAGACAGCAGGCCTATGGCACTGGAAAGAACAACTCCAGCCCTGACTGGGGGGCGGAGGAACGTGACATATTGAGCCTGTCAGATCTCACTCCATAGGGAGGCCACCTGTATGGCTCCTGTACCAAGCGCTAACAAGCTCCTGGCCGATGCAGGAGAGCAGCTGACGGATGGTGAGTTCACCGCCTGTCAGCTGCCTGTGTTAAAGGGCCCCTTACTTAGTTGTGGAAATACATTGTGGAATGCTGACCCAGGGATTTCTCCCATCACCATTACAGGTGAGGAAGAATTGCTATGCTCACATTAAGCGCTGTGCAATTTTTTGCAATTTTTAAAAGCGCCTTTCCCTACGCTTTATAGGCGCTTTTCTAAGAGCTTTTGCAGAGCATTTTTATTTCACTTCCTCCCGACGTCAGTCAGGAAGTGAACTCTTTCACCCGGAAATGAATACAATGCATTTATTAATGAAAGCGCTGAGGAAATCGCTATAGAAAGCTTTGCGATTTCCCTATACCGTTCATTATAACCAAATCGCCCCCGGTACAGGCAGCACTTTGGGGAGCGGATCGGAATAGAACCGCTTACATGTGAACACTCTCACAGGGAATCATTTCACAAGCGCTTTTAGGGCAATTTTCAAAGTTTTTGGCTCTTAAAAAAACCTGAAAACGCTCTAGGTGTGAACCCTTATTTCTGTTTTCAAACAAATTGGATGAGAGTATATTGAGGTTTTACGCCTTTGCCGGGATCAGCTGGGATTGTCACAGATGTAGGCTAAAGTGTTGTCTCTATGAGATGTCACAGGTAGGCGGTGAACGTAGATCTGGGCTTGAATCACACGACATAAAGATTGCAATAGGCAATCGAGGCAGCTGCGTCTGTTTCCGGCACCATATGTTTCTCTCAGTTCAGCTCTCATTATATTGTTCAGCTTGATCACCTCACCCTGCTCCACTCAGTTTCCTGTCAGTATATCCTATTGGCGAATATATAACAGAGGATCTTTAACCCAGGATGGAACTCCATCCCAATCAGTAGCTGATAACCCCTTTCCTTTACCTTTTCTTGAATATATCATCAGGGGCGGTCTGTATGGTACATATTGTGGTGACACTTCTCCTACAGTGTGATTTCAGGGCCATGGTACTGACAGTTTGCTGTCTGTGAACCTTGTTGCATTGTGGGAAATAATGGCTTTATCTGACTGCCAAGCAAGCAACATCTCCCTTTGTGAATAGAATTCTCAGTAACTGAACATTCCACACAGATCACCTGTCAGGAGTGCAGGATGTCATCACCAGTGAGACATTTCAGAAAATAAATCAGGGAGAGGAATCATTTTACAATAGGCAAACACTGACTAAATAATGTATAAATGAATATTGTCAGGGACGGATTTCTAGAAAGGCCACAAAGGCCATGGCCTTGGGCGCTGAAAAAAACCCAGAATGGCAGAAGGGCGGCAGGACTTTGGAGACATAAGCGGCCACATGTCAAAGTAAATCATTTCTTCTGGTTCATAGCTGCCCTGCTTTGCCAGAGCTCTGTGCATCTTCCTTACTCCCTGGTGTGCATCGAGACAGTCACAGCTTGCTCTGCTGCATCTGTTGTGTCCTGGTGATCCCGGGACATACAAGCTTTAGTAATTAGTGCCACTGTGCCAGGGTTGAAGAAACAGAACTCTTAAATAAAAAAAAAAAGTCTTCCTGCGCAAACAGCACAGATTCACAGCATTTCAGCTCCACTTAAAAACACCAGCTGTCAGACAGTATAGCTGGTCACCCGCCCTCCATTTCTTTCCCCCTGGACTCGTAAATCTTAAACAGAAAGGAATATGTTTTTTTCCCCCTTAGAGCAGTGATCTGCAAACTTGGATCTCCAGCTGTTAAGGAACTACAAGTCCCACAATGCATTGCAGGAGTCTGACAGCCACAGTCATGATTCGTAAAGGCAAATGCATTGTGGGACTTGTAGTTCCTTAACAGCTGGAGAGCCAAGTTCACAGATCACTGCCTTAGAGGAATTTAGGGCAGCATGCTCTATCCTAACCCTTTGCTGGCTCATTTTAAAGGTAGAGCATTGTACCATGTTAGTCATCAGTAAAAGAATCAGTTTAATTTGCCTTCTTAAAATAGACGGTATTTGGGATAATGCAGCTTTAAGTGAGAAACTTTGAATACCCACAATGCTTCACTACTGAATATGCAAATTATCTATTTACAAGAATCAGTAATTCAGTCTTATGAAGGCAATTTTCTTATCAGCTAGTCGATGCCTTTTGATAGCTGAGCAATAGGTATCTGATTACAGTAGAGCAGAGAGGGAGATGAACACTGCTATGGCTGCCTTCAGGTCTGCTACTTCACTACTGAGGGACTTGCTGCTCTGACAGGAAATACAGGGTGGGCCATTTATATGGATACACCTTAATAAAAAGTTTGAATCCAACTTTTGTTTTTTCAATAAGAAGAGGGTCATGTGACACATCAAACTTATTGGGAATTTCACAAGAAAAACAATGGTGTGCTACAAAATGGCCACCATGGTCACCACCCATCTTGAAAAGTTTTCCCCCCTCACATATACTAATGTGCCACAAACAGGAAGTTAATATCACCAACCATTCCCATTTTATTAAGGTGTATCTATATAAATGGCCCACCCTGTACAATCATTTGTCAGCTGAGAGGAAACATACACTCGTACACAGGAGTCACTAATGCCTGGTACACACCATGTTATTTCCAATCAGATTGATGGGTTGAATTATTCTTTCATAGATCTGACGGCATGTTGCACTGTGTGCACCAAGCATAAAACAGGATTTTGCTCCTGCAAACCAGTGATTACCAGTCAGAGTTTTGGACAGAATGATATTAGATTGGGGGAATGGGGGGGGGGGGTTGGCAGTGGCCTTGGGCACTGGAAAGTACAAATCCAGCCCTGAATATTGTAGAAAATGAGCAGTCATATTAATTTTGTTATTTTCACTACAGTTCCTCTCTAAGGCTCAACACTCGCTAAGCCGTGCTTTCTCATTCATGTCTCAAATGTGGGAAAACACTGTGCAATGTCTGCTTTATAAATATAAATGTTACGTCCAGAACCTGGGTGCATTTAAAGAGACACTGAAGCGAAAAAAAAATGATGATATTATGATTTGCATGTGTAGTACAGCTAAGAAATAAAACATTAAGATCAGATACATCAGTCTAATTGTTTCCAGTACAGGAAGAGTTGAGAAACTCCAGTTGTTATCTCTATGCAAACAAGCCATTAAGCTCTCCGACTAAGTTAGTCCTGGAGAGAGCTGTTATCTGACTTTTATTATCTCAACTGTAAGTGTACTGTTTACTTTTCCTCTGCTAGAGGAGAGCAGTGGTGCTCAGCAGAGCTCGAATATTCGAGTAGTTCGAATATTCGAGCTCTTTTTCAGCTATTCGAGCTCGGTATTCGAGCTCCGAATAGCTGGAGCTATTCGAATGGGCTATCCGAGTACACTCGAATAGCCCATTCACTATTCGAGCTATTCGAGCCACCCGGCGCTATTCGAGCTCGGTACCGAGCTCGAATAGCGTCATAGCCCAGATTGATGTCCTTAGAGCCAATCAGAGGGCTCCCAGGCCCTCTGACGGCAGCCAATCACAGAGGGGGACCCTGGCCAGCCCCTACCCTATAAATAGCGGCCGCCATGTTAGGTTTTTCCATGCTTGCCTGAGACTTGTACAGAGAGAGAGTTGCTCCTTTGTGCTTTGGCTTAGCAAGTGCTCTATTGTGGTCATTTACCTAGCGTTTTTGCTCACCTACACCTGCCATATACACCTATATTGTTGTTAGTTAGATAGACATTGTATTTTAGTTAGTAGCTTGTGTGTTACATTAGAGAACTGCAGGCAGCTGCTGCAAGCTTACAGGTTTAGGCCTCAGGGGGGCCTTGCCTCTGTGGGCAGCTGTCCTCTGTTTATTTCTCTCATATTCTATACCAGTATTTCTGCTGTCCTTTACTAATAGTATTGTAGTTATACTGTACTAGGAGTAGGACACTCACTGACTGTCACTGTTTATAGGCTACTAGCTAGCTCCTGCGTGTGTGCACTCACTCACTGTCTGTGTGTACACACACTCTATTTCCTTCTCATTACTGTTTGATTATTGTTAGTTGTACTTACTTACTACTTACTCTTACTGTACCCGTAGGGACACTCACTGTCACTGTTCATATAGGCTACTACTACCTCCTGCGTGTGCGCACTCACTGTCTGAGTGTACACACACAACACACACTCTATTTCCTTCTGATCGCTGATTGATTATTGTAATTAGTTAGTTCTACTTACTGTTACTACTTGTACTTACTCACTCTTACTGTACTAGGAGTCTAGGACACTGAGTCACTGTGTTCATAGGCTACTAGCTCCTGCCTGCGTGCACTCACTGTCTGAGTGTACACACACCCACACTCCATTTCCTTCTGATCGCTGATTGATTATTGTAATTAGTTAGTTCTACTTACTGGTGTTACTACTTACTCTTACTGTACTAGGAGTCTAGGACACTCAGTCACTGTGTTCATAGGCTACTAGCTCCTGCCTGCGTGCACTCACTGTCTGAGTGTTCACACACCCACACTCCATTTCCTTCTGATCGCTGATTGATTATTGTAATTAGTTAGTTCTTCTTACTGTTACTACTTACTCTTACTGTACTAGGAGTCTAGGACACTCAGTCACTGTGTTCATAGGCTACTAGCTCCTGCGTGCGTGCACTCACTGTCTGAGTGTACACACACCCACACTCCATTTCCTTCTGATCGCTGATTGATTATTGTAATTAGTTAGTTCTACTTACTGTTATTACTTACTCTTACTGTACTAGGAGTCTAGGACACTCAGTCACTGTGTTCATAGGCTACTAGCTGCTGCGTGCGTGCACTCACTGTCTGAGTGTACACACACCCACACTCCATTTCCTTCTGATCGCTAATTGATTATTGTAATTAGTTAGTTCTTCTTACTGTTACTACTTACTCTTACTGTACTAGGAGTCTAGGACACTCAGTCACTGTGTTCATAGGCTACTAGCTCCTGCGTGCGTGCACTCACTGTCTGAGTGTACACACACCCACACTCCATTTCCTTCTGATCGCTGATTGATTATTGTAATTATTTAGTTCTACTTACTGTTATTACTTACTCTTACTGTACTAGGAGTCTAGGACACTCAGTCACTGTGTTCATAGGCTACTAGCTCCTGCGTGCGTGCACTCACTGTCTGAGTGTACACACACCCACACTCCATTTCCTTCTGATCGCTGATTGATTATTGTAATTAGTTAGTTCTACTTACTGTTATTACTTACTCTTACTGTACTAGGAGTCTAGGACACTCAGTCACTGTGTTCATAGGCTACTAGCTCCTGCGTGCGTGCACTCACTGTCTGAGTGTACACACACCCACACTCCATTTCCTTCTGATCGCTGATTGATTATTGTAATTAGTTAGTTCTACTTACTGTTATTACTTACTCTTACTGTACTAGGAGTCTAGGACACTCAGTCACTGTGTTCATAGGCTACTAGCTCCTGCGTGCGTGCACTCAGTGTCTGAGTGTACACACACCCACACTCCATTTCCTTCTGATCGCTGATTGATTATTGTAATTAGTTAGTTCTTCTTACTGTTACTACTTACTCTTACTGTACTAGGAGTCTAGGACACTCAGTCACTGTGTTCATAGGCTACTAGCTCCTGCGTGCGTGCACTCACTGTCTGAGTGTACACACACCCACACTCCATTTCCTTCTGATCGCTGATTGATTATTGTAATTAGTTAGTTCTACTTACTGTTATTACTTACTCTTACTGTACTAGGAGTCTAGGACACTCAGTCACTGTGTTCATAGGCTACTAGCTCCTGCGTGCGTGCACTCAGTGTCTGAGTGTACACACACCCACACTCCATTTCCTTCTGATCGCTGATTGATTATTGTAATTAGTTAGTTCTTCTTACTGCTACTACTTACTCTTACTGTACTAGGAGTCTAGGACACTCAGTCACTGTGTTCATAGGCTACTAGCTCCTGCCTGCGTGCACTCACTGTCTGAGTGTACACACACTAAATTTACTTGTGATTACTACTGATTATTGTAACTGCTAGTTGTACTTCCTGACTGTTACTACTTACTTACTGTACTAGGGGACACTCACTCAGTCACCTCACCAACCAACCCACTCCATTAAAGTACCCCACTTTTCACCCGCCCTTTTAAAAAACGTTTGTCTATACGCCCAAAACATTGAAGATGTCTGGAAGTGGCAGCCAGCGCGGTTTGGGCAAGGGGAAGGGCAGCAAGGGAATCAGGAGGAGAGGGAGCAGCATTGTGGCAAGCCGCGGCCGCGGGCGCGCCACCATGCACAGTTCCGCAGCAGCAGCAGCAGCGTCAGTGGCTAACATTCCTCCCATAGCCACTGGCCGTGGACGCCTTGGGCGCCGCCCAGCAGGAGCATCTGCAACTCACGCTGCAGAGACACAGCAGCAGCAGCGTGTAGCACCTGCTCCGATTTTCCTCCAGCCGGGTCGGAAACGTCCCATTGAGGAAAAGGATGCAGACACTGTGGTGCAACTCATGACGGAGGATGAGCAGCCCGCCATCAGCTCTGCATCCGAGGCCTCCACCCTCACCACCACCACCACCACCACCCCTGTTCGCAGCAGCCGCCCAGCAGGGTCTGGGGAGGAGGCCAGTTCACCGTCAGTCGCCGACCTCTCATTCAGCACTCTTTTGACCCCAGGCATGATGAGTCATTTGTCTGCTGTTGTTGGCGATTTTGAGGAGGAGATGCTGATGGGCACTTTGGGGGATGAGGGATTGGACAGCAAGACTGTGGCGACAGTCAAGCAGCCCATCCATGCATCAGGAGAGGAGTTTGGGGGGTCATCATCCCAGCAGGACATGTTTGAGGAGGGGGAGGATGATGTTGATGACCCGGTGACAGACAGAGACTGGGTGCCACCACCTCCAGGGGATGTCGTCCTCAGCAGCTCGGAGGAGGAGGAGGATGCGCTTGTGGGCCTTGCAAGGAGGCGCATCATTGCAAGCATTGGCAGCGACCCACAGCCTGCTGGTGTCTCAGGCTCAGCAGCAGCAGCAGCAGCATCAGCCAGTACCACCACCAGCCGCACCCAAGCCCCCCCCCCAACCACCACAGGGAGACAGGCAGCAGCGCTTCCATGCCGTAGGGGGATGTTTCTGTCACCAATCTGGCGCTTTTTCACCATGCCCACTGTGTACAGCAAGTACGCCACTTGCAACCACTGTCAGCGGAAGTTGAGCAGAGGTGCAGACCCCTTAAAGTTCAGCACCAGCTCGCTGATCAACCACCTTGCGGCTAAACATTTCCACCAGCATGAGGAGTTCCAGAGGCTGAAGGCATCTGGTGCTGGCAGTGGCACCACACCCATCACTGCACAGCCTTCAGCAGCAGCAACAGCAGCCACCCGCCCTCCTGCTCCTCCAGCAGCACCAGCAGGAGTGCGGAAACGCACTGCTCCTCCCCCCTCTGCAACTCCTGCCGCCGACACTGAGGCCTGTTCTGGCAGCCAGTCCTCAGTGGCCTCCTCCGCTGTGTCTGGTGATTCCCGTGTCAGCAAAAGGCCACGCCAGAGCCTTTTGAGCGAGTCCTTCCAGGGGGTGGTTAGGGCTCTGCCTCCCAGCAGCCGTCGCGTGCGGCAGCTGAACGGCTTGCTGGCACGGGCCATGTGCTCCCAACTCCTGCCGTACATGCTCGTGCAGGAGGGGAGCGACATGCGGGCGCTGCTTGCTTGTGCAGCCCCAGACTGGCAGCTCCCCAGCAGACACTTTTTCTCCCGCAAGGCCATTCCAGCACTGCACCGCTTTGTGATGGCCAATGTGGAGCGAGGGCTGGAGCACGCGGTTGGTGAAAGGGTCCACGTCACCATGGACTCCTGGAGCAGCCGCTTCGGGACAGGCCGCTACCTGTCCTTCACTGTCCACTGGGTCAGCTTGGTGGAAGGGGGTGAGGATGGGAGAGCAGCAGCGGGCACAGCAGCAGCAGCAGCAGCAACACAGTGGGTGGTGCCACCCCGCAGGGTCAGGGGAACTGCAGCGGGTTCCTCCGATCCTCTGCCATCCTCCGCCACACCTGGCCAAACCCCCCGCCTCAGCAGCAGCGTGAAGGCCCGCCACTGCCAAGCGCTGCTGCACTTGGTCAGCCTTGGCAAGACCAAGCTGACGGCAGCCCACGTGTTGGCCAAACTCCAGGAGCAGGAGAGGATTTGGCTGACCCCCAGAGGCCTCAGAGTCGGAGAGGTGGTGTCCGACAATGGGGCCAATCTGGTTGCTGCCATAGACAGGGGAAACCTGACCCACATCCCCTGTCTTGCCCACGTGCTGAACCTGGTGGTGCAGAAGTTCCTGCGCACCTACCAGGGGATGGGCGAACTGCTGGAAACGGCAAGGAATGTTGTGCGTCACTTCCGGCGCTCGGCTGCAGCCTGTGCGAGCCTGGAAGACGTACAAAAGGAGCTGGATCTGCCACGCCATCGGCTGATCATTGACGTTCCGACTCGCTGGAACTCCACCCTGGCGATGTTGGAGCGTCTGGTTGAACAGAGGCACGCTGTCAACCAGTACCTTGCCCTGGCCACTGTTTCCGCAGCTCGGAGAAGGGACAAGACCAGCAACATCCCGTCCATCGTCCCCGATGATGACTGGAGGCACATGCATCAGGTGTGCTTTGTGCTGGCTCCCTTCCTGCAGGCCACAAACATGGTGAGCAGGGACCATGCTATGGTCTGCGAGTGGGTGCCCCTGGTTTCTCTGCTGAACAGGGCCCTCGATGGTTTGCTGGAACAGGGAGCGGCAGCCTTGGACCAGCAGGAGCGGCAACCAGCTGCGCAGTCCACCTCTGAGGGGGAGGAGGAGGAGGACTTGGTGGAGGTCCCTGACCTGGCTGCTGATGAGGGGGATCAGCACAGCGCAGCTGAGTTGGTGCGGGGGTGGAGAGAGGATGAGGCGGCAGAGGAGGAGGATGAGGACAGCACTGACGTCGATGTGCCAGCAGACGTGGCCCGCCTCTTCCCAATGGCAGCGCACATGCTGGCGTGCCTGCGCAGGGACCCCAGGGTGATCCAGATGAAGCAGAGGGAGGACATCTGGATCAGCATGATGTTGGACCCACGCCTCAAGGGGAAGTTGAGCCAGTTCCTGCCGCCTGCAGGAGGAGACCCAGCGCAACAAATAAGGAGCTTGCAGCAGGCCCTTGTTGAGCGCTTGGAGGAAGCCTTCCCCCAGCCTTCCACCCCCACTGTCCAGCAGCCAGCACAGAGGCAGCAGCAGGTGCCTGCATCCAGCAGCAGCAAGCGCCCCACAGACCTGCTGTCTCTCAGCCACGAGCTCTACAGGACTGTAGAGGCTCCGGCAGCAGTGACTAGAGAGGAGATGCATGCAGCAGCATCCTCCTCCGGTCACAGCCAGCGCCTGACCCGCATGGTGGCTGACTACATGGGGTCGTACAGCGGGCTTGACAGCGATGCCCCTGTTGATCCCATGGAGTAGTGGGTCAAGCGCATGGAGATCTGGAGCGAGCTAGCGCAGTACGCCCTGGAAGTGCTGTCCTGCCCCCCTTCCAGCGTGCTGTCCGAGCGCTGCTTCAGTGCAGCTGGTGGCGTGGTCACCGAGAAACGCTCACGTCTGTCTCACAAGTCTGTGGACAGACTGACGTTTCTCAAGATGAACCAGGCGTGGGTGGAAGGCGAGTTCCTGGCCCCTGTTGTCGGCGAGAGGGGGACATGAACTGGCTGCCGGAACCATCGTTAATGTGCCTTACCACCCTTTACCACCTCCTGGCTCCTGCTCACTAAGCCAGCCTGGTTCACTTTGACTATTACGTCGCCTGCAGCCACACATTTTACACCTACAGTGGGCTGCTGTGTACTGCCCTTCTGCTGTCTGTCTGTGTTTCCCACTGCCAGGGTACACAGAATGACCTTCTTCTGCTGCCACTCTGCCACCAGCTATTACGTCAAACAATAGCTATATTGGTTGCAAAACCGAAACCAAACAAACCATTAAAAAAAAAAAAGGTTTAATTTTTCTGAGGTGCCCGGGTTGAAAACTGTGTTGTTCCAGTTGTGTATTGGACACAATGTGGGCTGCACGACCGCTGTCTGGGACCTCCTGTTGTGTTTATTTACGGCCCTGGTATCACCGCTAGGTACCAGGGCTATTATGTCACGCTGCCTACCTGCTGCCACACTCACACTGCTCCTCCATACCTCCTCCTGCTGCTGCTGCTGCTGTCTGTCTGTGTTTCCCACTGCCAGGGTACACAGATGATTTACCTTCTGCTGCCACTCTGCCACCAGCTATTACGTCAAACAATAGCTGCTCGCCTACTCCTCCATTCCTCCTCCTGCTGCTGCTGTCTGTCTGTGTTTCCCACTGCCAGGGTACACAGAATTACCTTCTTCTGCTGCCACTCTGCCACCAGCTATTACGTCCAAAAATAGCTAAATTGGTTGTAAAACCAAAAACCAAAAAACCATTAAAAAAAAAAAAAGGTTTAATTTTTCTGAGGTGCCCGGGTTGAAAACTGTGTTGTCCCAGTTGTGTATTGGACACAATGTGGGCTGCACGACCGCTGTCTGGGACCTCCTGTTGTGTTTATTTACGGCCCTGGTATCACCGCTAGGTACCAGGGCTATTATGTCACGCTGCCTACCTGCTGCCACACTCACACTACTCCTCCATTCCTCCTGCTGCTGCTGTCTGTCTGTGTTTCCCACTGCCAGGGTACACAGAATTACCTTCTGCTGCCACACTGCCACCAGCTATTACGTCAAACAATAGCTGCTCACATAATTACTCTCCTCCATTCCTCCTCCTGCTGCTGCTGCTGTCTGTCTGTGTTTCCCACCGCCAGGGTACACAGATTTACCTTCTGCTGCCACTCTGCCACCAGCTATTACGTCAAAAAATAGCTATATATCTGTGTAATTGGTTGTAAAACCAAAACTACAAAACCATTACAAAAAAAGGTTTAATTTTTCTGAGGTGCCCGGGTTGAAAACTGTGTTGTCCCAGTTGTGTATTGGACACAATGTGGGCTGCACGACCGCTGTCTGGGACCTCCTGTTGTGTTTATTTACAGCCATGGTATCACCGCTAGGTACCAGGGCTATTATGTCACGCTGCCTGCCTCATTGACTGCATGCTGCCACACACTCATCCTCCTCCTCCTGCTGCTAAATTTACCTCCTGCTGTCTGTGTGTTTCCACTGCCAGGGAGCACATACAATGGCGCTTCCAACATGCGTGCGCCACCAGCTATTTGTTGTTACGCTCAAAAATAGCTGCATTTCTTTAAAAAAAAAAAAAATGAAAAGAGAAATAAGTGACGAAGAAGACGATATAGAAGAAGATGAAGATGAAGAAGATGAAGAAGAAGAAGAAGAAGATGAAGAAGATGAATAAGAAGAAGAAGAAGAAGATGAAGAAGATGAAGAAGAAGATGAAGAAGATGAAGATGAAGAAGATGAAGAAGAAGATGAAGAAGATGAAGAAGAAGATGAAGAAGAAGAAGAAGAAGAAGAAGAAGATGAAGATGAAGAAGATGAAGAAGAAGATGAAGAAGATGAAGATGAAGAAGATGAAGAAGATGAAGAAGAAGATGAAGAAGATGAAGATGAAGAAGATGAAGAAGATGAAGATGAAGAAGATGAAGATGAAGAAGATGAAGAAGAAGAAGAAGAAGATGAAGAAGAAGAAGAAGATATAGAAGAAGAAGAAGAAGATATAGAAGATAAAGAAGAAGAAGAAGAAGAAGTATATACAGTACTGAACAAAATTCTGGACACAACTTCTCTTTTCACCTTTTTTTTTTTTTAAAGGAACATCCCCACATAATCACTTGCTGTTGTCACTTGGAAAAAAATATGTTTCTTGCATCATTAACCCTCAAAACAAGTGTTGGGAAGCTATTTAAGGCCAATTCGAATAGTCAGCTCGAATAATGAGCTCGAATACCGACTCGAATAGTGAGCTCGAAGTCCGAGGTCGAATCGAATAGTAAAATTTATTCGACTCGAATATTCGACTGACCTCGAATAATTTACTATTCGAATTCGACCAAACTCGAATTTTAAAAAGGGGTATTTGAGCACCACTAGAGGAGAGGTCATTACTTCACAGACTGCTCTGAAAGACTCATTTTGAATGCTGAGTGTTGTGTAATCTGCACATATTATAGAATGATGCAATGTTAGAAAAAACACTATATACCTGAAAATAAAAGTATGAGAATATTTTCTTTGCTGCTAATCTTCTAGTAATTATTCATAGTACACAACCAATTCACTATATCATATTTTTTTTTTTTGCTTCAGTGTCTCTTTAAGCCTAGAAACTGCCTGATGCTAAATAATAACTTTCAGCTGCAGTGTGTGGGGGCCTATGTTAGGAAACAACCGCCTGAGTCTGTGTAGTTTGGATAACAGATTGTACAGGACGCGGTTCGATCCAGGAGCTGTCCCTCCCCTCATCCATACATCCTTCATCCCTCCCCGGGGACTGCTTTATACCTACAGCTGCGACAAACGGCTCATTCTCTAATTGCCAATGGATTAAAAATACAAAAGGGGAGGTAATTATGTAATTATTGGATAGATGTCTGCTACGGTCTGGGAGAAATAACGTGCTATGTAGCTGTGTGCAATCTCATAGAATCCATACATCCAGGACGGCAGAGTATTCCGGCATTGTATGCCTCCCCCACTAATCATAGTCCGGGTTAATGAACGGTTATTAATGTCGCGAGGTGCGGACTCCCGCGGCTTGTTATTGAGTGGAGGGAAAATCTAATCTGGATAAACAATGTGGCAGCAAAACAGCGTTCTATAATATTCATTACTTCTGCTCTGCTCCCCGATCGCTGCGTTCATTGGCGGTTCAGTGGCAGCAGAGGAGGCAGGGGACCGCAAGCAAGGAGAACAGGCCATTCATCGCAGATTAGTCACAACAGCTTGTGAGCCTAAATTATGCAATTCAAGGCTGCAAGGAGAACCCAAACATGTTAGCATGTTACCATTTCCATTATTAGATATAACGTTCACAAACAAGGGTCCAAAACAGTCTGCATGCATGTTGGGTTATTGTGGATCTGTACAATGAACAAACTGACACATCATTGCATTCTAGTAGTTCTGGAGGCGTGGCTAGCTTACAGGGACAACCAAGGAGGATTTGCATATTCAGCAGTAATGCATCTTGGGAGACGACATATGCTCACTCTTAGTCCTTTGTAGCCCCTTGCACACTCCAATGAGTTCTGGTTTACCATGAGCTTGCTGGGTAATCTGTAACTCTCAATGTTTCAAGTCCTACCCCATAGAGCCACATTAATCCATGCCATGCACTGATGAGGATCAACCAATCCGGAACAGTCTGTATGCATGTTGGATTAGTGTGGCTCTGTACAATTAACCAGCTAACACATCATTGCATTCCAGCGGTTCTGGAGGTGTGGCTAGCTTACAGGGACAACAAAATTGATGATTTGCATATTCAGCAGTGATGCATTTTGGGAGAAATCATATGCTCACTCACTCCAACCGGAATTATTGCAAATACCTTCTGTTTTAAAAAGGCAGTCTTTTGTTTTGACAAACAATGATAAAAATGGATATACAGTGGCTTGCAAAAGTATTCGGCCCCCTTGAAGTTTTCCACATTTTGTCACATTACTGCTGCAAACATGAATCAATTTGATTGGAATTCCATGTGAATGACCAATACAGAGTGGTGTACACGTGAGAAGTAGAACGAAAATCATACATGATTCCAAACATTTTTTACAAATCAATAACTGCAAAGTTATTCTAGAGTAAAATAAGTCATACATTACAGCGGGGGTGGGGGTGTTTGGAGGAACATTGGAAGAACACAGAGGCTGGTCATTGTATACAGAATGTGCCTCTGTGTCCTAATCTCTTTTTAAGGAGCTGGGAAATTTGAATGCAGGGTAAAGCCGAAGTACAGCTCACCCTGCTCCTGCAAAAGTACCGGCGGTGCTAATTACTATTCCCCCTCCAGGCTGCCATAGACACTGGGATAAGGCATAGTTCGGCTTCTAGCTATTGCTGGTGGCCGAATTACACCACTACAGCCACAATTCACATTACCGCCTATAGCTGCGTCGGCTGTGCCCATATTTCCAGCACTGTTTTTGTCTAACTCGCCAAAACTAGGCACATTCTACATCCTCTATAATAATATGCAAGTGTCTCTGCCTCCCCGTGCCTGACTTCCTGTGTGTGTGTCCTGTGCAGGCAGGGAGGCAGAGACTGTGTAGAGCGGAGGGAGGGTGAGGCCAGAAGGGGCGGGCGCGTGCAGGAGGGGCGTGGTGTGCGGGCGCCCAATGTCTCTGCCTTTGGGGCGCGTGCACGAGCGGTGGGCGGGTGCGCGCATGCGTGCCTGGAGGAGTACAGACAGACCTAGCCCGTAATTCGGCTGAATTAATGAGGAGGAGGAAAATGAGAGGGATATGGAGGCTGCCATCCTCATTCTCTTATGAACAATGCCGGTTGCCCTGCTTTTTTGCTGATGCTCCGCCTCTCATACTATAAGTCCCTGGCCCAGAATGAGCAGCAGATCAGATGCTGAGACTCTGGTGTGACTCCGCTGGCTGCATGTTTGCTGCAACTAAAGCCAAAAGCTGAGCAGGACAGCCAGGCAACTGGCATTGTTGATAAGGGAATGATGAAGATAGCATCCTCCGTGTTCCTCTCACTTCAGGTTCTCTTTAAAGGGAAATGAAAGTGATGTAGAGGCTGCCATATTTACTTCCTTTTAAACAATACCAGTTGCCTGGCATTCCTGGTGATCTTTCATGCATCACTAGTGTCTGAATCACACACCTGAAACAAGCATGCAGCTAATCCAGTCAGACTTCAGTCAGAGCACCTGATCTACACTCTTTTTCGGGGCCTATAGCTTAAAGCATTAGCGACACATGATCAGGCATGAAGATGGCAACCTCTGTATCTCTCTCACTTCAGGTTCCTTTTAACCATATAGCAATAATAAATAACAATTAGAAATAACAAGCCATTATTAAACTATCAGCATAAATACTGCTAGTTCTTAGGAGTACACAGTTTTATAATACACCCAGTCACTCTTTATCCTGCCCAACTGCACAGCATGAGGAGAGGTCTGACCTAGGGATGTGAGGTCACAGTCACAGCTGAGGCCCCAGGGACAAAGCAGATAAAAATGTTGCAGAGCGAGTGCCTGTAAAAATGGCACCGCCAGAGGTGGCTATACTAAAAGCCGCGATTAGCAGCAAGGAGGTTAAATTATAGTGCCCGCTTTTTATTGGAGTAGATGCACTTAGGCTGGGGTTAGGGTTAGGCATGGGGTTGGAGTTGTTACGGTTAGGCAGCGGGGTGGAGTGGTTAGGCACCTGGGAGGGTCTTAGGGTTAGGCAGCGGAGGTGGAGTGGTTAGGCACCTGGGAGGGTCTTAGGGTTAGGCAGCGGAGGTGGAGTGGTTAGGCACCTGGGAGGGTCTTAGGGTTAGGCAGCGGAGGTGGAGTGGTTGGTATTAGGCAGAGGGGGTGGAGTGGTTACGGTTAGGCAGCGGGGGTGGAGTAGTTACGGTTAGGCACCTGGGAGGGTCTTAGGGTTAGATAGCGGGGGTGTAGTGGTTGGTATTAGACGGTGTGGATGGAGTGGTTAGGGTTAGGCACCTGGGAGGGTCTTAGGGTTAGGCAGCGGAGGTGGAGTGGTTGGTATTAGGCAGAGGGGGTGGAGTGGTTACGGTTAGGCAGCGGGGGTGGAGTAGTTACGGTTAGGCACCTGGGAGGGTCTTAGGGTTAGATAGCGGGGGTGTAGTGGTTGGTATTAGACGGTGTGGATGGAGTGGTTAGGGTTAGGCACCTGGGAGGGTCTTAGGGTTAGGCAGCGGAGGTGGAGTGGTTGGAATTAGGCAGAGGGGGTGGAGTGGTTACGGTTAGGCAGCGGGGGTGGAGTAGTTACAGTTAGGCACCTGGGAGGGTCTTAGGGTTAGATAGTGGGGGTGTAGTGGTTGGTATTAGACGGTGTGGATGGAGTGGTTAGGGTTAGGCACCTGGGAGGGTCTTAGGGTTAGGCAGCGGAGGTGGAGTGGTTGGAATTAGGCAGAGGGGGTGGAGTGGTTACGGTTAGGCAGCGGGGGTGGAGTAGTTACAGTTAGGCACCTGGGAGGGTCTTAGGGTTAGATAGTGGGGGTGTAGTGGTTGGTATTAGACGGTGTGGATGGAGTGGTTAGGGTTAGGCACCTGGGAGGGTCTCAGGGTTAGGCAGCGGAGGTGGAGTAGTTGGTATTAGACAGCGTGGATGGAGTGGTTAGGGTTAGGCACCTGGGGGTCTTAGGGTTAGGCATAGGTAAAGAGAAGGTTCAGTGTGAGAGTAGGCAGGGGTGAAGGGATATATTACCTGGTCCTGGGTGATCGCATCTCCTCCACTTCCTGGTTAGTTTGCAGCTGTCCTGCAGCCAGCCAATCACCATGTGGCTTCAGTCCCTGCATGATGATTGGCTGGCTGCAGGGCTCCGGCAAACTAACAAGGAAGTGGAGGAGACGGGATCCCGGGACCAGGTATTGTATGATAGATGATGCCAGTAATGACATCTTATTGCTAAGGTTATTCAACATTTTAGGACATTTCTAAAATGTTAAACAACCTTAGTAACAAGATGTCACTATTGGCGTTGAGTCGACCTGTGCCATCTTTTTGCGGCGCTATTTTTAAATGTATGCCCCAGGGAGACTGATTTGTTTATTTTACCACTATTAGTAGTTAAAACCCTCCTTGTTTAAAGTGTACTACAGATGGGGCCCCTTTGAAAATGTATACATACCTGGGGCTTCCTCCGGCTCCCTCCGGCCTGATCACTCCCTCGTTATCCTCCTTAACCCTCCTGGCGGTTTGCAAAAAAATCGCCAGGGGGCAGCAAATCTTTTTTTTTAATTTTTTTTTTTTTTTCATGTAGCGAGACAAAGTCTCGCTACATGATAGCCGCTGCTCAGCGGCATCCCCCCAGCCCCTCCGATCGCCGCCGGCGATCGGAGATCCGGAGATCCCGTTCAAAGAACGGGATCTCCCGGAGGGCTTCCCCCATCGCCATGGCGACGGGGCGGGATGACGTCACCGACGTCATCGACGTCGTGACGTCAAAGGGGATTCCGATCCACCCCATAGAGCTGCCTGGCACTGATTGGCCAGGCAGCGCACGGGGTCTGGGGGGGGGGGCGGCTGCGGCGCGACGGATAGCGGCGGATCGGCGGGTAGCGGCGGCGATCGGGCACTGCACGCAGCTAGCAAAGTGCTAGCAAAGTGCAGCAAAAAAAAAATTATGCAAATCGGCCCAGCTCGGGCTTACCTCCAGGAAGGTTAACCAACTTCTCCTTCAGCTACACCCGCAACTGGCCCCGGAAAATTCTCCAGTTGGGCCAAGTCGGCGCAGTCCGGCCATTCCTCTGTCTCGCTCCTGTCGCTGGGAGTACTGTGCAGGTGCAGAATGCTCAAGGCGACATGAACGCGGCTGGAGTGTGGCAGCCCCAGACAGGAAGACTTTCAGAGGCCCATTGCGGACAAACGGGGAGTCAGAAGAGGAGAGCATGGGAGCGATCAGGCCATAGGGGGCTGGAGGAAGCCCCAGGTATATTTATTTCCTATAGATATTCCCAACTCCAGTTCCCTTTAAGGTGACATGGCTAAAGTACCGCGATCCTCAGTACCTGCAGTACTTTTGATATTCCAGAAGTCCAGAACTGCTTTAAAGGACACCTGTAGTGAGAGGTATATGGAGGCTGCCATATTTGTTTCCTTTTAAACAATGCCAGTTGCCTGCAGCCTCACTGATCTATTTGGCTGCAGTGGTGTCTGAATCACACCAAAAACAAGCATGTGGCTAATCTTGTCACATCTGACAATAATGTCAGAAACACTAGATCTACTGCATGCTCGTTCAGGGGCTATGGCTAAAAAGTATTAAAGGCAGAGGATCAGCAGGACAGCCAGGCAACTGGTATTGCTTAAAAGGAAATACATATGGCAACCTCCATGTACCTCTCACTACAGTTCTCCTTTAAAGAAAACCTGTAACATCAAAAAGTTCCCCTGGGGGGTACTCACCTTGGGAGGGGGAAGCCTCCAGATCCTATCAAGATTTCCCACGCCGTCCTCCATCCCTCGGGGGTCTCGCTGCAGCCCTCCGAACAGCGGCGATGTAAATATTTACCTTCCCGGCTCCTGCGCAGGCACTGTGGTGGCTCTCGGCTCCGAAATACCTGAAATACCTGATCGCCATCGGCCCGCTCTACTGTGCAGGTGCAAGTCTCCAGCACCTGCACAGTAGAATGTACCCGACTGAGATCGGGTATTTCCTCCTACTTCTGAGCCGAAAGCCGCCACAGCGCCCCCGCTGGAGCCTGGAAAGGTAAATATTGAACAGGCTGACGGATTTGTCGGGCCGGCTTTGAAGGGCTGCAGCGAGACCCCCGTGGGACAGAGGACGGTGTGGGAAGCCTCATTGAGACCCAGAGGCTTCCCCCTCCCGAGGTGAGTACCCCAGGGGAACTTTTTGATGTTACAGAGTCTCTTTAAGTTAGAAATACATTATGCTGTAGCCTAGGCGGATCAAAGCTGCATTTCACTAGAGTTGGGCCGAACCTCCGATTTTAGGTTCGCGAACCGGGTTCGCGAACTTCCGCGGAAGGTTCGGTTTGCGGTAAAGTTCGCGAACCGCAATAGACTTCAATGGGGATGCGAACTTTGAGAAAAAAAAATAATTATGCTGGCCACAAAAGTGATGGAAAAGATGTTTCAAGGGGTCTAACACCTGGAGGGGGGCATGGCGGAGTGGGATACACGCCAAAAGTCCCCAGGAAAAATCTGGATTTGACGCAAAGCAGCGTTTTAAGGGCAGAAATCACATTGAATGCTAAATGACAGGCCTAAAGTGCTTTAAAACATCTTGCATGTGTATACATCAATCAGGTAGTGTAATTAAGGTACTGCTTCACACTGACACACCAAACTGTTCACTGAACAGAACAGGTATGCAGTGGCGGGTTCACTGAACAGAACAGGTATACAGTGGCGGGTTCACTGAACAGAACAGGTATACAGTGGCGGGTTCACTGAACAGAACAGGTATGCAGTGGCGGGTTCACTGAACAGGTATACAGTGGCGGGTTCACTGAACAAAACAGGTATACAGTGGCGGGTTCACAGAACAGGTATGCAGTGGCAGGTTCACTGAACACAACAGGTATGCAGTGGCGGGTTCACTAAACAGGTATGCAGTGGCGGGTCCACTGAACAGAACAGGTATGCAGTGGTGGGTTCACAGAACAGGTATGCAGTGGTGGGTTCACAGAACAGGTATGCAGTGGCAGGGTCACTGAACAGGTATGCAGTGGTGGGTGGGTTCACAGAACAGGTATGCAGTGGCAGGATCACTGAACAGGTATGCAGTGGTGGGTGGGTTCACAGAACAGGTATGCAGTGGCAGGATCACTGAACAGGTATGCAGTGGTGGGTGGGTTCACAGAACAGGTATGCAGTGGTGGGTGGGTTCACAGAACAGGTATGCAGTGGCAGGATCACTGAACAGGTATGCAGTGGTGGGTGGGTTCACTGAACAGGTATGCAGTGGTGGGTGGGTTCACAGAACAGGTATGCAGTGGCAGGATCACTGAACAGGTATGCAGTGGTGGGTGGGTTCACAGAACAGGTATGCAGTGGTGGGTGGGTTCACAGAACAGGTATGCAGTGGCAGGATCACTGAACAGGTATGCAGTGGTGGGTGGGTTCACAGAACAGGTATGCAGTGGTGGGTGGGTTCACAGAACAGGTATGCAGTGGCAGGATCACTGAACAGGTATGCAGTGGTGGGTGGGTTCACAGAACAGGTATGCAGTGGCAGGATCACTGAACAGGTATGCAGTGGTGGGTGGGTTCACAGAACAGGTATGCAGTGGCAGGATCACTGAACAGGTATGCAGTGGGCTCACTGAACAGAACAGGTATGCAGCCAGGAAAAGCTAAGCCTAACTAATCTTTCCCTATGAGAGACAGACAGCAGCTCGCCCTACTCTCTCTAATGCAGGCACACGAGTGGCCGTAATGGCCGCCGCTGCCTGCCTTATATAAGGGGGGGTGGGGCTCCAGGGGCTAGTGTAGCCTAATTGGCTACACTGGGCCTGCTGACTGTGATGTAGAGGGTCAAAGTTGACCCTCATAGTGCATTGTGGGGCGAACCGAACTTCCGGAAACGTTCGCCTGCGGGAGGCGAACGCGAACCACCGAAGTTCGCCGGGAACCGTTCGCCGGCGAACCGTTCGGCCCATCTCTACATTTCACTCAGTGAAAACTTATGGAAAAGAAGATCTATTAAAAGATGATGACTGCAGAGATCAGTTTAAAAGTGAATTCAATTTTCTTCGCCTTCACCTGGTTCGCAGCGACAGTCCCCGAGGACTCCCACAGAACTGTACTGTGCGGCCTGTAAGTGAAGGCGTTTTATGTAATGTTCATTACTTTTAATTAATAATCATCCAACACGGCTGTGATAACAAGCACATAAATTAAATTAGCAGAATAATTCTGACTCCCTGTTTTCCAGCTGCAAAAACAAATGTAGGAGAACTCATGGGGGTTTAAACACAGGCACGTGCTTGAAATCGCTTAGCAAAATCGCTCATAAAAGACGCTAAGCATTTACGATTACGCTAGCGTGTTTGGTGTGCACTGGCCCTCATGCAGTTTTTTTCAAATGAGTGTTTAGAAGGGTTTTTATCCTGGCCACATAGAAAGGAACAACATCCTTTCGGAGAGCGGAGATATACCTTTGAAGACACCTATAAAGCTACACTTGGAAGACGTCAATAAAACGTTGTGAGAAAGATTTAATGCTTTGGACTTGTAACTTTCTGAAAACTGTTGTTTTTGTTTGGTTTGTCGGCTGAGTGTTGTTCTCCCATCTAATTTAGATGCTGCTCTGGTGAAAAGAGAAAAAAAAAATGAATATTTCACCTTAAAAAGCCCCGTCGCTTTGGATGCCAGCTGGCCGCAGAATAAAGCGTCTCTTCGCTTGAGTATTCCAGCTAAAATGGATTAAGCGTTTAAAAATGACATTACATCGTACGTTCCCCAAAAGTCACGCATAAAGCTTAAAATATCATTGAATCCAAAGAAACCGTCGTCTCTGCCAAAAACGCACACAATCGACTCCTCCCGCTTTTTGCCATGCCTGGGAATAATTGCGTCGCCCTCTGCCGCTCCGTCAATGTCGCCTTGGCGAAGGAACACAGAACTGGTATCGTACTGCTTGTTTTTGTTGTTGTTAAATCCTATTAAACACATAAACGCGGTTACAAGCCAGCCTGTCTTTTTTTTGTTTGAGAGGGATAAAAACGGCACAGCATGGTGTCTACTGAAAACAGGCTTTAACCGCTGTGTGCAAACTATACCGAAGACGCGGTAATGACACCTCCAGTGTTTAACATGTATTAAAGGCAAGCGTAAACAAGGACGTATAATCTGCCGAACATATTAAATATCCTACTTTTTATGACCTTGGAAAGCGATAATCCTTATTTTTCCCTGCGTGATTTGAGAAGCGTAGAGTCTTAATTTTCTTATTTGCTTGAAGAATTAGGTGGTTACTCAACGGGGATGCGGCCTTCTTCGTTGAGCTGGGTTGCTTGGAACACTCTACACATCTCTCTGCAATGCAAAAAGACAAGCGTACCGCGATTATAAACACGAACAGGACATGACCTAGAAACTAGACAAGTTTGGTAGAAAACTTGCTGAACGATACGGTTCCTTTGACTTTCACGGTTTCTGCCGAATCTGGAATTTTAAACTCGGTAGAAAGAGAGAATTGGTTGTTTAGTGATTTTTTTTTTTTTTTTTTTTTGGGAGACCTTATTAAATGTACAAGCCATTAGGCACACTTATGGAATTGTACAGTCTGTATTTCAGGGCACGGAGTGTGATAGAATATTGTCTCTGACAGTAATGTTGTCGGTAAGAAAAATGTTGAAAAAGATATGACCGCAACGGCATTAGGACTTTACAGCATAAGAAAGAAAAGTAAGTGGACCAAGGTACCATTGTCTTAATTAGGGAAACTCACTCGGATTCCATGGAATTGAAATCTGCATTTCCAATCAGGAATTGAAACTAAAAAAAAGACTCCTCGGAAAATGGAAAACAGATTTCCCAGTAATACCGCATTACTGCATCTCGGTATTTTTTAGCCCAATCACAGAACTCGGAAGCATGGGAGCAATCAGAGAATGCAGAGTCAACTCAGAAGAATTTGGCCAATCAGAAATTGCAAAAAATTACCCAAAAAAAAAAGACTCCCTGGTAATCGGAAAAGGTAATCGGAAATCTGTGGAATGACATTTCCGACCATCCCTAGTCTTAATAAAATGGGGGTTCAGTAAAGTATGCGCTTAACAAATCATGGACGGGGACACAGGGTTGCGTTCCACGTCACACCTTACATGACTCTGATACTTCCTCCATCCAAGCCAGAAAGAGGAAGCATCGGAGTTATGTGAAGTGTGGCATGAACCACACATGGGTGACCTCCCCGTGACCCCGTCCACTAGCATGGGTGCTGAAGTGGGCTGTCCAGCATTATTTGGTTTTCCAAATGCAGGATCCTGATTTCGAGCACTAACATTACTTAAGGCTAAATGTCAAGAAGAGGCTAACAAAAATAATGAGAATAAGGTCAGGCACCAGGAAGTAAGGTTGTGTGAAAAAGTGCCAGCACTAAAGGTGTGTCCATATGCAATTCCCTTATTCCCCTGTTTTCTCCTAGGAGATAACTTTTCATCTTCTATTTAAAATAACTTTTTAGCACTTTGCAATTGGTACCAAAAAGTACCGTAAATGAAAAACACTTTCAAAATGGCTTAAAAAAATCATTTTTTTTTGACAAGATATGAAAATATCGCCTGGGGAAAACCTTAGGAAAAAAGGCCATTGAATAAAGGGACACTGTCCCATATGCAATTAAATTTTTCTCTTGAGTGTTCTCCCAAGGTTATATTTTTAGACTTGTCAATACAATGCATTTTGAATCACCAGTAGTGTTGGGCGAACATCTAGATGTTCGGGTTCGGGCCGAACATGGCCGAACATGGCCGCAATGTTCGGGTGTTCGAGCCGAACTCCGAACATAATGGAAGTCAATGGGGACCCGAACTTTCGTGCTTTGTAAAGCCTCCTTACATGCTACATACCCCAAATTTACAGGGTATGTGCACCTTGGGAGTGGGTACAAGAGGAAAAAAATTTAGCAAAAAGAGCTTATAGTTTTTGAGAAAATCTATTTTAAAGTTTCAAAGGGAAAACTGTCTTTTAAATGCGGGAAATGTCTGTTTTCTTTGCACAGGTAACATGCTTTTTGTCGGCATGCAGTCATAAATGTAATACATATAAGAGGTTCCAGGAAAAGGGACCGGTAACGCTAACCCAGCAGCAGCACACGTGATGGAACAGGAGGAGGGTGGCGCAGGAGGAGAAGGCCACGCTTTGAGACACAACAACCCAGGCCTTGCATGAGGACAAGAAGCGTGCGGATAGCAATTTGCATTTTGTCGCCATGCAGTCATAAATGTAATACAGATGAGAGGTTCAATAAACAATAAACAGTAATTGGTGTTGTCCAGAATGCGCACAATGCGTGGGTCGCGTTCAATGCAGTCCTAGGCCGAAGAGGTCATAGCCTAGGGTCACAAAAACCTGTTTATTTGGGCAATTTCAATGGTGGCGAGTCTGACGTACATAAATCGCAGCAATGGCCGTTAGCAACGTCTGAATCTCACGAAATGTCTCATGCAGGTAGAAGACATATTGTTAGACTTGGGCTCCAAAGATGGGTTCCCTACATCTCTGCAAACCAGAGTTACAGGGCTCCAAATTTAGTAAAATCCCCCATAGGCTTTCATTGGGCCTCCTATTTACAGTTCCAAAATCTCACATCTTTTCAAAGGGCAATTGCTCAGCAGTGGCAAATTTTCTAGCATTGTAGGGACCCTTAGGGGGAACATGACTGGTGAGTTTCGGGCCCCTAGGCCAAAGAGGTCATAGCCTAGGGTCACAAAAACCTGTTTATTTGGGCAATTTCAATGGTAGTTATGCTGACGTACATAAATCTCAGCCATGGCCGTTAACAACGTCTGAATCTCACGAAATGTCTCATGCAGGTAGAAGACATATTGTTAGACTTGGATTCCAAAGATGGGGTCTCTACATCTCTGCAAACCAGAGTTACAGGGGTCCAAAATTGGTAAAATCCCCCATAGGCTTTCATTGCCTCCTTATTTCACTTTCCAAAATCTCACATCTTTTCAAAGGGCAATTGCTCAGCAGTGGCAAATTTTCTAGCATTGTAGGGACCCTTAGGGGGAACATGACTGGTGAGTTTCAGGCCCCTAGGCCAAAGAGGTCATAGCCTAGGGTCACAAAAACCTGTTTATTTGGGCTATTTCAATGGTGGCGAGTCTGACGTACATAAATCGCAGCAATGGCCGTTAGCAACGTCTGAATCTCACGAAATGTCTCATGCAGGTAGAAGACATATTGTTAGACTTGGATTCCAAAGATGGGGTCTCTACATCTCTGCAAACCAGAGTTACAGGGCTCCAAAATTGGTAAAATCCCCCATAGGCTTTCATTGGGCCTACTATTTACCGTTCCAAAATCTCACACCATTTCAAAGGGCAATGGCTCAGCAGTGGCAAAACTCACCAGTTATGATCCCCCTAAGAGTCCCTACAATGCTAGAAAATTTGGTACTGCTGAGCCATTGCCCTTTGAAAAGATGTGAGATTTTGGAAAGTGAAATAGGGAGGCAATAAAAGCCTATGGGGGATTTTACCAATTTTGCACCCCTGTAACTCTGGTTTGCAGAGATGTAGGGACCCCATCTTTGGAATCCAAGTCTAACAATATGTCTTCTAACTGCATGAGACATTTCGTGAAATTCAGACGTTGCTAACGGCCATGGCTGAGATTTATGTACGTCAGCATCACTACCATTGAAATTGCACAAATAAACAGGTTTTTGTGACCCTAGGCTATGACCTCTTTGGCCTAGGGGCCCGAAACTCACCAGTCATGTTCCCCCTAAGGGTCCCTACAATGCTAGAAAATTTGCCACTGCTGAGCAATTGCCCTTTGAAAAGATGTGAGATTTTGGAACTGTAAATAGGAGGCCCAATGGAAGCCTATGGGGGATTTTACCAAATTTGGAGCCCTGTAACTCTGGTTTGCAGAGATGTAGGGAACCCATCTTTGGAGCCCAAGTCTAACAATATGTCTTCTACCTGCATGAGACATTTCGTGAGATTCAGACGTTGCTAACGGCCATTGCTGCGATTTATGTACGTCAGACTCGCCACCATTGAAATTGCCCAAATAAACAGGTTTTTGTGACCCTAGGCTATGACCTCTTCGGCCTAGGACTGCATTGAACGCGACCCACGCATTGTGCGCATTCTGGACAACACCAATTACTGTTTATTGTTTATTGAACCTCTCATCTGTATTACATTTATGACTGCATGGCGACAAAATGCAAATTGCTATCCGCACGCTTCTTGTCCTCATGCAAGGCCTGGGTTGTTGTGTCTCAAAGCGTGGCCTTCTCCTCCTGCGCCGCCCTCCTCCTGTTCCATCACGTGTGCTGCTGCTGGGTTAGCGTTACCGGTCCCTTTTCCTGGAACCTCTTATCTGTATTACATTTATGACTGCATGCCGACAAAAAGCATGTTACCTGTGCAAAGAAAACAGACATTTCCCGCATTTAAAAGACAGTTTTCCCTTTGAAACTTTAAAATCAATTTTCTCAAAAACTATAAGCTCTTTTTGCTAAAAATTTTTTCCTCTTGTACCCACTCCCAAGGTGCACATACCCTGTAAATTTGGGGTATGTAGCATGTAAGGAGGCTTTACAAAGCACGAAAGTTCGGGTCCCCATTGACTTCCATTATGTTCGGAGTTCGGCTCGAACACCCGAACATCGCGACCATGTTCGGCCCGAACATCTAGATGTTCGCCCAACACTACACGTGACCCGTTCGGCCAATCAGAGCGCTAGCCGAACGTTCGGGGAACGTTCGGCCATGCGCTCTTAGTTCGGCCGTATGGCCGAACAGTTTGGCCGAACACCATCAGATGTTCGGCCGAACTCGAACATCACCCGAACAGGGTGATGTTCTGCAGAACCCGAACAGTGGCGAACACTGTTCGCCCAACACTAATCACCAGCAAGGAAGAAGAATACTTCGAGCCGAAGCTTGACATCAAAATCAGATAGATAACTTAAAGGGACACTTAAGTAAAAAAAAAAATGAGTTTTACTCACCTAGGGCTTCCAATAGCCCCCTGCAGCTGTCCGGTGCCCTCGCTATAGCATATATCATATACCATATAGCAGCATAGAGCAGCATAATGTGTCTGGGAACGCGAAGAATCACTCGCGTCCCCAGCCTGTCAGCTCCTGTCACCGAAACAGGAAGTGGCTGCCGGCGGGGCCAGGAGGATCGGAGGGAGACGGCGAGGGCACCGGACAGCTGCAGGGGGCTATTGGAAGCCCCAGGTGAGTAAAACTCATTTTTTTTTTTACTTAAAGAGGAACTGTAACATGAAAAGATCCCCTGGGGGGTACTCACCTCGGGTGGGGGAAGCCTCCGGATCCTAATGAGGCTTCCCACGCCGTCCTCCATCCGTCAGGGGTCTCGCTGCAGCCCTCCGTGGAGTCCGTGCAGCGGTGACGTCAATATTTACCTTCCTGGCTCCTGCGCAGGCGCTCTGACGGCTGTCGGCTCCGAACTACACGGAAATACCCGATCGCCGTCGGGTCCGCTCTACTGCGCAGGCGCAAGTGTCCTGCGCCTGCGCAGTAGAGCGGACCCGACTGAGATCGGGTATTTCCGTGTAGTTCGGAGAGGAAAGCCGCCACAGCGCCCCCGCTGGAGCCAGCAAAGGTAAATATTGAACTGACAGTCGGCACAGTCGCCGGCTGTTCGGAGGGAGGCGGCGAGACCCCCGTGGGACAGAGGACGGCGTGGGAAGCCTCATTAGGATTCGGAGGCTTCCCCCACCCGAGGTGAGTACTCCCCAGGGGATCTTTTTAATGTTACAGAGTCTCTTTAAGTGTCCCTTTAAGCCCCACATAGGAGCTGTGCAGCTTTTCTTCTTGATGCGTGGCCAGCACTGGTTGCTCATTAGCCGTGTGAGCTCGCTCACTCATGCGCATTACCACGGGGCCGGCGGCTCTGACGTACTGCACGTGTGTGGACAGGTTCGGTCAGCTATTGCGTGGCCTGGAGTAAGAAGAGCTGCGGCCCCCCCTTCCCCCGTTATGATTAGTGACAATATATTGGGGTCTGCGCTCAGCAATGGGGGACTTCAGAATCTTTAAGGCAGAATGAAAAACTAGCCTTTAACAAGTAAATTGTCTACATATCTTATCTAAAGTTTAGATAGTTTACACAGCAAATCTAGCTGCAAACAGCTTCAACAGTTTATGTGTATTTATTCCTGTGATACAATGAGGGCAGCCATGTTTTGTTTGTCACATTACACACAGGGAAGCTGCAACTGCATATCCAGCCCTCAGCTCACTCCCCTCTCCTCCTCCCCTCTGCCACTGAAATCTCTGGATAGTAACCTCCTCCTCCTGCCCAGACTGAGCTCCCATAAGCCCTTGCTACATGGAGTGCCAAGGCACTCTGGAGGAGCTGTGGGCGAGGCTTGTTTCGTTTATAGGGGAATTCGAGTATTAAAACAAAACATAAAAAGTATTTGACTTGAGGAATGCCCTATAAACTATATGAAAGGAACACAATTTTGCAATGAGTAAAAGTTTATCTCGGATCCACTTTAAAATAGTCTTGATAGTACTTTTCCACTGACTTTTTGATACTTTTTCAATTGCAAAGTGCTGAAAAATTATTCTAAATAGAAGGTGGCAAATTATCTCCTAGGAGAAAACTCAAAAGGTGAATTGAATAAGGACCTAAGACCTTTATCCAAACACTGTTTGGGGGTTAGGAGTCACAATTCACACGTTTAGATGCAGTTGTCTCAGTGAAGGGTGGTGGGAGTTGTTTTACCTCCTTTGAATAAAGATTAACGATGTTGAGGAACAGCTCTGCTTGGTGGTTAAAGTGAATGGGAACCCCATTTAAAAAAAAAATGAAGCAAATACTTACCTAAGGAGAGGGAAGGCTCTGGGTCATATAGAGCCTTCCGTCTCCTCTCTCGGTGCCCTCTATCCTGTGCTGGCTCCCCCCTGTTTCAATCCCCCGCCGGAAGGGTATTTGGAAGTCTTCGGGAGCCGTGTCCTCCCAAAGACGTGCGGCTCCATACTGCACAGGCGTGAGCGTGCAAGAGAGCGTGCTTACGCAGGTGCAGTACAGGACCGCCCTTCTTCAGGAGCACTCGGGCTCCCTGAAGACTTCTGAAGCCTCCGTCAGCCGGGTAAAGCAGTATTTGACTAATTTAGTCACATACTGCTACCGGGCGAGCCAGCACTGGAAGGAGGGGACCAGGAGAGGAGCCGGAAGGCTCTATAGGACCCAGAGCCTTCCCTCTCCTTGGGTAAGTATCTATCTCATTTTTTTAGATGCGATTCCCATTCACTTTAAGTCTCTTTCCACTAGCCATGTGACTGACTACTTATCCTTCTTTCAAAGAGAACCTATTCCCATGGTGCTCTTGAGAAGTCTATCACAAGGATGTCTCCCAGATCAAGAAATTATGTGAGAATAACAACGTCTAAAGCCACTTCAAAAGATGAAAAACTGATTATTCAAAATAAGTAATCATCCTTGCCAGAGATCAGATGTAACTGGATTTGCATTATCTCTTTATATGTAATCCTCTTAGCGCCTCAAACACTTGTCATATTTTTTTCCTAACTATTAATCATTTTGTACCATCACAAGTGGAAATCTTCTCAGTAGCTCTTTTTGACGTTAGCGGGTTTTGATGATAATCTGTGATTATCTCCTGATAGACATAGTAAACAATGTCATCATATGGGAAAGGACAGAGCAAAGGGAAAAAAACGGGAATTTATATAAAACAGAGAAGCGAAGATTACTGGTCCCAGTTATAATGGCTATGGCTGTTTTCATTCACAGTTTTGAAGGATAATTTGTCATTGGGAAGATGATGCGCCCCCCAGTGGGGAAGAGTTAATAAGAGAAATTGATCATATCCACCATATAGAAGAACTTTTGCACACAGCGCAGAACAGACCTAAATCATATTCAAAAACATAGGCCTATTTGAACTAACATAGAGAATCAGAAGAGTTCATGGCCACAATTTAATTTACTTGGGGCTTCTGCCTTCTGCAGCCGACATGTGCCCGCGCCGTTTCAAAACCATCATCCCATTCCCCGCTACGGCTCACTTTTCTTCACGCAGTGGAAGCTGACTTCTAAGTCAATGTCCACTGCACCCTGGCCACGTGTATCCTCATATGCATTCCTGTGGCCCGGAGCGTCCTGCGTAGGCACAGTACAAGAAAATGTCTAAAATGAGGACACGCAGATGCAGTGGACACCAATGAAAGAAGTGAAAAAGTGATCCACAGCCGGGAAATGGCAGGGCCGGATTTTTACTCTTTACCGCCCAAGGCCACTGTCACCAGCCGCCCCCCCCCCCCCCCTTTAGTATAGGTAGCGGGATGACCCCTCCCCCCTTCCCTCTAGTATAGGTAGCCTGATGACACCCCCCCCCCCCCCCGCCCAGTATAGGTAATCAGATGGAACCTTTGCCTCCAGTATAGATAGCCAGATGACCCCTTCCCACTAGTATATGTAGCCAGATTACTCCTCCCCCTTTCTCTCCAGTATAGGTAGCCAGATGACTCCCTTAATCCCTCCTTTTCCCAATCCCCCTTTCAGTATAGGTAGCCAGCTTGCCTTCACACCGCAGCAGCCATCAGTGTCACTCATTTCTCCGATCGTCTCCAGTGCAGAAGCTTCCTCTTCCTTTTCGTCTCCAATGCTGCCCAAGTCCATAGCTGCCGGCCACAATGCAAACGTGCACAGAGAGCAAGGTGGCTGCTGCACAGGCGGCTAGAGTACCGCAGTCAGGTGCTCTCCTGAGCTCCCTGCATTGCAGCATTTACAAGCTTGCAACACCTGCATGCTGCACCAGTTTAGCCTGCTGCTTTGGTGCCCTTGGTCCTGTGGTGCCCTAGGCCAAGGCCTAGGGGCCTTGGCTTAAATCCGGCACTGGGGAACGGAGGATCATTTTGAAATGGCACGTGCACAAGGTAAGTAAAAATCTTTTTTTAAAGATACTTTAGTTCTGCTTTAATGGGCCTTGAACATGGTTGGTCCTGTCTGAACTCAAGGCAATATCCTTGGAGTGGATGACTCTGGGATGTTTTTATTAGTGGTGAGTCCTTGGTGCAGAAAGACATACTCCATCCAGGTTTGAGAGGTAATGACTAAAGAAAAGATAAGGTTTTAAATGCAGGAGCCCCTGCCTTTCTATTGTAGTTTATAGAGTTTTTACATTTTTATATTGCCTGTTGTTATGACAAAGAATGTTTCTCGGTAGTCCATAGACCTCTACTTTATTTGTGAGGTTTCTAGTTGGGCTAATGGACTCAGTAAAGTGCTTACATTAGTCGACTCAGATGTACGGGGCATCATTGTGGTTGCATTTTACTTTTTAGATATATGTATGGACAATGTTGCAAAATTATCACTGGGCTTTTCTTGCTATGTATGGACTTCAAATTGTGTCATTGATAAATGACTGTAATATTCTTTTCCATGTGTCGGCCAAAAACATAAATAAAGAGTATTTAAAAGAAAAAAATTTGAAGGAGACATAATTTTTCAACTTCTATTTAAAATAACTTTCTAGCAGTTTTCAGCTTAAAAAGTAACAAAAAGGTATGTGACAAAGTACTATCAAAATTATTGTGAGTATTTTATTGCTCTCTGGTGGCTTAAAGAGACTCCGTAACAAAAATTGCATCCTTTTTTTTATCATCCTACAAGTTCCAAAAGCTATTCTAATGTGTTCTGGCTTACTGCAGCACGTTCTACTATCACCATCTCTGTAATAAATCAATGTATCTTTCCCCTGTCAGACTTGTCAGCCTATGTCTGGAAGTCTGCCAAGTTCTTCAGTGTTGTGGTTCTGCTATGAACTCCCCCCTCCAGGCCCCTCTCTGCACATTGCCTGTGTGATATTTAGATTAGTACAGCTTCTCTCTTCTCTCTTATCTTTTACAAGCTGGATAAATCGTCCTCTGAGCTGGCTGGGCTTTCACATACTGAAGAATTACAGACAAGGGCAAAGCTGTTTGCAGGAGAAAAACAAGCAGCCTGAAACTTCAGTGCATGGGGGAAAGAAACACACAAATGATCTCTTGAGATTCAAAAGGAATGCTGTATACAGCCTGCTTATGTATGGATGTATTTTCTATGTGTGGACATACTGTACATCAACCTACTTCCTGTTTTGGTGGCCATTTTGTTTGTTTATAAACAAACTTTTTAAAACTGTTTTTAACCACTTTTAATGCGGCGGGGAGTGGCGAAATTGTGACAGAGGGTTATAGGAGATGTCCCCTAATGAACTGGTATGTTTACTTTTCTGCGATTTTAACAATACAGATTCTCTTTAAAGGTAATTTTATTGACAAGTTTAAAACTATCACCTAGTAGAAAACTTAGGATAACATGTTAATTGCATATGGGCCCGGCATCTTATGTGGCTGTTTTCAGCTAAATGAAGAACGCTCATTCTTGATACTTTTAGCATGTTGTACATCGCTATGGAGAATGTTGGTGCTCTATAAATAAAAAAATAAACATAATAAATTACAATTCCACAATTTTGCAATACGAACTCAGAATTCGCAACATTTGGGATTTTATTGAATACAGAATTTGTCAGTTCTGATCAGCCCTAATGATCAGTAATGTATGCATTGTATACAAACTACTTTTTTTAGTATTTGGCTTGCTGGGTTTGCAAAGGTGAATGTGAAATGTTAGATGCAGCTTGGTCAGACTAAGCAGCAGCTTGTGAACAACCCAAAATTCTCTCCATACTCCATCATCTCCCACCTGAGGTAGTCAGAGGGGTGCTGGGAGAGGACAGCAGGCAATCACTACCTCTGAGCACAGAGATGACCCCACCCACCTCATTTCTCTGGGCTACTGTGATACATTTACTCTTTGTTGCCAGCACTGCTGCATTACAACTCTTTTACTCTACATCAGTTTCTGGCCAGTTCTTCCCTGCTCTGTGTATAATAAAGCTTTTTCCCTTACAACATCCTCTCAAGTGTGTACAAGAGCAGTGAGAATTACCTTCTTATTTCAGACCAGATCAGGATGATGAATCAGTATAATGTATATGAATGTTATAAAGTTGCAGTGCTGGCCACAAACAGTTAAACTCTCTTAAAGTGGTCTGAAAGCCAGCATTTCTACTTTGCTCTAAAGGATTCCTCACAGCTTAAAAGCTACTATCCCAGAATTTTTTTTTTATAGCAGAACATCATTGAAATGGTTAAACGAAGCACTTTGTCCTGCTATTCAGCTTCAAATCCTCATCCAAACTGTAGATAACAGTATCTTTGTTTGCATTCCAATGTTGATACATGTATGTAAACACAGTGTAGCAAGTAAAAAAAAGCTCTCTGTGTAGCTCTCTGTGCTTCAGGCACACAAACAGCTCAGAACAGCTAATTAGAAGATGTTAAATATAATAAAAAACAGTTTGAATAAAATGCAATGGCGGGTTTCAGGGCAAGATAAACTACACTTTGGAAACTTGTAATTTGTAGACAGATAATATTACTTGTGCACAAAAGCAAATATGATAACTGTATCAGAAATAAGCATTTTTAATGAATGTTATGTCAGAGTTTTAGACCACTTTAACAGTTGGAAGAGGTGGGCTGGGTAAGACAATGTGTAAAAGAAGGAACATTTATTATAAACTGGGGGGGGGGCATGTATTAGATGTAGTCTTCATGCACACCCATTCTTCTCTGTCCCCTTCCTTTCTACCCTAAATTGCTGCCGCAGATCAGTCCAGGGTGCCTGGGTTGCACAGGCGCACACGGCCAGGAACACTCTGCGCATGTGCACGATGGCACAAGGACGACATCGTGCCATCGAGCGCACATGCAGAGTGCTCTTGGCCACCCATGCATACACACTACTGTTAAAACGTAAGTGGTGGTTGTTGGACGTTGCCTAGAGCTCACCTTTATCGGCACCAGCAACAGAAGAACTGGGTGTAGTCACTTGACATTCTCACAGCAGGAGCGGACAATGGAGAGAAGTCACAGACGTCTTCAAACAACTAAGGGCTCATTTCCACTTGTGCCCCACGCGTCTGCAAGACTCGCAGCGTCACTTCCTGGTGTGCGGATACACAGACGAATCCCATCAGCCGTGCCATTGGCTATGGGATTCGCAGCCTCCCGCACCGAAACGGATGGAAATGTAGGTTGAGTCGCTAGCTCAAGCTATTCGGCCGGCGGCGCCATTGTACCCTATGGCAGCGTTTCCCCGCGAAACTGAAGTTTCTTAACTCTCCCTGTACTGGAAACAATATCTATGTTGCTAAAGTTTCTTGGCTGTGCTACACACACAATTCATTGTATCATAAGTTTATTTTCACTTCAGATTCCCTTTAAAAAGAACTTGGAATGTAGCATCTCCGACCAAACCACGGTTCTCTAACAGCTAATAGGGGATTCTACATTGCAAGAATCCGATCCCTAAAATCGAATCTTACAACTACCACCCATCCTGGGTGACCTATTCTGAGCCGTGGCATTGATTTAGGGCAGAAAGGAGGGGGACGGAGGAGAATGGGGAAAGCGATCTCCCCCATTTTTAGTAAATCATTCAGCTCTGGTATCTTTTAAAGGATTCCTGACCTGAGTTAAAGCTACCTAAGCAGGGAGATGTGTTAATGGTGGATCCACCTACCTCTGTTCATTATTTCTCTCCTCATTCATCCAGTCTCCTGTAATCACTTCTTGAAAAATTAGACTTTTTGCTAAAGTCAAATTTTCAGACAGGAAGAGGCAGGCTTGGTGCGATGTTCCCTCCTCTCACGCTCCCATTCCCTCCTCTTCCTTGCTACATTCACTCCCCTAAATGGGCAGGAAAGAGGAGGGAACAGGAGGGTGACAGAACTTGGGAACAAAACGGCAAGCCCGCCTCTTCCTGCCTAAAATTGTGACTTTAGCTTAAAGTAGCGTTTTTCAAGGAGTGATTATGGGGGCCAGGGGGAGAGACGAGGAGAGGAACGGACAGCTTAGAGAGGTACCAGGTCCAGCATGAACATACCTTCATATTTACCTCATGTAGCTTGGCTTCTGGTCTGGTGTCCTTTAAACCATCTACCAGATTGGATGAACCAACCTGAAAGCCACTCCCCCGGCACCCTCTATATTTCCCAGGAATGATGATTCTGCTTCACCAACATGTCCTGTGATCTGTGAGCATGTCACAACTGGTGAACATGAAAGAATGTAAGTATTGCATGTCACACCAAGTAATTATAGCAATTTCTCGACACAAATCATGCCAGCCGCACAGCCGCCACCAGCCATGTTTACCTCCCCCGGATCAAAGAGACGGAGATGAGAAGAATGCACAATGAATTTTAAATAAAATCTTTTACATCCAGAATCTTTTTGATCTCCCCGACTAGCACATAATGAGGCGTCAAGGTAATTATCTGCTGCCGAAAATATTTAAAAGGAGGAAAACAAAGTTCTGTGTGCTGCCCAAAAACACAGAGGACCAGGGAGGTTCCTGGAGAACTTAATACTCGGCACACAAGGGGGTGTTTTATGTCTGATAGACAAAGCAAGTTGTACTTAAAGTGTACCTGTAGCAAAGAAAGTTTTACAAATTGGTACTTACCTCCCACGTGCACAAAAAAAAAAGGGCGCAAGGAAAAATGGGTGCGCGTTTTTGTTAATTCAAATATTGTTAATATCCATTTCACTAATCAAAATATTGTAATATCTACAGATATTCTTTGTTTTTAAAGTGTAGATGGTGTATATTGTCGTAATAATATTGGCGAATGAAAATTGTTCATTACAATAATGAAACAGTTGAAAATCTTACCAATATTTTACTACAGCTCAATCTAACCCTTCTCTTACACAGAACCCTCCACTACTGATGCTTAACCCTAACCCCCTGGTGGAGCCTAACTCTAATATGTTCCTCTAAACCTGCCTAACTCTAAGACCCCCCCCCCCCTTGGTTTGCCTAACCCTAAACACCCCCTTTCCCCACACAAACACCCTTCCTGACGACTAAGCCTAACCCTCCCCCCCCCCCCTGCTCGATTTACAAAATGGTGCTAACTTTAGCACTGGCCCTTAGCACGTCTAAACTCAGTTGAAATGTGAGATCTGATTGAGAAAACCGGTGCTAACCTACTTAGCACCCTGGTTAGCACGTCTAAAGACTTTAGACGTGCTAAGTAGGTTAGCACCGCTTTGTGAATCAAGCCCCTTATCAGAGTAGCATAGCAAACTTGTGCCTGCTAATTGGCAATGACGAGAGCTCCTGCCCTGAGCCCCTGCAGGTTCGTAGCGCTCGCTATGCTACTCTGATAAGGCGTGCAATTTATCTTAGTGAATAAAGCCCTGTAGTGGTTGCATTCGGGAAGGAAAGACATCCGATCTGACCATACCTCCCTGCAGTGCTCTTAACTCTATTTTGAAAGATAATTTGGAAAACCTTCAATTTCCTCATCCAATTTCTCACCTGTACATTAGTCATCAAAAGTGATATTTTATTAACCCGAACAAACTGACAGTTGCAAAAAAAATAAAATGACAGAAAACATGAAAGCCGACTCGACATCTCTCCGCGCTGTCAAAACGGCACAGAGCCGACCTTTATGCGACCTTTTCCGATAACGAAGACGTCATGTTTCACGCTGGCTGACATGAAGGACAGTCCCTGGAGTAACACCTGCCCGGCACCCCTCCCCCCACCCCCCCACCCTGCTACATGTTTCCTGCAACTCCAACTGTCATCATTCTTGTTCTGACATTTTACCTGTTGATGGCAACAGGAAAGAAATAAAATAAATAATAATACACAAACAGGAAATAGTTGGAGGCTCGCTCCATGCCTCCGCGCAAAATCACTTCTCCTCCCGGGGCTATTAGTCACCGTATTCTGCATGTTCTTTTTCATTAGAAGAAAGCAGGTTGATTTGTAGGATAATAGCGGGTTTTATGAAAGCGCGTGATATACGGCAGCAGCGCTGCTGAGAAAATGAGATTCTCATTTTTCAAATTGATCACGGTAAACAGAGAAATGATTGCCATTAATAAAACATGGTGCAGATGACATCTTGTACTTGCAATCCAGAATGCGTCGCGTAGTCGTAGCGAAAGGGGAGACACATAAGCCAGGCTCGGGGCCGCGCCTCTGGCAGAAGGAGAAGTACCCAGAAGCTGCGAGTAGCGTGGGACTATAATGTAACTTTGGTAATGATGCAGAACGCATCTGTTGCGATGTTTTCTATTAGATCAGAGGAGCTGAACAAAATAACAGGATGTGCTATCCACGGGATAGAAATCTTCCAAATCCAAGCTGAATCCAAGATACGAAAAAGATACATTTTAACAGCAATGAGGTTAATAAGCAAATATAAACAGCGTACAGAGGCAAAGTGGCGGAAACAACGTCTGTTTTAGGAGCCGTACTCGATTGCTAGTCTCCATTACAGCTCCTCATATCTTGTCCGGATCAGCTGGATCCAGCTTTCTGGTGGCTTAAAGGAAACATCCAAGCTGTAAAAAAAAAAAAACTCCACTTACCTGAGGCTTCCCCAATGACATCGCGTACACCACGTGACCCGCCTCATGGAGCACACATGAAGTCGACCCGGACTCCGACCTGGCGAGGTTGGCTTCTTCAGCGCAGGACACCGGGAGTGAGAGGAGCTGCGGCAAGGGCACAGAACGACTGCCAGGGGCTGGAGGAAGCCCCAGGTAAGTGGAGTTTTTTTTTTTACAGCTTGGACCTTCCCTTTAAAGAGAACCCGAGGTGGGGATCTTAGAATGAAATCTATACACAGAGGCTGGGTCTGGCTATAGTGCCCAGCCTCTGTTGCTATTTGAATCCCCCCTAAGTCCCCCCTGCACTCCGTTCTAGCCCATATATCACAGCCAGGCTGTCGGGCAATGTTTACCTAGCTAATGTAACTCACGCCGCTCCCCCGGCCTCCTGCAGAGCGCTGGTCCCCACCTGCATCCCTTCCCTCCAATCAGCGGCGAGGGAAGGGACACGGGCGGGGACCGGCGCTCTGCAGGAGGCGGGGGAGCGGCGTGAGTGACACTAGGGAGGTAAATACAGCCCACTGCGACACGCTGCGTGTCGCCAGCGCGGCTGTAATTTATGGGGGAGAGCGGAGTGCATGGGGGACTTAGGGGGGATTCAAATAGCAACAGAGGCTGGGCACTATAGCCAGACCCAGCCTCTGTGTATAGATTTCGTTCTAAGATCCCCACCTCGGGTTCTCTTTAAAAGGCATTTTATTGACAAATTTAAATTATCACCTAGGAGAAAACTCAGGTGAAAAAGTGAATTGCAAATGGGCCAGGGAATCATCATTGCAGCAAGCATTTTTAGGACGATTTTCAAAATCGCCTGCGTTTGAAAAAAGGGCAAAAATGCCCTTAGTATGAACGAGCCCTTAGGGAAGGCCAATGTAAGGGCAATGAGTTGGCCAATCATAATTGAAAGTGTGTACCAGGCTTAACCCTACCATCCAGGACCACTGGGGAAAGCCTGGTACACATATCCAACTTTGATTAGTCAATCACTGACCAACTTTACCACTTTCATGTATTATGAGGGCCAACAGATTTTGAATACTATGAACAGATTGTGCAGTTATGCTCCCATCCTACACAGAGGTGGTAAAAGTGATCAGTGATTGGCCAATCACAGCTTTAGCTGCTATAGCCATGCTCATCCTACAGGTATAGCCATGCTCCTTGCCATGCTCACCCTCCGGATCCGCTTCTGCCAGGGTCAGAAATGTACTATGAGGCTACACAAATTAGCACTTGCCGGAGTGCCTTTTAATTTTTTTATATGGGAGTTATTCATCAACGCCGCTATGATGAGCAGAGAGAAAGTTGCATGCCAAGGCCGTTAAAAAATATACGGCACCACTCCTACGGCACAGATTCGCGCGGCAGATAGTTGTCGTTGGACTGAAAATTAATTTAACATTTACAACATGGACTGCCCACTCGGCAAGAGTCTCACGCCGAAAACCGAGCTGCCAGCCGCGATTACGGGACCTTGGCGAGACAAGGCCTCACTCTTCCTCCCAATTAATTTTCATTACCCTCACGGTGGAAGGGAGCATTAGTGTCAGCGAGGAAAAAAAATCGATAATCTGTATTGTGCCGCGTCCTTTACTGCGCAAAATAAACATTTTATACATGTTGGAACGGCACGCTTGGCTTTTCCCCGCGTTCCCAGGGGTCCTCGCTCATCGCGACAATGTGTTTATGGCAAGCCCGTCTCAGACTAAGTACATAGTAATTAGGCTTAATTGGTAATAACCAAAATAAAACATGTATCCTGCCTATCGAAGAAAAAGACTTAATCAGCGTCATTCATCAAGTGGTCTTGGAAGCAAAAAATAAAAAAATAAAAAAATGCAGCAAATTACGTCGGCTCTTCCCAACAGCAAAAAAACCGAATGTAATGAGGATACTTCACTGAGCCACTGCGTTCTCTTAATATTCCTCATAATTCTAACAGCGGTTTACCCCATCTTGTCGTAATGACATCAATTAGCCGAAATGAAGCGCTGACCTTGGAAGAAAGTGTTTCTCGAATCTGAAGATGGATTGTTCGGGGCAAGTTGCACAAACAGCGGACTGAATATACATTATCCACCTGCGAATTCAGTCCTTGACGGAGAGGAACTCTATCATGAAGCATTACTGAGACATTTATAACTGCGCTCGCTGCAGACTCCACAGCTCCAGTGCATAAAGTTAATCTGTACAAAAAAAAAAAAATGTTTAAAGAGACACTGAAGCAAAACAAAATATATAATATAATGAATTGGTTGTGTAGTACGAATAATTAATAGAACATTATTAGCAAAGAAAATATTCTCATATTTTTATTTTCAGGTATATAGTGTTTTTTATAACATTGCATCATTCTCTAATATTTGCAGTTTACACACTACTCAGCATTCTAAATGATATTACAGAGCAGGCCAGTGGACTTGTGACCTGTTCTCTGCAGAGAAAAAGAAAATACTGTGACTGACAGTTGAGATACCAAGCTTCAGAAGACAGAGCTCTCTTCGACTTTGAAAGTCGTGGAGCTCAATGGCTCTTTTGCATAGATAACAACTGGAGTTTCTTAACTCTCCCTGTACTGGAAACAATATTAGACTCATATCTGTTTTATTTCTTAGCTGTACTACAGATAAAAATCATTATATCATCATTTTAGTATAGATAAGATAACTGCATGTAACTGCAACAAGGACTTGCACACTGTCAATCTGCTTTTTTTTTTTTTGGGGGCCTGCAGGTTTAATAAATTCATGTCTGAAGTCAGGGGCGTAGCTAAAAATCGTGAAGCCCCATAACAGTTTTGGTTGCGCCATCCTCCCTCCAAAAAAAGTAGTCTCCTTTGCGCACCCCCACCCCCACCCAAGCAAGAGATGCCCCAAGTATTACTGTAAATTGCCCTCCAGTAATGGTGGACAAAGGTTCCCACCAGTATTAACCCATTAGCAGATCCAATAGAGTTATTTTGCTTGAGATAAGTGCACTGCGGTTGGTCTCAGCCGGCAGAACTCGTTGTGCTGTCAAATCTTGGAATGCTTTGACGTCTCTCTGGCAGAAAATATGGAAAGTAAAAGCAGAAGACCTCAGTTATTGTCTCACACTGCCCCCTATTGACAAGTGGCCATAAATACGCAATACAGCAGTACTAATTAGTAGCAAGGAAATGTTACAAATAACAAAATGCTTAAATACATTGGCCTGGATCACCCTCAAGCCTCTAAATAAACTGGTTGCTAAAGAGTTAAGTAGCTTCCCCCAATATGGGTAGACAAAAGTAGCTCCCAGTATAGGTAACCAGATGTGACCCCCAATATAGGTAGACAAAGCCTCCCCCCCAAGACTAAGCACCCCTGTTAAATAGATAGGCAGAGTCAGCCCCCTCCGTAGAGATGGCCAAAGTCAGCCCCACAGTATAGGTAGCCAGAGGGACACCTCAATATAGGTGCCCATCCAGTATACGTAGTCAGAGGTTGGCCCCTCAGTATAGGAAGCCACAGTGGCATCCCTGTATAGGTAGTCAGAAGTAGCTCCCCCAGTAAAAGTAACATTACAATAAAGGTATCTATATGTGGACCCCAGTACAGATAGCCAATAGAAGTGGCATCTCTTCCTCCCCCAGTATAGGTTTCCCCCTTAGAATAGGTAGCCACAGGGTGCCCCTCATTGTGTAAAAAGGTCCTGAGAAGATGCCGCTGCACTGAGGATTTTGGTGCAGAGATCATTCCCCTTCTTTTACCTTTTGTAACAATACAAAATATTACAGAAAATTCATGGGCCATAAGCTATGTCATGGGCGGATTCCAGATCATCCACGTCCAAACATCACCTGCTTAAGTGGCAATATATGATTATTTTCTGCCGTCTCAGCAGTAAAGTCTGCTTGGTCAATCCAGAGTTGGAAAGGGAAGAGAAATGAGCACAGAGTCGAGAGAGAGATAATTCCGTGTGACCGAGCCGTTCAATTTGATTTCCGCCTCTGGAGCAAAGAGAAGAATTCTGATAACGTGCGTAGAGAGACATTATTTCCTATTGTGTCACGGGGAACTGCTCTACGTACAGCTGAACGACCAGGTACCGGCGCCTCGCTGCGTCTTAAATGATTCACTTATTGCCTCCCTCGTCTCAAAGTAACTGAAGTTTGGAGTCCTTCTAACGAGGATGGATCTATCGCCTCCCGTCTTTGATGTCTGCACCTTGGGAAATTGTAATTCTCTGATGTGGCTCTGGCTCTCCTCGCTTTGATACGGTGGTCAGGTGGCAAACGTTTTACAGCCACGTCGAGTTGCAAGAGAAGATCAATAACAGTGAATCAAATTCGGTTGATGGTTTTGAGATGAGAAATTACAATAAATTTCTTATCTGGAGCTGGAATCAAAAGGAAGGACGACTTTGGCAGAGAAAGACGTGAAAAATAGAGAACGCCTTTGTAGTTCAGAAGGAACATTTCCTATACTTGATCCCATCTCTGCCGTTTTCAACATACCTAATAGCATTGTGGTACCGCTGCACTGTGCCAGCTCATCCTGCCGCAGGCCTGGATTTACATCACGTAGCCTATAGGCACAGATGCCCTGGGACCTTAGACTTCCCCCTCCATGGACCTACAAACAATAAACAATACCAGTTGCCTGGCTGTCCTGCTGATCTCTTTGGCTGCAGTATTGTCTGAATAACACCAGAAACAAGCATGCAGCTAATCTTGTCAGATCTGACAATAATGTCAGAAACACCTAATCTGCTGCAGGGCCGGATTTAGGCCAAGGACCCCTAGGCCATGGCCTAGGGCTCCACAGGAGGAAGGGCACCAAAGCAGCAGGCTAAACTGGTGCAGCATTTGCAAGCTTGCAAATGCTGCTATGCAGGTAAATCAGGCGAGCGCCTGACCGCGGCGCAGCCTGTGAGAGGGTAATCATATACCTCCCAATTTTTTGAGATGAGAAAGAGGGACACTTAAGACACGCCCCTGCCACACCCCTGAGCATGCCCCCGTCACACCCCTAGTCACACATACCATAAAGATTTCATACGAAAAATATGTTGTTTTATAATTCAGACCACACTGGTCCTCTCTATCCTGGTTCATTTTCCTTCATATTAACATTTTAAAATTAGTAATGTATCAATTTAAAGGAGGGGAATAAAGTTTAGAGTCGATCAAATACATTTTTAGTAGAGAAATATATATATTTGCATAGAAAGAGGGACAACGTCCTGAAAGAGGGACAAATGAGGAGGAAAGAGGGACAGAGGGACAGGGCTCCCAAAGAGGGACAGTTGGAAGCTATGTAATGAGGTGTATGGTTGGCAGTCTGGGCCAATTTAGGGGGGAGGGAGAGGAAAAAAATTGGATTTTTTAACAAAAAATATAACTTTTTTAAAAATAAAAATTGTAGCAGCATTCAGAGACCTCCCAAAAATTGTTTTACTGTATTAGTGGCAAGAAAAAGGGGTAAAATTAATTTGGGTGGTAAGTTGTATGACCGAGCAATACATCGGTAAAGCTGTGCAGTGCTGAATTGTAAAAAAAAATCGCTCGGTCACTAGGGGGGTATAAACCTGTGGTCGGAGGTCCTCAAGTGGTAAACTGACATTCATCTGCAGATCAGATCCACCAGGATTCATCCTGTAGGGTATGCGGGGTACTGTGGTGCCTATGCCTATGGTGCCTATGGGGGCATGCTGGGTGCTTTAGTTCATGTTTGGAGGCATGTTAGGTGCTGTGGTGCCATGCTGGGTGCTTTGGTGCCTCTGTGGGGCATGCTGGGAGCATGGTAGGGAGTCTACTAGAAGGTTAGGGAATACTATGGGGGGACTGCCAGACAACAAGCCAGCAGGGCAGTCCTCCCAGCAGAAAGCCAGATCAGCCAGCACAGAAGCCAGGTAACTCTGCCTAGTTATGATAAAAAAGTGACACTGCTGATTTATGTGATATGCTGCATTTTTGCGTTGTTTTTTTTTTTTTTTTTTTGTATTAATGGAGAAGGAAGCTTCTTTCAACATTTTGCTGGGCAGGCCTACTTTAAAGGGGGCACTACAGAGAAAAACTGTAAAATTTAAAATATGTGCCAGCACATACAAATAAGAAGTATATTTTTTCCCAGAGTAAAATGAGCCATACATTACTTTTCTCCTATGTTGCTGTCACTTACAGTAGGTTGTAGAAATCTGACAGAAGTGACAGGTTTTGGACCAGTCCATCTCTTCATGGGGGATTCTCAGGGATATATTTATTTTCAAAAGCACTTAGTGAATGGCAGTTGCTCTGTGTAGCGAGCAAGGAAGCTGGCCAGCATCATTGTTTAAATCCTTTTTAGGGAATATCTTTATAAACAATAAAAGCCTTTCTGAGAATCCCCTATGAAGAGATGGACTAGTCCAAAACCTGTCACTTCTGTCCGATTTCTATTACCTACTGTAAGGGACAGCAACACAGGAGAAAAGTATTTATGGCTCATTTTACTCTGGAAAAAATGTACTTCTTATTTATATATTTGCCCATATTTGAAATTTTACAGTTTTTCGCTGTAGTGCCCCTTTAACTGCTGTCAGGTACATGTAAATGTGGCTCCACCCATTAACCACACCTACATTCTGGTGCATGGACACACTCATTTTTTGGCTGAAGTGCCCAAAAGTGCCCCAGAACTCTTTGTATCCTAGCAACACCCCTGAAGAGAATCTAGAGGCCTGGTGAATGCTAGCCCCCAACACATCTTACTAAAAAAAAGCCAGGTGACCATCAATTTTGGGCAAAAACTGCTATCTTGCCTTGAGCCCCATTTCATCCTAATCCTTTTCTGAATACGTTTTATACTCGTGTATAAGCCTAATTTTTCAGCACAAACAATGTGCTGAAAAGTTACCCCCTCGGACAGGCCCTGATTTATATCACAGGAGCCTATAGGCAGAGATGTCCTGGCTCCCTAGACTTTTCCCTCCATCAACCCACAAACCTCCACCAAACTGCAGCGCAAGTGTGCTGGCTGCCCCAACTGTCACTTCTCCCTTACTTCCCCTGCCCTTAATAGGTAGCTACAGGTGCCCTTTAGTATTAGGTAGCCAGATCTATCCTTAGTATCAAGTAGCTAGAGGTGCCCCCAATGAAGTGAGATCTGGTCAGTGAAATGCAGAGACCCAGGTAAGTAACCTCTCATTTACACTCTGCTTGGGACTCTGCATAGGGGAGGAGAGTAAGAGGCACTTGGGGAGGGGAGTAAGCTGCCTTTCCATCATCAGGCGCCTGTTGGCACATGCCTACAGTGCCTTATGATAAATCCAGCCCTGCCCTCGGCTAGGCTTATATGTGAGTCAGTGGAGCAGAACGGATGGTGGAGCAGGTTTTGTTACTGGCAGAGGAGTGGAAGGATTGTGCACTAATGATCCTGCTCTTACCAGCTGGCTCCCTGCTGTGTCCATGCCCCCCCCCCATTCCCCTGCAACATGGGGTGCAGAGTGCGCTGCTCAATACTACCTGTGTCCCCTTGCTTGTGGAGCGGAGCGTACATGCTGAGAAACAGCTATCTCATCCTTGGGGCGCATCTGGCTATAGAGAGGAAGGGTGACTTGTACTGGGGGCCCATCTGGCTGCTGTGGAGGGGGCTATACTGGGGACAAGCCTTATATGCGAGTCAATCACTTTTTCCTGGCTTCTGAGGGAAAGGGAGGTACCTCGGCTTATATGTGAGTATATTTGGTAATATTTAAAGCAAATGAAGAAGGGCGCTGTGTTGTGACTTGTTAAAAAAAAAAAAGACTACAGAGACAGGAAAGGGGGTCGAACAGGAGCACAGTGTACACTCACACAACCTTTGGTGCATCAGCACTTCAGTAAATAATGTAGACACTTTCTGCTTGTGGTAGACTGTTAGATTTGAGCCTGGTCACATAAAAGGCAATATTGTCTCATTCATGTGAGTAGAAAAACCCTTTAGCACTGTGTTTTGTTTTATTACTGTAGAGTATACATTTTCTTGCAAAGAACAGCAGCAGCCCATAAAAAGGAACTCGCTATTTCCCGCTTTATACGGGAGGTAAGTGGAGAGTCCTCCACATTCTTGACATGCTAACGACGGCGCTGAGTGCTACATTCAAACCCTTTTATCCATTTCCGCCTGTTACGTGTTACATTTTTCAACAGCCTTCATGTGTAGCAAGTTTAAAGCGAACCTCAACTCAGAATGTCCTCTCTGCTCTAAAAGATATGCACCAGTTTCATAACCTTTAAAGTAAAACATTTCTGTGTTGCAGCTCATAGAAATCCTAACTGTTTCTACTGTCTGCTTTCATGGAAGCAGACATATTGTTAACGAAACGATGAGCTTATCTGCCATCTCTGCCATGGCAGTCAGCTGACAAAGCTGATAGATCAAATTACAACTTGTGATTAGTCACAGATGAGGGGGAATTAGACAGGCTAAAGTCTCTAAATACATACAGGGTGCATGTCTCTGTGTTATCCTTCTGCCCTGTGCAAGAGTTCAGGTCCACTTCAAGATGTGAAAGAAACGGTTCCTTCAGCAGGTTCTCTTTATTTAAAGGGCTAAATTATGTATGCCGCTCCAACCAGCAACCTGCCCTCGGCGTGTGTGATGGATGGACGGCATACGGGAAAAAGCCTAACTCATGCCGGAGAGTCCTATGGATTTATCATTAACGATCAATCTCTTTCATTTGCATCCATGTTCCCCTTGGGACCGACACGCGCAACACAATACAATCTACTGTATCCGTACGGATTATGATGACATTGGACGTGCAAGGCTGCTTTCCGTCAGAGTCGTGTAATGACAATTGTGGGTCGTTAAACCAGCATTACGGTTTAAGACTCGCTGGAGTCTACTGAAGGGTCTACGATCGGAATTTCAAGAAAGCCAAGGCCATTAGCAGCTCCATTACCCCAACCGTGATGGGCAGAAGAGCAGGTTATGGCTTTCCCGAAACTGATGGATTGTTTAACAAGTTGGAATGCCTTAATGCACGGTCAACAGATACAGAATAGCCCTTTCTACACCTCGGCGTTAATGCGCTGCTGAAGGCATCTCTTGAGGTTCCTGAGGATTCCCAGTGGAGACATCATAAGTGGTCCAATAAACCTTGGACTGTACGCATTAGTGGCCTGTTATTAAAATGTACTTATCTATTTGTATAGTGTTTACAGTTCCGTATGGAGTACACTGAATAATTCATAGACTTAACTATCCTATTCATGATCTAATGACCCTGTAACAGTCATAGCCTAATATCCCCATCACAAGGTTAGGTTTCCACTTGTGTGTTTTGTTAAAGATTTTTCGCTTAGAAAATTTGCATTCATTTTGGAACAAATGGTAGTGAATGGGGCCGGTTGCATTCGATGCAAATTTCCGTAAGTGTTCGTGCGCAAAATAAAAATTGGAGGTCCTGCTTCATTTCTTCGGATATTTTAAACTGTTATATTTTGATTGTGATTTGCGTATAATGCTTTGCAGTGGCATCTCATAGCAATGCGTTTTTTGTATTATTTGCGCGAAAATTCACATTGAATGCATGGTTACAGGAAGTTGTCAGCAATCATAATCATAAGCTGTTACTAGGCAGATTATGTTAAATTTGACTAATGCAAATTCTCGCGAATGAAAATTTGCATTAAAAAGCGTGCAGATTTACACACAAATTTTCACCAATCAGAAAAATGTAACACTACAGTAGAAACGTAGACTTAAGGGGCCCATACACATAATGATTTTCCCGCCGATATACAGCCATTTCGACTGTGAAATCGCCGCGCACACCGCTGACAGAACGATCGATTTCCGTCCGAAATCGATAGTTTCCGTCGATTCCCGTCGACCCATCCGTGCGGAAGATTTTTCTCGGTCACCGGCGGGTCGGGAGTACGTCGTTAGAGGCGTTCGAATGCCTGACGACCGATGCAATACAGCGGTAATACATTACCTGCTCCAGCCGGCGCGAGTCCCCTGGTCTTCTTCTCCGCTTTGGGCTCCAGACCGTTTCTTCTCCGCTTCGGGCTCCAGAGCTACACAGAACTTCCTGTCCCGGCAGGAAGTTTAAACAGTAGAGCGCCCTTTAAACTTCCCCTGGACAGGAAGTTCAGTAGCCGGAGCGGAGAAGAAGACTCGCGCCGGGCGGAGCAGGTAATGTATGCGGGGGGGGGGGGGGGGGTTGGGCCGCAGCAGCGGCAGCTCCACAGATTGTGATCGGTTTCAGGCTGAAATCGATTCACAATCTGTTTGCAGTAAAGGTGGCCATAAGATCCCTCTCTGATCAGATTCGATCAGAGAGGAATCTATCAGTTGGTCGAATCTGATGGCAAATCGACCAGTGTATGTATGGCGACCTTTAGACAAACATGGGTGGAACAAGTAAACCTACCACTATGTTTTGTGGAGGGAGGTGCAACAAAAATATGGGAAACAGTACAGAGACTTTTCTGGAACTTTATTGATGGGCATGGCAATGCATTGGAGAACTCATGGAGAAGCATGTGATCAGTTTGGTCAGCTGATAGATTTGTAAAGGTAGCCATACACTGGCTCGATTCCCGGCCGTTTCGACAGCAAATTCGATCCTGGGATCGAATCTGCTGCCAATTGTTCGCGGTAAACGCAGCCGCCGATCCGATTTCCTCCCGAAATCGGATCGGTCCGTCGATCGCGCCGTGCGGGAAATTACCCTCGATCGCCCGCCGGTAAAGTGCGCGTCGCTAGCGGCGGCCGACCCGATCAGGTATACATTACCTGAGGCTGGCTCCCGGGCGTCTTCTCCGTGCTGCACGGCTCTGTACCGGCTCCATCCATCCAGGCGCTTCCTGTGTCACTGCAGTGACCAGGAAGTTCTAATAGAGGGCGCTCTATTTGAACTTCCTGGTCACGGAGTAACACAGGAAGCGCCGTAATGGATCCGGAACAGAGCCGTGCAATGCGGAGAAGATGCCCGGGAGCCAGCCTCAGGTAATGTATACGGGGGGGGGGGGGGGGACAGGCGGCAGGAGCAGCTCAGCAGATGGTGAATCGGTTTCAGGCTGAAATCGATTCACAATCTGTTTGCAGTAAAGGCAGCCATACGATCCCTCTCTGATCAGATTCGATCAGATAGGGATCTGTCAGCTGGTCGATCTAATGGCACATCGACCAGTGTATGGCTGCCTTAAGGCTCTCATTTGCTGGTCATGATCAAGCATTAAACCAGGAAGTCATCACAGCAAATCAGAGGCTTACAAATCTATCAGCTGATCAAACTGATCACATGCTTCTCCATGAGTTCTCCTAAGCATTGCCATCCCTATTAGTTGACCTAATCAGCACTCTAGAAACTCAAGGAATACAGGCAATTTGATAACAAAGTAATAGAGCACAAAGGTTAAACAAAGGGCAGTAGTGATGAGCATGAATTTCGCATAATTGTAATTTTGCAGGAAAAAAAAAATAGTCATTAATTTTATAAGTAACCATAATCTGAAACCGTTATTTTGCATTTTCAGTGTAATTTTTTATGTAATTTCATGTCGAATTTAGCCCCCATACATGCTATTCAAAAAAAAACCCTTGTAGTTTTTGAGAGATTTGATTGTAAAACTGCAAAGTAAAAATGGTTTTGGAGTTTAAAAAAATATTTTTCCTTTGTATTTTTAAAATTGATTTTCTCAAAAACTACAAAATCTTTTTTAAAAATATTTTTTTTTCAAACTTGTTTCCACAATGTCCCTTAACATACCATGTATGGGTCCTTTGCGAATAATCACATTATTAAAATAAAATTTAAAATCACAATAAACGTTGGCACAAAATTGTGTGAAAATTACATTACAAATTACTAGGGATGGGACGAATCCACAATTTCTTCGAATCCGAATCCGGATCCGAATCTAAAAAGGTTCTCGAATATCTCGAACCTTTCGAATCCCGAATCTAACGAATCCTGCACATACGAATTGTGCGATCCGTGGTATAGTTGCCCGCAGTATAGGTAGCTAGGTATGGGTGCCTTCAATATTGGTAGCTTTCAGTATAGGTAGCAAGGTATATGGGCCTTCAGTATAGGTAGCAGGGTATATGGGCCTTCAGTATAGGTAGCAGGGTATATGGGCCTTCAGTATAGGTAGCAGGGTATATGGGCCTTCAGTATAGGTAGCAGGGTATATGGGCCTTCAGTATAGGTAGCAGGGTATATGGGCCTTCAGTATAGGTAGCAGGGTATATGGGCCTTCAGTATAGGTAGCAGGGTATATGGGCCTTCAGTATAGGTAACAGGGTATATAGAGGCCTTAAGTATAGGTAGGTATGTAGGTAGGTATAGGGGCCTTTAGGTAGGTAAAGGGACCTTCAGTATAGGTAGCAGGGTATAGGGCCTTAAGTATAGGTAGGTATGTAGGTAGGTATAGGGGCCTTTAGGTAGGTAGGTAGGTAGGTAGGTAGGTACGTATAGGGGGCCTTTAGGTAGGTATAGTGGCCTGAAGGTAGGTAGGTAGGTATAGTGGCCGGTAGGTAGGTATAGTGTCCTGTAGGTAGGTAGGTAGTTAAAGGGACCTTCAGTATAGGTAGCAGGGTATAGGGCCTTAAGTATAGGTAGGTATGTAGGTAGGTAGGTATAGGGGCCTTTAGGTAGGTAGGTATAGGGGCCTTTAGGTAGGTAGGTAGGTAGGTAGGTACGTATAGGGGGCCTTTAGGTAGGTATAGTGGCCTGAAGGTAGGTAGGTAGGTATAGTGGCCGGTAGGTAGGTAGGTATAGTCTCCTGTAGGTAGGTAGGTAGTTAAAGGGACCTTCAGTATAGGTAGCAGGGTATAGGGCCTTAAGTATAGGTAGGTATGTAGGTAGGTAGGTATAGGGGCCTTTAGGTAGGTAGGTATAGGGGCCTTTAGGTAGGTAGGCATGTATAGGGGGCCTTTAGGTAGGTAGGTAGGTATAGACGCCTGTAGGTAGGTATAGGGGCCTTTAGGTAGGTAGGTAGGTAGGTACATATAGGGGGCCTTTAGGTAGGTATAGGGGCCTGTAGGTAGGTAGGTATAGTGGCCGGTAGGTAGGTACGTATAGGGGGCCTTTAGGTAGGTATAGGAGCCTGTAGGTAGGTAGGTATAGTGGCCGGTAGGTACGTATAGGGGGCCTTTAGGTAGGTATAGGGGCCTGTAGGTAGGTAGGTATAGTGGCCGGTAGGTAGGTAGGTACATATAGGGGGCCTTTAGGTAGGTATAGGGGCCTGTAGGTAGGTAGGTATAGTGGCCGGTAGGTAGGTATAGGGGGCCTTTAGGTAGGTATAGGGGCCTGTAGGTAGGTAGGTATAGTGGCCGGTAGGTAGGTACGTATAGGGGGCCTTTAGGTAGGTATAGGGGCCTGTAGGTAGGTAGGTATAGTGGCCGGTAGGTAGGTACGTATAGGGGGCCTTTAGGTAGGTATAGGGGCCTGTAAGTAGGTAGGTATAGTGGTAGGTAGGTAGGTGTCGCTCCCCCCCGTGCCTCCTCCGCTCACCCCCACGGCCTCCTCCGTCCCCCGTGCCTCCCCCTTGCATAGAAGTGAGCATTGGCTCACCTAACACCTGGCCGGGATTCCCTACCTGCCGCCAGCGCAGAGCCGCAGACCCGCAGACCTCTTGCTTCCTCCTCTGTTCCCTCTAGTGATCGGCATTTGCATACGCGTCATCACTGAAGCGCCGGGCGGTTACTAGAGGGAACAGAGGAGGAAGCAAGAGGTCTGCGGGTCTGCGGCTCTGCGCTGGCGGCAGGTAGGGAATCCCGGCCAGGTGTTAGGTGAGCCAATGCTCACATCTATGCAAGGGGCAAGCGGAGGAGGCGCGGAGGGGTCGGAAGAGGACGAGCGGGGGATCGGCGGTTGCGCGCGGGGATTCAGCGGATTCGTTAAGGGGGAAATGGCGTCGGGATTCGAATCCACGAATCTCGAATATTTCCCAATATTCGAGGGATTCGTGGATTCGCCGGATTCGTCGTCCCATCTCTACAAATTACAAATCTATTACACAAAATCAATTTGAATTTCCAAATGGTAATTACGTATGGGGTAATTGCGAAAAAATGACACTAAATTTCACATAATCGTAACGAGCGATTTACAACCATCAGGACAGAGCAGAAGCACAATGAAGTCACAAGTTCAGGCAGTAGCAACAACAAAGCACCATTATCCAGACAGTAGACACTAAAAGTAAGAGCCACAGATCTCAGTGTGTTTACAGCTACAGATGATGGCCAAGAAAGATTTGGAGGATATCCTACACAGTCCCTACATAGTAAGATAGTTGGCTACAAGGGAATTACTATAAATCATACGAACTCCTAGCAAAATGTTGATAGGGTATCCACATGTTTATAACCCCGTTTATCACCCTACCTAGTGGCCTCTTCAGCCTGGGGGGCCCACGTGCCGGAGTCCTTTAAAAATCATAAGTATGGTTATCAGGAAAAATGGACACCTGTATCGGGGGGTGGGGGGGTAACCAGTTGGGACCTTTTTGCTTAGCTCTGTCTAAAGCTGCTCATCTAAACTCTTGGCCTGACGTTGCTTATAGGACCCCGCATGGCATACGTGTTAGTACGCCATTGGTGAGTTTGGTGCCAGGAGAGCCGATTGACGTCTCTTCCTGCTAAGCTCCCCGGCGACGTTAAATACTATTCCTCCTCTGAGTCGTCGCAACTAAGAGGGAGGCGTAATTTGGGGCCTGGCGTTCGCAGGAGCCCCAAATTACTCTTATGCATCCCACGTAGCATAACATTGCGGCTATGGTGCACCTGAATTTGGTGCCCGGCAATGAGAGCCGTGCGCCTAAACCACCTGCTTCGCCCCACATGGCCTAAGTACTTTATTTTATTTAATGCTTTTATAATTACCTATCTATTTCAAGTGTAAGTCAGTCAAATTTGTAAGGCAGTGCAAATGTGGCTGTCTAAGCCTGATGCGGCGTAGGATATATGCCACCTGCCATTTTTGCTCCCGGCACGATCGTGCGCACCCGAGAGGGGAGATTAACCTGTCATATGGCAGCTGACATCTCCTCTCAGTGATTAGGAGTCATCGCAAATTGGCTCCTGATCATGTGATCACTACGATCGCCGGCAAATGAGTAGCAGCAATCTGAGGGGAAGAAGAGGATCCACTCACCTTCCTAAGTTTCCCCTGGCAATCGTCACTCCCCTCCGCTCCGGCCAGCATCGCCGCTCGGTCTGACGTAAATGTCGGGTCCTGGCTTGATGACGTCATCAAGCCGCGACCTGGAACTTAACGACAGTGTGAGCGAGGATGTCGGCCAGAGCGGAGGGGGGTAGAGCTGCTCATCGCTGGAGCCTGGGAGGTGAGCAAAGGCTGCTGGCAATATGGGGAACACCATACCTACCTAGCCATACTAGGGATCAGGCTGCCTGACCCCCCTGCATGCGCCCCCCCTGCAAGTAAAATTGCCTTGTCCTTAAGGGGGGTTAGGCAGCCGGTCCCCAAAGGGTTAATCATTGTGAACAATAATAGTATAAATAATAATAATTTTTATTATTATTAATAATAATAATATGATAGTGTTTCCCTTTAAAGGGACTCCGAGCAGTGATTAAAAACAGAATCTGAACTCTCCTGGGGCTTTCTCCAGCCCACCGTAGGTCGGGAGTAGGGATGGTCGGAAAATTCCACGGAATTATTAATTCCGTGATTCCGGCCGGAATTAGCTCCTCCTCCTCCATCCATCCATCCTCTTATATAATCAAGTAGGGAATTGCAGATTTTCAAAACAGCTTATATACCATAGCTGGGATTTGAAACCACACTACATGCTTTTCAAAAAGTACAAATCCTTAAACATGCTACTTTTTCTATTGAATTGATCATAATGGTAGTATGGTTTATGCTAGGCCAGCTTTATCATGTAGTGTGGTTCATGGTCTAGAGGGTAAGACAGATACCTACTATCCGCTGCATCCTGGGTTCAAATCCCAGCTATGGAATATAAGCATGCTTTTCAAAAAGTACAAATCCTTAATCATGCTACTTTTTCTATTGAATTGATCATAATGGTAGTATGGTACAATGATGCTAGGCCAGCTTTAGCATGTAGTGAGGCTGATGGTCTAGTGGGTAAGACAGAGACCTACTACGCACTGAGTCCTGGGTTCTAATCCCAGCTATGGCATGTTATCTGGCTTTTCAAAAAGTACAAATCCTTAATCATGCTACTTTTTCTATTGAATTGATCATAATGGTAGTATATGGTACAATGATGCTAGGCCAGCTTTAGCATGTAGTGTGGTTCATGGTCTAGAGCAGGGCTGCCCAATAGGTCGATTGCAATCTACCCATAGATCACGACCGCCTCCTTGGTAGATTGCGGCCTCTTGGCTGCGTCTCATTAAATTTTGCAGCCAGCAGCTCATCATGTTTAGCTGCTGGCCAATAAGAATGCACGGGAGACGGGGAGAGAAGACGCGGCGAGCAGAGAGGGAGGAGCGAGGCGGCGCGGCCGCTACGTCATGGCTGGGGGCGGCGCCGCGCAGCCTGCAACGTGCGTGCTGGTAACATGCCCGGCGCCGCCCCCAGCCATGACGTAGCGGCCGCGCCGCCTCTCTCCTCGCCGAGGCTTGCCGTCTTCTCCCCGACATTCATATTGGCCAGCGGCCTGCCTGCCGGAGGTTCCAGGAGTCCAGAGGACCCTGGCTAACCTACGCTGCAGGTACCTATACCTGGCTAAGCTACACTAAGGGCACCAATACCTGGCTAAGCTACACTGGGGGCACCAATACCTGGCTAAGCTACACTGGGGGCACCAATACCTGGCTAAGCTACACTGGGGGCACCAATACCTGGCTAACCTACACTGGGGGCCCATATACCTGGCTAACCTAAATTGGGGCCCATATACCTGGCAAACCTACACTGGGGGCCCATATACCTGGCTAACCTACACTGGGGGCCCATATACCAGGCTAACCTACACTGGGGGCCCATATACCAGGCTAACCTACACTGAGGGCCCATATACCAGGCTAACCTACACTGAGGGCCCATATACCTGGCTAACCTACACTGAGGGCCCATATACCTGGCTAACCTACACTGAGAGCCCATATACCTGGCTAACCTACACTGAGGGCCCATATCCCTGGCTGACCTACACTGAGGGCCCATATACCTGGCTAACCTACACTGAGGGCCCAAATACCAGGCTAACCTATACTGAGGGCACGTAACCTATGCTGCAGGCACATATACCTGGCTAACGCGGGCGGGGGGGGGGGACGCGTGCTTAGCATTTGGAACGTTGGTAGATCTCCCGGCCTCGGCAAATTTTAAAGTAGCTCGCGAGCCAAAAAAGTGTGGGCACCCCTGGTCTAGAGGGTAAGACAGAGACCTACTACCCACTGCATCCTGGGTTCAAATCCCAGCTATGGAATATAAGCATGCTTTTCAAAAAGTACAAATCCTTAATCATGCTACTTTTTCTATTGAATTGATCATAATGGTAGTATGGTACAATGATGTTAGGACAGCTCTAACATGTAGTGTGGCTGATGGTCTAGTGGGTAAGACAGAGACCTACTATACACTGCTTCCTGGGTTCAAATCCCAGCTATGGTACAGTGGAGGAAATAATTATTTGACCCCTCACTGATTTTGTAAGTTTGTCCAATGACAAAGAAATGAAAAGTCTCAGAACAGTATCATTTCAATGGTAGGTTTATTTTAACAGTGGCAGATAGCACATCAAAAGGAAAATCGAAAAAATAACCTTAAATAAAAGATAGCAACTGATTTGCATTTCATTGAGTGAAATAAGTTTTTGAACCCTCTAACATTAAAAGACTTAATACTTAGTGGAAAAACCCTTGTTTGCAAGCACAGAGGTCAAACGTTTCTTGTAATTGATGACCAAGTTTGCACACATTTTAGGAGGAATGTTGGTCCACTCCTCTTTGCAGATCATCTCTAAATCCCTAAGGTTTCGAGGCTGTCTCTGTGCAACTCTGAGCTTGAGCTCCCTCCATAGGTTTTCTATTGGATTAAGGTCCGGAGACTGACTAGGCCACTCCAGACCTTAACGTGCTTCTTCTTGAGCCACTCCTTTGTTGCCTTTGCTGTATGTTTTGGGTCATTGTCGTGCTGGAACACCCATCCACGACCCATTTTCAGTTTCCTGGCAGAGGGAAGGAGGTTGTCGTTCAGGATTTCACGATACATGGCTCCGTCCATTTTCCAGTTAATGCGATTAAGTTGTCCGGTGCCCTTAGCAGAAAAACACCCCCAAAGCAAAATGTTTCCACCCCCATGCTTGACGGTGGGGACGGTGTTTTGGGGGTCATAGGCAGCATTTTTCTTCCTCCAAACACAGCGAGTTGAGTTAATGCCAAAGAGCTCTATTTTGGTCTCATCAGACCACAGCACCTTCTCCCAGTCACTCACAGAATCATTCAGGTGTTCATTGGCAAACTTCAGACGGGCCTGCACATGTGCCTTCTTGAGCAGGGGGACCTTGCGAGCCCTGCAGGATTTTAATCCATTGCGGTGTAATGTGTTTCCAATGGTTTTCTTGGTGACTGTGGTCCCTGCTAATTTGAGGTCATTCACTAACTCCTCCCGTGTAGTTCTAGGATGCTTTTTCACCTTTCTCAGAACCATTGACACCCCACGAGGTGAGATCTTGCGTGGAGCCCCAGAGCGAGGTTGATTGATGGTCATTTTGTGCTCCTTCCATTTTCAAACAATCGCACCAACAGTTGTCACCTTCTCTCCCAGCTTCTTGCTAATGGTTTTGTAGCCCATTCCAGCCTTGTGCAGGTCTACAATTTTGTCTCTGACATCCTTGGAAAGCTCTTTGGTCTTTCCCATGTTGGAGAGTTTGGACTCTGCTTGATTGATTGATTCTGTGGACAGGTGTCTTTTATACAGGTGACTAGTTAAGACAGGTGTCCTTAATGAGGGTGACTAATTGAGTAGAAGTGTCTAACCACTCTGTGGGAGCCAGAACTCTTAATGGTTGGTAGGGGTTCAAAAACTTATTTCACTCAATGAAATGCAAATCAGTTGCTATCTTTTATTTAAAGGGACACTTAAGTCAAACAAAAAAAATGAGTTTTACTCACCTAGGGCTTCCAATGGCCCCCTGCAGCTGTCCGGTACCCTCGCCGTCTCCCTCCGATCCTCCTGGCCCCGCCGGCAGCCACTTCCTGTTTTGGTGACAGGAGCTGACAGGCTGGGGACGCGAGTGATTCTTCACGTTCCCAGACACATTAGCACCCTCTATGCTGCTATATGGTATATGATATATGCTATAGCAGCTTAGGTGACGCTATTGTGGCGAGGAACGCGAAGAATCACTCGCGTCCCCAGCCTGTCAGCTACTGTCACCGAAACAGGAAGTGGCTGCCGGCGGGGCCAGGAGGATTGGAGGGAGACAGCGAGGGCACCGGACAGCTGCAGGGGGCTATTGGAAGCCCCAGGTGAGTAAAACTCATTTTTTTTGTTTGACTTAAGTGTCCCTTTAAGGTTATTTTTTCGATTTTCCTTTTGATGTGCTATCTGCCACTGTTAAAATAAACCTACCATTGAAATGATACTGTTCTGAGACTTTTCATTTCTTTGTCATTGGACAAACTTACAAAATCACTGAGGGGTCAAATAATTATTTCCTCCACTGTATATAAGCTGTTTTGAAAATCTGAGAGAGAGAGAGAGAGAGAGAGAGAGAGAGAGAGAGATTTTAAAATGTTTCCGTCGGAATTCCGCGGAACAGCCCCGGAATTCTGTTGGAATGAAACGGTAGCGGAATTTAGGTATGACGGAATGCAGAATTACGGAAATGGGCTCTTCCGACCATGCCTGGTCGGGAGGTCCCTCTGCGTCCTTCTGTACTCCTCTCCCAGTACAAAGTACTGTGCATGCGCAGTACTGTCACGCCGGCTGCCATGATGACGACTAAAGTCATCTTTCAGGAAGAGGGAGCCCAACACTCAATCCCAGTGTCGCCGGGTGCCATTTCTGAGCAGGGTCCGGGAGAGGAGCTAGAAGGACGCCGAGTGACCTCCTGACTCCTGGACTGTAGAAAGCCCCAGGTAAGTTCAGATTTTGTTTTTAATCACTGCTCGGAGTCCCTTTAAACAGTGAGTTTTATAAATCTCTCTGTAATGCAGTAAGGTTAAAATTGTGTTATTTAGAAAAGTTTGCAAATGTGGCATTTCGAGTTCAGCGTCTCCTTTTTAAGTCGTAAAAATGATATAGAAGATGCGATCCCGCAAAGCTTCACCAGAAAGGTCAATGCTTTGGTGGCAGAGAAGGCATTCTACAAAAATCAAAGATTATGCAGGAGGAAATGTCTCTGGTATCTGTAAATAGCTCCGCAGTCCTCCGATAATCCCATCATTCATGGCTCTACTGAAATAACTATTCCTCTGTTAGAAAATGAACATATGATCTGCAATATTGAGCGAAACAGAATAAAGCATTAGTGTGCTTACACTTAAAGCCCTCTCCAGCCCTCCCAGATTTCCCATTTTCGTTAAAGCTGAATACGGGATTATACCATTACTAACACAATGTTCATATAGGATGCTGCTGTTCTAGAGACATTCTCTTTGGAGTCAGTCACTTGACCCAGAGATCCAGCAAGCATGCAAATGGGTGGAGAGTGGGTGTCCTCGGCATAGTGAATAATTCTCACTCCCTTGCTCCTCCCTCCTGCTGAGAGAATAACTCTCCGTGCCCAGCACTGCAGCTCAACAGGTTCCTTTTTATTATGATAGGGAGTGGATCAAAGAACCTTGGAAACAAAAAATACAAAAGCAAGAGCAGGAGCCCAATATGGTGTAGTATGTCCTAGAAATTGAGTAGAGGTTTGTAGTCAAAACGGGATACTCACAAACCACGTTTCCCAACGCAACCCCCTTCTGTGTAGGTGGGGAATGCCAATCCCGCAATCGGGTTAGGAACTGGTCTCTCTTTGAAAAGGTCACTCTCTCTGCAAAGGGGCCAGCAGGCCTACCCTCCCATGGGTTCTAGACTGGAAAGATGGGTTGAGAGGGGCCCAAGGTGATGTAGTGGTGATGTTAGTATCACAATGAAGATGAATAAATAAATAAAAGAGGTTAAAGGCATACTACTTTATTGTACAACAAGACAAAGCGTTTCGTGAGACCCGATGCTCACTTCCTCAGGTAAGTGTTGTGTCAAAAAAATGAACACTCTGTGGAACTCAGGGCACCTCTGTCTTGACAGAGTGTTCCAGCTCTGACATGTTACTGAGGTAAGAACACCTCATTTATTTATTTATAATTGTGATACCCACATTACCACTACATCATCTTGGGCACCTCTCAACTTATCCTTCCTTTTTATTATGAGACTCTGCTGTAACTGCATTGCTGGCCACCGAGAGTTATTCTCTTACCGGCAGATGGAGCAGGGGGCTGGGTCAGGTGATCTGTGCTGACAGGGTACGATAGGCAGGGCTCTCTCCCAGCTTCTCTGTCCCTCGTGCGAGTGATAATGGGATGGGGAGGAGTCTGGACATGGTGTGATGGAATAGGGGGAGGAGTCTGGACAGCAAAAAATTACACTTGTCTGAACAATAAATGGGACTACAGGAGATTTCCAGGTAATCTGAACATATTTACTGCAAATATGACAGTGCAGAAAAGTTTTTGCATTGCCTTTTTATTAAGAAAAAGAGTGGACTATGAGCACAGGTTAAAAATGTGCATAAATAAATAATAATAATTATAATATTAAAACTAATAATAATAGTAAAATGAGGATAAACAAACAATCCATTGAATTAAGCAGCATGGTGGCATTGTGGATAGTACTCTTGCCTTGCAGTGCTCCCGGGGCTGGATATTACAGAGGATGCTATCTGCATGGGGATTGTATAGATGTGAGCATAGTCTTTGACTATGATAAAAGACTTTAGATTATAGCTATGATAAGATTAGATTGATCCTCTGAGGGCAGTCAATGACATGACTATGTACTCTGTAAAAGCTGAAGAAGATGTCAGTGTAATAGTAATAATATTAATAATAATAAATTATAATTATATGATATTACATTAAGCTATGACTATGGTAGGATTAGATTGTGAGCCCCTCTGAGGACAGTCAGTGACATGACTATGTACTCTGTAACATGCTGCAGAAGATGTCAGTGCTATATAAATACATCATTATAAATGGTAGGTCATTAGGCTATAACTATGGTAGGATTAGATTGTGAGCTCCTCTGAGGACAGTCAGTGACATGACTATGTACTCTGTAAAGTGCTGCAGAAGATGTCAGTGCTATATAAATACATAATTATAAATGGTAGGTCATTACACTATGACTATGGTAGGATTAGATTGTGAGCCCTTCTGAGGACAGTCAGTGACATGACTATGCACTCTGTAAAGTGCTGCAGAACATGTCAGTGCTATATAAATACATAGTTACTAATGGTAGGTCATTAGGCTATGACTATGGTAGGATTAGATTGTGAGTTCCTCTGAGGACAGTCAGTGACTTGACTATGTACTCTGTAAAGTTCTACAGAAGATGTCAGTGCTATATAAATACATAATAATAATAATAATATGGTGGGACATTAGACTATGACTATGGTAGGATTAGATTGTGAGCTCCTCTGAGGACAGGTAGTGACATGACTATGTACTCTGTACAGTGCTGCAGAAGATGTCAGTACTATATAAATGAAGACAGTCAGTGAGCACTTCCCGACCTGCCTATTGAGCGACAGACATCTCCCATCAGGTACGATCAACCAACTTGATCGATTTTTAGCTGAAGACGGTTTGGCACACTTTTTTGGCAGTTGGACAGAGCAACTGCCATTAACTACGAGCGTAAGTGCTTGAAACTAAACAAAACCCTGACAATTCTCCATGAGGAGATGGGCAAGTCTAAAACCTATCAGTTCTGTCAGATTTCTACTACATACTGTAAGCGACAGAAACATAGGAGAAAAGTAATGTATGGCTCATTTAACTCGCACTTCTTATTTGTTTGTGTTTACATGAATTTTAAATTTTACAATTTTCGCAATTGTGGTCCTTTAAATTGATAATACTGGGCCTTGAAATCCTCCGTTTGTATTTTTTTTGCTTCTCTGCATGTACTGCTTATGCCATTCTAGCGACAACGCTCGCTAAACCAAGGAGGACGTTATACCCAACATCTGTGAACCAAGGCTTCCGAACGTGTCCAGCCAGCCACCCCTGGCGCTCACACCAACATCTGTGAACCAAGGCTTCCGAACGTGTCCAGCCAGCCACCCCTGGTGCTCACACCAACATCTGTGAACCAAGGCTTCCGAACGTGTCCAGCCAGCCACCCCTGGCGCTCACACCAACATCTGTGAACCAAGGCTTCCGAACGTGTCCAGCCAGCCACCCCTGGCGCTCACACCAACATCTGTGAACCAAGGCTTCCGAACGTGTCCAGCCAGCCACCCCTGGCGCTCACACCAACATCTGTGAACCAAGGCTTCCGAACGTGTCCAGCCAGCCACCCCTGGCGCTCACACCAACATCTGTGAACCAAGGCTTCCGAACGTGTCCAGCCAGCCACCCCTGGCGCTTACACCAACATCTGTGAACCAAGGCTTCCGAACGTGTCCAGCCAGCCACCCCTGGCGCTCACACCAACATCTGTGAACCAAGGCTTCCGAACGTGTCCAGCCAGCCACCCCTGGCGCTCACACCAACATCTGTGAACCAAGGCTTCCGACAGTAAATTTCGCTATTAACCGTTAAAGTCGGCGGGTTTTTAAATGTATATATTTTTCCTTTGAAACTTTAACATCGATTTTCTCAAAAACTATAAGGTCTTTTTGAAAAAAAATTTTTTCCTCTTATTCCTTCTGATCTCCTTAATATATTCTCCAAATTTGAGGCTCTTAGCACGTAAGGGGGCTTTGCTATTAACCCTTAAAGTCGGCGGCTTTTTTATATTATACGGGAGCGTAATATTACGCGATTACGGCAGACTGTGTAATTTCAATGGGAGTTTACTGTCTTACGCGTAATTTGTTACGCGTAAAACGTAACCCTGCGATCTACGCGTAATTAATTACGCGTAATACCGTAACCTTACACGTAACGCTTACGGTGCATTTGTAGTGAATTACGATGCGTAATTACGCTAATGCGTAATTTCGGCCCAGCACTGCCCAAGAGGCCATGAAGCGCTCTATGAGGAGGACTCAGATGAGGAGAATTTTCAGCAGCAGCGGCAGGCCAAGAAGAGCCGCGAGCAGAGCCCTCTGAAGCCGGGACCCACAGTACAGCAGCAGGCCGATGCGGACTTCCAGGACGCTCAGGTACCGCTACGCGTACATTCCCCTGAATCATGCGTACGTTTTGACGCGTCCGACGGTCCGCATAATACGCATCCCGCTACTCCAGGCGTACATGCAGACGCATCAAACCTCCCAAAAAATCCGCAATACTCTCCTCCAGGCGTACAAATAGTCGCATCAACACAGCAAAGTATGCAATCACTTCCCGAACGTTTTCAAAGGGAAAACAGATCACAAAAACAGATACAAGCTTCAGATCCTTTGGAATCCTTTCCGGTAACTGATCAACCTGCATCACAACAGTTCCTAAAGGATTTCATGCTCTCCTTCAGAGCAGTCATTCAAGATGACATTGGAGAAGTCAGAGCAGACCTTCAGACATTAGCAGGACATGTCTCGCAAATTGCAGGGGAAACCGATTCCAGAATTTCCAAACTGGAGAGAAGAATAGAGGAGATGACCATTGCCCATAACCATCTTGTTGGAGCACATAAGGAGCTTTTACAACAGAACATGTGGATGAAGGAGAAAATATCCGACAATGAGGACAGGAGCCGTCGGAATAACATTAAAATAAGAGGCGTTCCAGAATCAGTTAACTCCAATGATCTCAAGGACTACGTCAAGGATATCTTGAAAAGCACAGCTCAAGATCTCCCGGATCAAGAATTAGTTATTGACAGGGCCCACCACCTGCCAAAGCCCTCACATGTACCCAAGCATCTCCCACGTGATGTTATAACGAGAGTGCACTTTTTTTTATGCGAAGGAGAGATTACTTGCAGCAACCAGAGGTGGTAAGAAACTACCCAATCCATACCAGGACCTCATCCTCTACCAGGACCTCTCTCAAGCGACACTTCATGCAAGGAGACAGTTCTCTGAAATTACCACTACCCTGCGTCACAGAAAAATTGACTATTCCTGGGGTTTCCCTCCAAAACTCTTGATCTCAGACAATGGAGTAACTCACGTCGGCAGAAACCCAAAGGAAGCATATGGCCTATTGGCTAAATGGGATATCCCAATCTTTGTCCCAAGAGACCCCAGGAAGGACAGACCAATTTATAAAGAGAAGCCAATCTACCAAGTGTCTTTATCCAAACAACTGGCTTCTCCGAGGCAAACTCCTAGAGGTACTCCACCAAACCAGATGGACACTACCCCTCCTCCTGACCAAACGGAGAAAGAAGATTCAGCAGGGGCTTCTTCAGCTTCATGAGCACATGGTATTCTCCACAAACTTTTTTCCCCCCAAAGGCTTCTTTCCCTAGGGCATAAACAAACTTTGTTTTTCCCCCTGGAGGGAATAGGCTTGATTTGAACCACTTGTGGTTACACCATCAATCAAGCTTCCTTTTTCCTTTTTGGATCAAATTAGATCCGAACTAGAGTACTTTTAGTTCTTACTGTTTTGTTGTTTAGTTTACTAGTCTTCTTAAGGCTCCTTTGTCTGGGATCTCTGCTGGGAGGCTGTCTTAGTAGCCCCTCATTCTCCAGGCAGGCAACTAATTGGAAGGTAGAACCGGATGCCTACCAGTGTGTTGCTTATTTTTCTGTTTTTTCTCCAGTTGTGTGTGTTTTGCAGATTGTTGTCCTCCTCAACCTACATATGCTTACTCAACACCTCGATATGCAGAAGGTTAATGGATACTCCAGGACTGTCTCGTGAAGGACCGACAGATTGGTATGATTTGTATGAATGCATTTGCTGTAGTAACCATGGTACTAAACTGTAATATTTTATCAGTTAATGTGAGAGGACTTAATTCATACAGAAAACGTTTCCTCCTGCAAAAACTGATAAAAGAGCAAGATGCAGACATTGTGTGTATTCAGGAAACACATCTTACCAAAATCCCAGCAAGCAGACTTAAAATTCACCAATTCTCCAAAATATTCCACTCAACACTTAAAACTAAAAAGAAAAAAGCAGGAGTTTGCATAGCTATAAAGGATACACTGGGTTTAGTAGTAGAGGAGACCTTCGCTAGCGATGACGGCAGATTTGTAATTGTCGAAAGGTACTATTAACTCCCAAGATTATACGCTCGCAAACCTTTACTCCCCAAACTCACATCAACTAAAATTTATTAACAAAAAATTAAAGAAAATTTCAACATTTCAAAAAGGACACCTGTTTATTTCGGGTGATTTTAATGCGGTTGCTGATATACAAATGGACTGTACATCTAACATCAGAAAACCACATTCTATCCTTCAACCTGCACTATTGAGCCATGAACTTTATGACTCATGGAGATGTTTTCATCCTAATGCTAAAGATTATACTTATTATTCCCCTATACACAAATCCTTTACCCGTATTGACTACTGCTTAGTTGACAGGTTTACTCTACCACTGATCACAGAAGTTGAAATTATACCCAGAATTTGGTCAGATCATTCTCCCCTACTTATTAAATTCAGTCTAGCAAACTCCCCTTCACGCCCTCATTTATGGAAATTGAATAAATTCATTTTAAATTCTGAACACTCCCTACCTATTATTAAGAAAGAACTCTCTGAATATTTTGAAATTAATGATACCAAAGATGTTTCCAAAACAGTTTTATGGAATGCACACAAGGCCTTCATCAGAGGTGTATTTTTGAAATTAAGTGCAATACAAAAGAAAAAAAGGAAGGAAAATACAAACAGATTATTACAAAAAATTAAATCCCTGGAAAAGGAAATATTTAACAACAAAAAACGGGATCTAATAAAGTCCCTTGAGGAAACCAGACAAGAGTTGGCAGACACACTATACTATGAATACGATAAATGGCAAACCATCCTTAGGGAAAATTGGTATTATGACAACAACAGGGCTGGGAAAGCAATGGCCAGAAAGATCAAAGGAAAAAGAGTGTTTCATAGAATAGTAAAGATCACACACCCCAAATCCAAAAAAAGTAGTACATCACCCACAAGAAATAATTGATGCCCTTGCTTCATACTATGAGTCCCTTTACAATCTAGAATCAGATCCAAACATTCATACTCCTAATATACAGGAGATAGACAAGTATCTCGATAAGATTAATCTCCCCACTTTGTCTGAATTCGAACAGAAAACTTTACAAATCCCCTTTAATCAACAGGAAGTTGCTTTAGCCATTAATTCCCTTAAAAACGATAAGGCTCCAGGGCCAGATGGCTTTATCAACAATTACTTTAAAAAATTTACAACCACTTTAGTTAAACCCCTTACAGATATGTATAACGAAGTAGCGGTGTCAGGTACTTTCCCTAAGGAGTCATTATCGGCTTTAATCTCTACCATCCCTAAAGAGGATAAAGATCCCTCTGACCCAAGCAATTATCGATCCATATCTCTATTGAATACTGATATTAAATTATATGCTAAAGTTATAGCGAATAGAATTGCCCCCTTGATGTCGCAGATGTTACACCCTGACCAGGTAGGCTTCACAAGACACAGATCGACATGTGATGGTACTCGAAAGGCTCTTGCCTTGATTCACAAAGTTGGGCTCTGTCGGACGCCTACCCTCCTGGTATTACTTGATGCGGAGAAGGCGTTCGACAGGGTCAACTGGTTGTATTTATCAAGAGTACTAACCAAATTTGGAATTCCTAGCTTTTTCCACAAAGCAATCTTGGCTTTATACACCCAACCTTCGGCGAAGGTCTTATCCTCTGGCTCCTTATCCCACGCCCTTGATATTAGAAATGGAACTCGTCAAGGTTGCCCCCTTTCCCCATTAATTTTTAACCTATCACTTGAACCCTTAGCCCAAAGCATAAGAGACAACCCCAGATACATGGCATAAAATTAAATCAATCAATCAGTAAACTGAGCCTATATGCTGACGATATAATTTTATTTCTCCAGAAGCCATTAGTATCATTGCCAGCTGCCAACAAGGAAATTATCAACTTCTCCCATATCTCATTCTACAAACTCAACCAAAAGAAAACAGTAATCCTCCCATGTTTCATCCCTCAAAAAACCAGAGAAACTCTCAAGGAATCCTGTAGCTACTCATGGAATGATACTGCGATAAAATACCTGGGCATTTATTTGACCCCACAACTATCCCAGCTGTATAAAGAGAACTACAACCCCTGGTTGAAAAAGTTTAATACCAAATTAGAAGCTTTAGCTAAAGTAGAGTATTCCAGGATGGGTAGAGCAGCGGCCTTCAAAATGATAATACTTCCCCAACTTCTCTACCTGTTCAGGAACCTACCTATCAAGGTTCCTCAGACTTTCTTCAAAACCCTACAAAAACTCCTTAACAAATTTATACTACTAAACAAAAAATTCAGATTCTCAAATAAAGTTTTAACATCCCACACCTCAAATTTAGGTCTAGGAGTCCCTAATCTAGAAATGTATTACAAATCGACCCTGCTAGACCAGTCTAGATCAATATGGTTGGAAGATCGTACTAAACAATGGTTCTCCATAGAAGAGGAGCAGCTTCCATATACCTCATATAGACTATTTTTAGAATCTAGATTGGTTTGGCAGGTTAGACATACTAATTATACTCCTATTACGGCCAACACACTAAGATTATGGAAGGAACTATTAAAACTTTGTAAAGATGACCCCTTAGCAATAGAAATAGACACCCCCCTAACAGCTCTCAATATGGTCATTAGAGATATAGACATGCAAAACTGGGTAGATGTAGGAAAAAAAATATTAAAGACCTACTCGATAATGGTGAGATCAAATCATTTGACCAGCTGAGAACAAGTCATAATATCCCCACTACAGATCTTGCCTTATACTCTAGAATTAGCAGATTTTTTAAGAAACATCAATATTCCCCTATCACTATACTCCCCCAAATTAAAAAACTGATTCAACCAGAGGATACTCATACTAAGGGTACTTCACTTCTCTACAGAACTTTATTATCCCTGAAAGAAAAATTCCCAAAGTGGCAATTTAAAAGTTGGCAGGATTACTTGGGAGTGGAAATCAACCTGGAAGAATGGGAGCTCACAGCAAAATCTGTGAAACAATCCTCACACTGTGTGAATCACTATGAAGGATTAATAAAAACAGTATGGCAGTGGTACATGTCTCCAGAGAAAATAGCCAAATTTGACACGAAATCCTCCCCCTTATGTTGGAGGGGGTGCAACTTGACGGGCTCTATTCGTCATCTACTTTGGGATTGCCCAAAACTAGCTACACTTAGGAACAACATTGAAGGGTTCTTAAAGAAACTGCCTATGTCTCTGCAAGTCATCCCCTCTGGCATGGCTCTTTTGCATTTAGGTACTAGGGATTTGCCACCTCAGGAGAGATTGATTTATAACCACATCTTCATTGTCACTAGGAACCAAATCGCTCTCAATTGGAAATCCGATACTATCCCTACTATTGGAGAGATTTTGAGGATTGTAGAATCCAACCTCCTCACGGAAAAAGCTTGGGCAATTAGGAGTGGCACTATAAAGTCCTTCCTGAGTAAGGCCAATCTTTGGCCCACAATATATAAGAATTCAAAACTTCTAAAATTTTGAGTGTGTACTCCTCTCACAGACTGAATGACTGAAAGTATGACTGATGGTTGCTTGTTGGTCCTCACGAGACTGTATTTGTCATCTCAACGGTAAATCCTCAGCAGAACACTTGAGGACTTGAAACTGGCTCCTACCTATCTGCACACTATTTTTAGGACAACACTGCACTCCTGTTCAATGTAGAGTAGATTGTTGGTTGCTAGAGTTACCTAGCATAGTTAATCTATGGTTAATTAAATTCTAAATATATACCAAATTACCAATTCATAATCAATACAGATTGACAATTCTAGTAACAATAGCAAATTATTTAAAGTCAATCATTAGACCACTTAGTAGCCCCCCCCCCCCCCCCCCCATCAAACTATCAAACTACAAAACCAACCAAAACAATAAATTACATCTGCAGTTCATATTTGGATATTCAGGATGTATATTATACATCATGATCACTCCCTGGAGTCTCTGTAGGGTGGTGAAATTCCCCCATTCTCCAGGTCGAGAGATCTTCACTAATCATTCCTTGTATGGGATATAAATATCAAGACTAATATGATAGATCTTGAGGAATCACATTACAACTCTTGTTGGGATTAATAAATTCCTTCCCCTCACTAATATTGATGGTATATATAAAACCAGTTGGGTATAGCCCCAACGTTTTACTTTTACTGACAAAGGTATACACAGTTAAATACGTCAAGTATTACTCTTGACTTTTCTTTGATAGAAGAGTAGTGCACATATTATTATAAGCTTTTATTTTCCTTTCTCCTACAGGATTGCCAGATTACAGATTAAACAATCTATTAAACCTAACTTTTATTGATGCATAATGAGATGACAATAAAGCATTGTTATACTGTTGTTATTATGTATATTTGAAAGCAATATATCTTATAATACTTGTTCAAATATTTCATAATCTATTCTGTTAATGTACTGTATGCTGTTTTAATTTGTACACTGCTCTAACCACATTATTTTCTTTCTGTAAAATGTTTAAAAAATTTTCAATAAAAACTATTGGAATTGGTCTAGCATGACATTAGCCCTGTTAGATCAGTGTGTTACTCCAACACTTTGATCGCCACAGGCCCCATCCTCCGCCACTGTGCCACATCATTTAAATATTACAAACGACTTAAGTTACAAAGTTTCAGAAATACAAACAAAATTATGAACAATATACAATGCTTTATTTTATGAACATATTTTTGTTGTTAAATGTTACAATATTGTATAAAATGTTATAAGTAAAAAAACAAACAAACAAACAAATAAAAACCGTCATATTCATTACCTATAACCAGTACATCCTTAGAAATACAGAGAGAGCAAAAACTAAAAGAAAATAAAAGAGGTAAGCACGAAAGAACGATGAAGAAAAAGAAGACAGTAACATAATATCAGAGGAAAAATAAAACACGACACCTAAACAAAAATAAAATGGAACCGAAAGTAAATCATGTCTCCACATTTCACCATGCATAACACGGGACTCAACTTACAAACAATCAAACAATTTCTGTTTGTAAGTTGGGGAACACCTGTATATTGTTCTCCCGGTCTTGTGATAGCGGCTCTTTGAAGATCGGGCGGCAATGGGTGAGTTTACTCCCGACTCAGGGCTCGTTTCCACTAGTGCGGCGTGCGTCTCGTAGACGCACGCCGGCACTGAGCGGGTGGGCGGGATCGCAGGCGATTCCCATCAGCCGTGCCATGCACGGCTATGGGAATCGCAGCCTCCGCCGCGAATTCTGTGGGGGTTTCCGGCCGAATCGCTACTGCAAGCGATTCGGCCGGCGGCGCCGTTATCCCCTATGGCAGAGTTTCCCCTTTTTGCCTGCGGGGAAACTCTGCGGATTCGCGGCCGTTTCGGCGAGAGTGGAAACGGGCCCTCAGACCTGGGTGAGCACTAAGTTCCTCTGTCTTGAAAAAAAAAGAGAGTGAAAATAGTTGTTCTGTTATTTGATGAAGAATCAATGTTTAGTAGTGGCGCTTGCAGTGTGAGAAGAATGTCTGTTTGAGTAATGGCAAAGTACATTTTAACCTATTGGCTCAACACCGGCCATGAATCATCTGCACCAGATCCCACTATCGCAGCCCCCCCCCCCCCCCCCGCTGTGCGCCTAACAGCAATTGCTGCCCCAATCGAAGCGTCTACTAGCGAGTGAGAAGTGTTATGTCATAATGCAAAAAAAAAAAGCACACAAACAAATGGCTTATGAGATATGTCTACAAACGGCATAATAAACCAGCAACACTTTAATCAAATCAGAGAATACAAGTGATTAGCGCGGCAATTTCTTATGAAATTAAACGCACCGCGCAGTTTACCAGCCTAATGTGGATTCTTATTTAGAGATGAAATATTGGAGGAATTATCTTAATTGTTATAACCCTGAGGCCAAGAGTAATAAAATGATGTAATTACCACATCTAAGAAAAGGCATTATTATTTTGTTAAGGGCAAGTCGGGACACTTATGGACTGGATAATCCACACAACTTTCTTTTTTAAACTTAGAGCTAAATTCCAGGCAGACAGCTAATTATTAAACATATGATACATGAAACATCTTAACTGGAAGCAGATGTTTAACAACTTCACCACTGAGGGTTTTTTCCCCTTATGGACCAGAGCAAATTTCACTGGTGAGCGCTCCTTCCTTTCATTTGCCAATAACTTTTTCACCAGTTATTACAACAAAATGATCTATAGCTTGTTTTTCTTGCCACCAATGAAGCTTTCTTTAGGTGGTCTGTTTAGCTAACATTCTAAGAATGATTTTATTCTACACGCATTGTAACAGGAATAATAAGAAAAAAATGGAAAAAATTCCTTATTTCTCGGTTTTTGTCCATTATCATTTTAAAATAAAACATGCTACAGTGGATAAAACCCACACTTTTTATTTGCCTATTTGTCCCAGTTATTACAACGTTTAAAATATGTCCCTAGTATAATGTATGGCGACAATATGTTATTTGAAAATAAAGGTGTATTTTTTTTCAGTTTTGCAGCCATCACTGCAGTAATTAAAGAGACACTGAAGCGAAAAAAAAATTATGATATTATGATTTGTATGTGTAGTACAGCTAAGAAATAAAACATTAAGATCAGATACATCAGTCTAATTGTTTCCAGTACAGGAAAAGTTAAGAAACTCCAGTTGTTATCTCTATACAATAAAGCCATTAAGCTCTAAGACTTTGAAAGTCGTGGAGAGGGCTGTATTCTGACTTTTATTATCTCAACTGTTTTCTTTTTCTCTGCCAGAGGAGAGGTCATTAGTTCACAGACTGCTCTGAAAGAATAATTTTGAATGCTGAGTGTTGTGTAATCTGCACATGTTAGTGAATGATGCAATGTTAGAAAAAACACTATATACCTGAAAATAAAAATATGAGAATATTTTCTTTGCTGCTAATCTTCTAGTAATTATTCATAGTACACAACCAATTTATTATATCATATTTTTTTTATCCGCTTCAGTGTCTCTTTAACAGCCATTGTTTGCAAAAGTTACAGTAATAAACCCTCATGAAATACATATTAAAAAGTTTATCCCCTAAGGTAACTATTTATTTATTTTTTCCTAAGTATCATTCTTTTTTTTTTTTTAATATGCATTATTTGGGGGGGGGGGGGGGGGAGGCAGAGGTAAGGGGTTAATTTCACTAGGGAATAAATATATTTTTATTAAATTTAATGTATGTAAAGTATAACTTTACTATTTGGCCACTAGATTCCCCCTCCCCCCCCCCTCCCCAGGAAATAGTGTGTGTGTGTTTACTTTTGTTTGATCAATGACCATGGCATGTCATTGATCACTTTGATCGGTGAATAGAGACTGTATTCCCATTCACTGATCAGTGTACTGCTACACTGTCATGGGGGGAGGGGGGTTGTGGGCACCCTGCATTAGAATCTAAAGACGAATATCTACGTCCCTGGAGTGGAAACAGTCTTCCCGCAGGTTGTAGATATACTGCCGCAAACGCAGCTAGTGGTTAAAGTGTCTAGCCAGTTGTGTGACTCAGTAGACTGCATGCAGACTGCATACTAAACACAGAGCAGTGGGTAAATTGAATTTGATTTGTGGCTGACAATCCTGCTTTAAGTGTCTTCTTTAGGCATTATACAGAACTGAGGCATAAGAAGGTTTATTTTAATAATGGCAAAGTACCTGTAATTTTCACCTTATAAGATACACTTTTTGCCCCAAAAAGTGGGGGGAAAAGTCTCTGCGATTTTTGGGTCGATTGCAAAAAAATTTGCATACGCATTCTAATGTTTGCGATCACGTATGCGTTTAAACAATCGCAATGCGTAAATGCATAGAAGAGGGGCATTTTTGGGTGCTTCTTATAAGGTGAAAAATACAGTAAATTATAACCTATTGGCTCAACACCGGCCATGAATCATCGACTCCAGAAGCGAGGCGTTGCAGAGCCCCCCCCCCCCGCTGTACGCCTGACAGCAATTACTGCTCCAATGGAAACTTCTAATAGGGAACAATGCAAGAAAAGCACACAAACAAATGGCTTATGAGATATGTCTACAAACGGCATAATAAACCATCAACACTTTAATCAAATCAGAGAATACAAGTGATTAGCGTGGCAATTTATTATGAAATGAAACGCACCGTGCAGTTCACCAGCCTAATGTGGATTCTTATTTAGAAATGAAATATTGGAGGAATTATCTTAATTGTTACAACCTTGAGGGCAAGAGAAATAAAATCGTGTAATTACCACATCCAAGAAAAGAAATTATTATTTTGTTAAGGGCAAGTTGGGGCACGTCTAGGCTGCATATGCAGTACAACTTTCTTTCTTTCTTTTTTTTCCCTTGAGTTAATTTATAGGCATAAATATTAAACACATTATATGTCTTAACTGTAAGTGGATGTTTAAACTGGCTAGCCAGCTGTGTGATTCAGGTGGCCAGAGCACACAATAATGGTAGGTCAAAGCCCCTCCCCCTGACTACTGATTGGGCAAGGTGGAGGAGCAGCACACTGATGTAGTATCATTTGGTCCTCTTTTACGGTATGAAACATCATGACTGCCTGTGCAAAAGGTGGATCAGCGCAACACCAGGCCGCCTCCGAATGGCCTCCAATCAGAGGTGCACTGAGCCCCCCCCCCAGAAACTACAAACACACCTTGAACCCAAACAGAAGCTCAGCATATACAACAAAAGCATGGCTGTTAAGTGGGAGCAGCTGACCAAAACCAAATTAAATTAGTACATAGCAAGGAAATGAACAGCGCTACTTAAAAACAGGCAAGTGCCTACCTGCAAAAGAGTGCAAGCCCCACTTGTGAGATATAATACACACCGAGCATACACATGACCTGTCTACCACTGGAGGATGTTGGTTTCCTGTAACAGCTTGCATGCAACCTATTAAGTACTCATCCCTCCCACTGCGAAGAAGTCGATCCTCCATGGGAGGGGCCTAACACTAACTAAATCCTAACCTATGTATATGCATAGCCTGGGTGCGGCTAATCAAATAAAATCGAAAATTGCGCAAAAGGTGGATCAGCGCCACACCAGGCCGCCTCCGAATGGCCTCCAATCAGAGGTGCGCTGAGCCCCCCCAGAAACTACAAACGCACCTTGACTGCCTGATTGGCTGGAACTAAGCCCCTCCTCTTCCCAGAGTGAGTGCAGAATTAGCAGGGAATTACACTAGCTGATATTCTACATGCATGTGTAAAATCTATGCATACCAAGTAGAACAAAGGGCCTCGTGGACTGAGGAAAAAGCCACGCACAAGCAACTTCCTTCTGCTTGGGAGTACGTTGACCATACTCACATATGCCTGCCCAGTACAGTGGAGCTCGTACTGTGATGGGAACACTGCCATGTCAGCATATTCAAGCCCTTGTTGAATATGTTGAGAGGGATCCAGCACTGAAACGGCATGCATGAAGCCTTGGGAGGCTCCTGACTACTGGAGTAAGTATCTAGCTTTTTGTTTGGTTCAGCTACTTTTTAAGCAGCTGCTGCTCCCTTCCACTTGCAGCTGTTATTTCCCACAATGCAACATGGCTGACAGACAGCAAACTGTCAGGGCCATGGTCATGACATCACACTGTGGGAGGGGTTTCACCACAATATCAGCCCTACAGACCCCCCTGATGATCTATCTGAGAAAAAGTAAATATTTCTCCTTGGAAATGGGGTATCAGCTACTGATTGGGATGAAGTTGAAGTTTAATCCCCGGTTACAGTTCCTCCTGAATACGACCAGATAAGCGAAAGGAAATCTGATGTCTCATCGCGACACATGACTTAATCGTCCTTATCTCATTAGATGCAGTCACTGTGGGCTCAGTCACACGGCCACCCCTGGTGCTATGGGTCATCTCGCCGTAACCTGATCAAGCCTCCTAACTAGATTATTTCTCCCCTTGTATTATCAGGCTCCTGACGCCGCCTTCAGCTCTGGAATTACAGCGAGATTAAACATGCCATAATGAATGTGTTGCCTCTTGCCGCTTTGCCGGCATGTTCTCGCTGTCAGCGGGGAGGGCGTGGAAGCGAGAGAGAAAACACAGTTTACAAAGCAGCAGAAATGAGAGGTGAGTCGCTTCTCTTGCAGCCTGTGATTTGGAAGAAGAATGGGCCAGGCTTTCATCACAAAAGCTCCTTTTATTTAGGAAATGATCAGTTTGGATCGTGTCTGCCATGGAATTATTGAAACATGCAGTTTTGGAGGATCGCACAATGCCAGTGTATATGGTCGCTGTCAGCAGAGATTAACCTCAGACGGGTATAACAGCTCCTGGAAAACCACCTCCTGTTTACTTCTGTCCAGTGATGAGGGGTTTTTAAATCTAAAGATGAAGTATTTGCCTTTTTTTCTTGTAGTGAGTCCATGTATATGAACACACATGGGAACCCATCTGCTAGGGCTTAAAGCGGAATATAACCCTGCATTTCAACTTTGCTCTAAAACATTATTTACAGCATATTATATGCAACCAGCATTTTTTTTAAAGGGTTACACACAGGGTTATTGGAAGGGTTACACACAGAGCTTTAAAGTTCCGTGAATAGAAATGCAGACGCATCCGAAGTTTAGATAGATAGAGTTGTGAAGTCGTGCACAACTCCGCATGCGCAGCCCATCCCTACACCTTGCGACCTATGTATGCGTGGTTCAGTCTTTCGAGTACTGTGCATGCACAGGGTGCTTGCGGCGATGGGTGCCTGTGATAGAGCTGGGTGTGCAGTTGGGTACAACTTTGGCCAAAGTTGTACAACTAAATGGAGCCACTAGCAGGACCACCTAGAGGACCTAGAGGACTCCGATGGACCTCACAGTCTATCCCCCATAGCTGGAGGAAGCCCCAGGTGAGTTCAGATTTAAATTTTTTTTTTCCTCTGCTCAGGGTTCCTTTAATTTTTTAATCCTATTTTGGACCATGTCTGGACTTTTCCAGCAAAGGTTCGATGTTGGACCTAGTCCAACAAAAGACAAATGGCTGCTGCTAGGTGGCGCTGTTCCTGGCAAAATCCAACACACCTAGGGATGATCACTGGTATGCAAAGTTTTCCGAGTTGATGCAAATTTATGCAAATTATTATGCAAATATATGCAGCTTGAAAATGGACCAATCAATTTAAACCTGGGTTTAAATTGATTGATCCGTTTTCAAACTGCATACATTTGCATACAAATTTGCATAATTTCAGAAAAATTTGCATCTCATTGCTCATCCCTAAACACACCATCAGCCCCTTTAGATAAAAGTTTTGGACTAAGACTGACACTTTGGTCTTCGTTGGCCCCACACACACCACCTCTGTGCCATGAAAATTAAACATTACTTGGGCACATTTGCACTTTTCACTAGAGGTCCTGTTGCCGGAGCTAGTCGGCATCACCCCGTGTAGATCAAAATGTCCAACATTTTGATCCGCTCTGGCACCATGCAGTGCTGCATAATTACGCTGGCATGTGTGCAATTAGGGCGGAGTTAGAGTCCAAGCTGTTGCCAGCCCTGCCCTTCTTCCCCGACGCCAAGTCATCCTCTCACACTAGTTTGAGGAGGTAGAGACTGCACTAGTGGGTCCTAATGCCTGATGTCGGCAAGAGCCAAAACTGGTCAGGCTGAGAGTGGGCATCACTCCATTGTCATATGCACTGGTACCATTGGAGACAGAAGCGAACATTGCTGTAAGGTCCTATTTGGCATTAGGACCTGCTGATGTAAGTGTCTGTGCCTGCAATCCCTTGCGGATATTTTTATGATTAATAAAGAAGAGTTTGATTGGTACTTAGTGTGCCCCCTCCCGTGTTTATATCGCCCCCACATGTGATTTCCTGGAAGGCCAACAAGGGAGAGGAAGACACCTTGTAGCAAGCGGCAGAGATATTCATTTCACCATAGGTGTTGCCTATAAGTGCCCAGGGACAAAGTTTTTGTGCGTCACTCTGGACAAAATAGGCGTGGCCATGCATCAGAATATGGTCATGGGTGGAGTCAAATGTACAACTGCTGTTTCTATAGCCAAATGTGACCCCTCCCCCATTCAGATAGCCTGATGTGCCTCATTTAAATAACCAAATATGCCCCCTTTAAATAGTCAGCTGAACCCCCTATAGATAGCCAGATGTGCTCCCATTTATATAGCAAGATGTGCCTCCCTTTAGATAGCTAGATGTGCCCCCCCATAGGTAGCAAGATGTGCCCCCCATAGATAGCTAGATGTGCCCCCCCCCATAGGTAGCAAGATGTGCCCCCCATAGATAGTTAGATGTGCCCCCCTTTAAATAGTCAGATGAACCCCATATAGATAGCCAGATGTGCCCCCTATAAATAGCCAGATGTGCCCTTTTTTTCTGCTCCTGTTAACGCTTCTGCACTCCTGTGCAGAGGGAGGGAGACAAGAAGAGGACTTCAAGCAGCCAGCAAGCCGCCTCTCATGGATGCAGGGGTGCAACAGCTGTGCTTAGTGCCCACACAGTGCTGCGCCTGGGGACGTATGTTCCCCCTTGCCCCCCATAGCTACTCCTCTGATAAGGATACAGCATTAAAGTGTTTTTTTTTTTTTTTTTTTTACAGAGACAATAACAAAACCTTATTTTATTTTTGGTACATTAGTGAAGGTAGTCCCCCCTAAGGCTTTTAGTGCTACCCCTCATTGAGGAACACCAGGATTCAAATGAAAGCTATGGAGGGAGGTCCATGCAGCCCACAGCTGGAATAAGTGATAAGCAATCTCTATAATTATCACTTTTCCCAGCGCTATTAATAGTAACAATAATAATACAGCCGTCAGGCATATGAAGGAAATACGTACGGACTTTGCTGGCCGATACACATGATAATTTGTACTCCGTTATATGTGGTGTACATTACACTTCTAGGCAATCTCATCTCTGAATATCTGATGTGTGAGGAGCTCTTAGCGCAGGACATTAAGATCGCATTAGGAGGTGAGTTATGTTGGAGTTAGTTAGTTAGTTAATGATCAATGGTGCTTCACACTTAAGTCTTGCTGCAGATTGACCTTTCAAGCTACGGCTGATCTGTCTACAAAACTAATAATCACACCGAGAGGTCTTACAATTCTCCCAGAGAGAGATTGTGCTTAACAATATCATTATATAGCCCTTGACAATTACAATGTATATGACATTATTATGCCATTTACAGGAATGACACCAGCAAGACGCCGACACGACAGGTATTGGCGTATAATGAGAACGCGCTTCCTGTAGCGTTCTTGCAGCTGCTGCATTGTTTTTCCACCCCCTAATTGGACAGTTCAACCAAAAAGTTCACGGCAGAGTCTGATGGGCTAATTTATGCAATAAGTTTATAGCTGTAGAAGAATGAAGTAATTGGACGCTCTTCCTGCCCACTGTAAAGTTTTGGGTGTTTAGATTCTTCCCATCGCATTCTTATGAATGAAAAATAAAGAATTTGGCAGGGTAAACAAACTCGGAAATTGTTCTTCCTGCGCCCTTGCTCTATGGTTTTTTTTTGTCCCGTTGAATGGAACTAAACGGCATCAGACCAGAAATGCTGCATGTCGCAGAGAATCGGATCACACCAGTGGAAACATAGGGATGCTAATTCAGACTTTGCAGGGTTGAAGTTTCCATATTTCTAAAAAAAAAAAAGGCATTTCTGATTGGAAAATTCCATGGAAATACAGCATCACCACAACTGGGTCATTTTTGGTCAGTCACAGGACTCTGAAGCATGGGACCAATCAGAGAATGGAGAGTCAACTCGGAAGTATTTGGCCAATCAGAGGATGCAGAAAATGACCAAAAAAAGACTCCTCTGAAATCAGAAAACAAAAATCGGAAATTCTAGGGTACCGCTAATCTGCATTGGTGGAAATCTGAATTTGTGTGGAATCGAAAATTGGCATTTCAGCCCATACTTAGGGAACGCTGTGACATGGTTTACATTGCCCCAAATAATGTCAATCTTAAATTTAGTGTGATTGTAATTTTGTATCAAAATTCAAAATTTTTATACAAAATCATTATGCAGAATTTTCCAGCAAGTTCATCATTTATTTTGCGCAACTGTAATAATGTTCTGTGGCATTACATCCATGTCATTACAATAAAATTGAAAACTTCCTGCTAGATTTGGTACAGCAGGCAAAGCGTGTATAACAGTACACCTAATTGGCTGACTGGCGTCTGCTGACCAGATAAGGGCAGGAGATTGCTCTAGCTGGGAGTTAACAATTGTGTGTGTTGCAGTTGGCATTTAGTTTAGAGGCGATGGGGGTGAAGTCCCTGGCAGTGAGAGAGCCAGGGCTTGCCCACACTTCCCTTTAGGTATCGCATGGTGGTTTGGGGGCCCCAGCCAGTGAGAGAGACCTGGGGCCCCCGGCTGTCGTGCGGACCAGTGTTTGTGATTTTAAATTTCTTTTTTGCAGCTTCCAGGATGCAGTTGACAGGTGAGTGGTTAGGGAGGGGACCGTGTGGGAGATGTGCCTACACAGGGCGTCCCTGTAAAACGATGCGATCTACGATTGCATCCAACCGAAGCCTCCCACCTGAATTCTAAGTTATGCAATTCCTGCTAGATTTGGTACAGCAGGCAACGGGTGTATGACAGTACACCTGATTGGCTGACTGGCGTCTGCTGGCCAGATAGAGGCAGGATATTGCTCTAGCTGGAAGTTAGCAATTGTGTTTGTTGCAGTTGGCATTCAGTTTAGAGGCAGTGGGGTGAGTTCCCTGGAGGTGAGAGGTCCAGGGCTTGCCCGTACTTCCCTCTAGGTATCGCATGGTGGTTTGGGGGCCCCAGCTAGTGAGAGAGACCTGGGGCCCCCAGCTGTCGTGCGAACCAGTGTTTGTGATTTTTCTTTAGAAAAAGACAGTTTTCCTTTCAAACCTTATCGTTTTTGAGAAAATCAATTTAAAAAATCCAAATAAAAAACATCTTTAAAAGTGCCGCTAGTGCTTCCCATTGGTCCCTTAACAGAGCAATGGGAATCCTCTCTTGTTTGTTGGGGATCTTCAATCAAGATATCTAGAAGTAATATTGGTGTGCCACATTTTCAAGAATTATAGTGTGGGATTAATCAAGTATTTATGGTTAATTAAAGATAATAAAATACTTTCTTTGTTTTTGAATTTTTTTTCTTTTTTAACTCTTTGTGGAAATGGGGAAGGGGTACTTTGAGGACTCAATACCCATTTCACCTGAGGGGCTGGCATCTGATGAACCCCATGTCAAAGGGGACCACCAGATGCCACCATGAGCAAACCCAAGGCATGCGGGCACCCCAACCCTCCTCCTGGGCACTGAAGGAGGGGAAGAGTCCCTTGTCCATGGGAGGGGAGGTTATAGCTTGGGCTGCAGGCCCCACGCAGTCCGGGCCGTACACTCTGGCTACACCAGCCTGCATGGGTGACAAGGGCTTACAGAGTCTTGGGAGGGGGGCAAGGCCAGATTTAAATTGTGTGTAACCCTAGGCCCAAAATGTTGGGGCGCCCCTTTCATGTGCCGCAGCTCTCCTCCCATTCCATGTGCAGCCCCCACATCCAGGTGTATCATTCATGTACTGCATCCCCCTCCCATTCCATGTGCAACCCCCTCTTCCGTGTGTAACATCCATGTACAGCAGCACCTCTCTCATTCCATGTGCAGCCTCATCTTCCATGTGTATCATCCATGTACAGCAGCCCCTCCCATTCCATGTACAGCCCCCTCTTCCATATGTATCATCCATGTACTGCATCCCCCTCCCATTCCATGTGCAGCCTCATCTTCCATGTGTATTATCCATGTACAGCAGCCCCTCCCATTCCATGTGCAGCCTCCTCTTCTATGTGTATCATCCATGTACAGCAGCTCCTCCCATTCCATGTGCAGCCCCCTCTTCCATGCGTATCATCCATGTACAGCAGCCCCTCCCATTCCATGTGCAGCCCCCTCTTCCATGTGTATCATTCATGTACCGTAGCCCCTCCCATTCCATGTGCAGCCTCCTCTTCTATGTGTATCATCCATGTACAGCAGCCCCTCCCATTCCATGTGTAGCCCCCTCTTCCATGTGTATCATCCATGTACAGCAGTCCCTCCTATTCCATGTGCAGCCCCCTCTTCCATGTGTATCATTCATGTACCGTAGCCCCTCCCATTCCATGTGCAGCCCCCTCTTCCATGTGTATCATTCATGTACCGTAGCCCTGCTCTTTCATGAACACCTCCGTTGGGCATCAGATTCCCTTTTTCATGTGTCTCTCCCCATTTTCTGCCTCCTCTTTCATATGTAGCAACCCCTCTTTTGTGTTCATGTACCCCCCCCCCCCCTTGTCTGCAGCCACCCAAGGCCAGGGCCTTTGCGGCCTTTCCAGAAATTTGGCCCTGGAGGGGAACCCCACATAATTTATTTATTTATTTATGTAAGTGCAAAATGTTTTGCTGTACAGTGATCCCTGGAAAGCGTGTTGCAATTGCAACTTGTCCCAGAGTTTCCAGGTGGTTATTATGCACTGCATACTGACCACCTGGAACCCCCAGAAGGAAATTCACTGGACTTTCTGTTGATATATGTAATTTTTCTGTACTGATGGGTAGATACATTATTTGTTATTTAACCACATTTAAAAAAATACAACAAAAAACAAAAAAACATTTTACTATCGTAACTTTTCTCGAAAAGTACAAGGACTTTTTGAAAAAACAAACAAACAACAAACAAAAACCAAAACCCCTTGTTCCTACTGTTCTTACTGTACCTAACAAATTTGGTGATTCTAGCATCTATGGGGGCTTAGCTATTAAAGTCGTCAGTTCTCTTCAATTTTGCCCCCGAAATCTGCTGGTTTATTCCTGGAAAAGGAATCTAAAAAAGTGAGAAACGCAAAATATGTGTCAGTGCCATGAAAAGTTGGGTGAGCGAAAATAGGAAAATTTGCAGTGAGATTGAAAAAAGTTTCTCCATAGTAGTCATTGTACAACTTGTATGACAGTAAAAAAAAAAACACTCAACCAGCCATGCATTTCTAAACAGCTGACAACAAAAGTAAGTACATCACTAGGTGAACACTGTCAAAATTCTGTTCAATTATTTGAAAACAAACAAAAAATTATGTTCAATTAGACACTTCCCTCCCCAGGGTCCAGTTACTTGTTAGTGTTACAAGGTCTCTGGTGTGAATTGAGAGCAGGTATGATAACCACTTTGTCCTCCTTGACGTAATTTTGCGTCAAGGAGGACATGTGCGCTCCCTGGCCAATCGCGCGCGTGCACGTGCGCTCCCTGCGGATCGTTAGCCCAGGAATCAATGAATCGGGCCATGGTGCCCGATCACTGATTCCTCTCCCCCGCAGAAAAAGCGACAGTCTGTCGGAAGCTTCGCTTTTTCTGCCTGCTATGTCCCTCTAAGCGTACATTGTACGCTTAGAGTGACGTCATGTAAACAAACTCATTTTGTGGCCAAAAAGTAAAACTACATCTAAATGTAAAAAAAAAAAGAAAAAAAAAATGTACATATATTTACCCCAAACAAATACTATTTACATCCCACCCTCCCAAAAATACCCACATAAAATGTTTAATAATAAAAAAAAACATTACGATAAAAAAAACAAAACACATAAATATTTACCTGAGGGTCTAAACTTTTTAAATATCTATGTAAAGATGAAATATTTCTATTTTTTTTTTTATTATTATAAGCTTGTAAATAGTGATAGATGCAAAACGGAAAAAATGCTCTTTTATTTCCAAATAAAATATTGTCGCCATACATATAACCGGGACAAATGGGCAAATACAATACGTGGGTTTTAATTATGGAGGCATGTATTATTTTAAAACTATAATGGCAGAAAACTGAGAAATAATGAATTTTTTCATTTTTTTTTTCTTATTCTTACTGTTAAAATGCATTTACAGTAAGGTAGCTCTTAGCAAAATGTACCACCCAAAGAAAGCCTAATTAGTGGCGGAAAAAACAAGATATAGATAATTTCATTGTGATAAGTAGTGATAAAGTTATAGTCTAATGAATGGGATGTGAACAACATTGCTCGGATGCATAAAGTGAAAATGACAGAGGGCTTAAAGGGAAGGTTCAGGGACTAGCTAAAAAAAATAAAAATCCATTTCCACTTACCTGGGGCTTCCTCCAGCCCGTGGCAGGCAGGAGGTGCCCTCGGCGCAGCTCCGCAGGCTCCCGGTGGTCTCCGGTGGCCGACCCGACCTGGCCAGGCCGGCGGCCAGGTCGGGCCTCTTCTGCGCTCCATGGTGCGTTCCACGCCGGCGCGCTGACGTCATCGGACGTCCTCCGGGTTGTACTGCGCAGGCTCAGAACTACTGCGCCTGCGCAGTACAGCCCGGAGGATGTCCGATGACGTCAGCGCGCCGGCGTGGAACGCACCATGGAGCGCAGAAGAGGCCCGACCTGGCCGCCGGCCTGGCCAGGTCGGGTCGGCCACCGGAGACCACCGGGAGCCTGCGGAGCGGCGCCGAGGGCACCTCCTGCCTGCCACGGGCTGGAGGAAGCCCCAGGTAAGTGGAAATGGATTTTTATTTTTTTTAGCTAGTCCCTGAACCTTCCCTTTAAATGAATACTTTCGATTCACATATTTTTTTCAATGGACACAGGAATTATTTGGGAAGTGCTGCTAAGTACTGGTGTATACATTTTAGTAGCAACCTTTGTTTACTGTTATCAAAATACTTTCAAACAAAACTGAAGGCAGACTGAGCCATGAGGAGAGGGGAAATTCCCTTCACACTTGATCAGTTAACTCTATGTGTAACTCTGTGTGTGTGACAGAGAGAAAGCTCCCTACAGCTGCAGCTTATGTGTCCTGTGTTTGTGACAGAAGTGTCTGAAGAGAGCAGAGGAAATGTAACTAATTGTCACAGCTTTTCATACTGTTTTTGCTTTCAGAGTTTGATATGTTTGATATTTGCTTTCTGTAGTCTGATATGCAACTCTGACTGTGCATTGAAGCAGACACCCCTTCTGCAATTGATTTGTCCCAATATAGCTAAATCCTACCCTCAATAAATTACAGCTTTTGCCTCTGATATTTAACATGAAAAGTAGGAAAATGTTAACACAGCTACTTAGACATTATTTGTACATTGTCATTTTAGAACACTTGGGTATTGATAGTATTCCTTTAAGTGGTTAAAGAAGAACTGCAGTGAAAATGTAATTATTTTTTTTTTAAAAGTGCTTAATTTTTACATTTTTTTTTAAATAAATGATTTAGTCAGTGTTTGCCCATTGTAAAATCTTTCCTCTCCCTGATTTACATTCTTTCTGAGATGTATCACAGATTTCTTGAGGAGAATCAGCTACGGATTGGGATGAATTTCAATCTTTGATTACAGTTCCTCTTTAAACTTGGTGTTATCACTCTCACACTCTCTCATACTACTGGCACAGAACTCTCTGAGGATATCTAAAAAAAGAATTGCTGGTGTACATGAAGGTGGCCTAGGCTATTAGAAGATTGCCAACACCCGAGACCTGGAACTTACTAGAGCGCTTTTTTGAACGTTTAGGATGCGCTTTAAATCGCTAGTGCTTTCCCTAAACGCTCTGCCAATTTAGACAAATGTAACAAATTCCACAGTAGCGATTGCGATTAGCAAAATCGCAGGACATGCAGCATTTTGGGAGCGTTTGCGCTTCAATGTAAAGTATATAAGCGCTGACAAATCGTTCATATATCGCTACACATAACGATTTGTGTGTAATTTCAAATTACTGCAAACTGTGAAAAAAAAATTATTATAGATTGAAAGGACCGATCAGAATTAAAATCGCTAATCGCAAATCGTTATCACAATCACTGGCAAAAATCTTACACTTTTTAAAATCGCTACCAAAATCGCCAGAAAATGCTCATGCAATCACTTACAAAACGTTTATTAAAAACGCTAGCGATTAGGTTCCAGTCCTGACATTGAGCTGCAGTACGGTGGCCAAGACCATACTGTGGTTTAACACAGTGTTCCCCAACCCTGTCCTCAAGGCGAGTACATTTGAAATCGGCGCCGGTAGACTTGGGCGCAGGATACAGCGGTATATGGCTGATCCTGCTTCTGCACAAGTCCGGGCCGATTTAATTACTATTCCCCCTCCAGGCCGACATGGATAGTGGGGGAATGAAATAATTCGGCTTCCAGCGATTGCTGGAGGCCGAATTATTATGTTTTTAAGCAACTTCGGCTCCGTCTTCTGACGGAGCCGGCGTTACTCACTGAGCGCTGCAATAGGAATGATTGCTATTGTAGTCTATGGAGGCGCCGGCTGCGCCCAAATCTAGCAGCGCTGAAAAGCACTGCTCCGCTCAAGGCCCGCCAACAGTGCATGTTCTGTGGAAATCCACAAGGGTAGTTAATCAGCTCTGCTGAGACACTAATTACCTCACATGTGCATGTTTGTGGTTTCCTGCAAAACATGCACTGGTGGAGGTGGTGGGCCTTGAGAACAGGGTTGGGAAACTCAGGTTTAACAGGACAAGTTCTACTCAGAACAGGCCTTACCATGGTCTACAAAAGAGGTTAACCTCCCTGGCGGTCTATTAAAACCACCAGGGGGCAGCGCAGCACTTTACATTTTTTTTTAAATCATGTAGCTAGCCTAGCGCTAGCTACATGATAGCCACTGTGCAGCGGCATCCCCCCACCCCTTCCAATCGCCTCCGGCGATCAAAGCAAACAGGAAATCCCTGTTTGGCTTCCCCCGTCGCCATGGCGACGATCGGGATGACGTCATCCACGTCATGGCGCGCAGGGGAGTCCCGATGCACCCCTTAGCGCTGCCTGGTGCTGGTATGCCAGGCTGAGCAAGGGATCTGGGGGAGGGGGGGCGGCACGGCGGGTAGCGGCGAATCAGTGCGGAGCGGCGGCGAACGGTTCGTAAACGCAGCTAGCAAAGTGCTAACTGCGTGTACCAAAAAAAATGTATGCAAATCAGCCCACCAGGGCCTGAGAAATTCTCCGCGGCGGCTTAGCCCGGGCTCAGCTCGGGCTTACCGCCAGGGAGGTTAAGGCCTATTTTCCACGGACAGTTGAACTGTGTGCTCAGCAAGCAGTTACCAGGCAGCAGTGAGCAGTTATCAGGCAGCAGCAAGCAGTGAGAGTGTGTGAGGCATTTCACTCCGTATCAACTGTCCGTGGAAAAGAGGCCCATCGTGGAGAAGTACCATCATCATAGCCAGTGTTTTTTGTTTTTTTTTTGCAGATAGGCATTAGGGGTGATCAATGAGATGCAATTGTTTCTGAGTTGATTTGTATGAATCTGTATGCAAATATATGTGGAGCTTGAAAATGGACAAATCAATATAAACCTGGGTTTAAGTTGATTGGTCCAGTTTTAAACTGCATATATTGACATAAAAATTTGCATAAGTTCGGAAGTAGTTGCATATCATTGATCATCCCTAATAGTACATGAGCATTGCTGCAGAGGCTGAAGAGATGAGGGTGGGAGGAGGTCAGCCTGTTTGTGCTCAGGCCATAAGCTTGCTATAGAAACTGAGGGTAAAGATGTATAACTGGCCAAGCATGTCTCCAGACCTAAACCCAATTGAGCAGGGTTGGGCCAGAGGCCGAGAAGGCAGCAGCTTTTGGGCACAGAGCCCAGAGCCCAGAGGGCGCCTGTACATCTACTAAGCACTGATGAGAACTTCTGGGGAGACCATCTGGTTATCTTTACCTGGTGGTGGTGGTGGTGGGGGGGGGGGGGTGTAGGGGCTACCAAAGACTGGGTGGGCACATCTGCCTATCTATACTAGCAGAGGGTTCCTAACAGAGGGGGGCACATCTGGCTATCTATACTGGTGGGAAGGCTACCTAGCACTGGGGGGAGATTCTGGTTATCTAAACCAAACTGGGGTGTTGCCTAATACTGGGGTACACTGGAAAATATGGCTATCTATTCTGAATGGGAGGCTACCTAATATTAGTGGGCACATCTGGCTACTGTCTACTGCCTAACACTGATGAGCACATCTGCCTATTCTGGAAGTAGGTAGCTACCTGATACTGGGGGCACACCTGGCTAACCTGGGGGAGGGAGGGCGGATAATACTGGGGGTACGCCTTGCTATCTTACCTGGGGAGGGGAGTTACCTAATAATGGAGATACATCTGGTTATTGGGACTGCCTAACACTAGGGGCTTATCTACTTAAAGGATACCCGAGGTGACATGTGACATGATGAGATAGACATGAGTATGTACAATGCCTAGCACACAAGTAACTAGGCTGTGTTCTTTTTCTTTCTCTGCCTGAAAGAGTTAAATATCAGGTATGTAAGTGGCTGACTCAGACAGGAAGTGACTACAGTGTGACCCTCACTGATAAGAAATTCCAACTATAAAACACTTTCCTAACAGAAAGTGGCTTCTGAGAGCCGGAAAGAGAAAAAAAGGGTCAATAATTCATAAATTTAGCTCTGGCATACTTGATAATGAATCTGTCATTCAGCAAAAACAATAACATAGTTAAAACTTAAAAAGTAGATTAAACATAAAATAAAAATGTGGAATATCTTAAAAAGTCATTTTAAGGAGAAGGAAGATAGATACAATTGTTTATTGTATTTGTTTATTTTCGCCTCGGGTGTCCTTTAATACTGGAGGAACATCTGGCTTCCTATACTGGAGGGACCAGAGGGTCTTCCTAATACTGTGGGCACAATTGCTTCCTATTCTGGGCTGGACACAATTTGGGGACGGGGTGCACTTTGGGATCCCCAACCTCTAGTCCTGGAAAACCTTGTCCTGGACCTGCTATTGAGCATCTGTGGGGCATCACCGAACAAAAGGTCTCTGACATCCACCAGCTTCATCATGGAGGAGGGGAAGAGGACTTCAGTGGTAACCTGTAAAGCTCTAGAGACTTCCATGCCCAAGAGAGTCAGGACAGCGTTGGGAAACAATTGTGGGCACACACAATATTGTCACTTTGGGCACAATTTTCATATTCTGTACTCACTTTTGTTGCTTGCAGTTTAGACATTTGTGGCTGGCTATGTGATGAGTTCTTTTGATGGGGCAGCAGATTTACAATTAGGCCCCATTCACACTTACAAAACGCAAAATGCTGGCGATTTAACGCTGAAAAAAATCACACAATTTTGCAGCGATCGCGGTTAGCGCTTCTATAGCAATGAAATCCGATCGCCGGGAAATCGCCTCAAAATGGTGCAGGTGACGAGTTTCTGTTTCGTGTTTGGGCGATTTGCGGCGATTAGCGCAAATCTCCCCGGTAAGAACGGGCCCATAGGGTTTCATTACACTACCACTTTTGAAAAGCGCTAGCGTTTGAGCGTTTTGCCTCACACATCAGTGTACAGCACTGTGTATACAGGCTGCCCCTCCTCACACATCAGTGTACAGCACTGTGTATACAGGCTGCTCCCCTCCTCACACATCAGTGTACAGCACTGTGTATACAGGCTGCTCCCCTCCTCACACATCAGTGTACAGCACTGTGTATACAGGCTGCTCCCCTCCTCACACATCAGTGTACAGCACTGTGTATACAGGCTGCCCCTCCTCACACATCAGTGTACAGCACTGTGTATATAGACTGCTCCCCTCCTCACACATCAGTGTACAGCACAGTGTATACAGGCTGCCCCCCTCCTCACACATCAGCGTACAGCACTGTGTATACAGACTGATCCCCTCCTCACACATCAGTGTACAGCACTGTGTATATAGGCTGCCCCCCTCCTCACACATCAGTGTACAGCACTGTGTACACAGGCTGCTCCCCCTCCTCACACATCAGTGTACAGCACTGTGTATACAGGCTGCTCCCCTCCTCACACATCAGTATACAGCACTGTGTATACAGGCTGCCCCCCTCCTCACACATCAGTGTACAGCACTGTGTATACAGGCTGCCCCCTCCTCACACATCAGTGTACAGCACTGTGTATATAGACTGCTCCCCTCCTCACACATCAGTGTACAGCACTGTGTATACAGGCTGCCCCCCTCCTTACACATCAGCGTACAGCACTGTGTATACAGACTGATCCCCTCCTCACACATCCGTGTACAGCACTGTGTACACAGGCTGCTCCCCTCCTCACACATCAGTGTACAGCACTGTGTATATAGACTGCTCCCCTCCTCACACATCAGTGTACAGCACTGTGTATACAGGCTGCTCTCCTCCTCACACATCAGTGTACAGCACTGTGTATACAGGCTGCCCCTCCTCACACATCAGTGTACAGCACTGTGTATACAGGCTGTTCACCTCCTCACACATCAGTGTACAGCACTGTGTATACAGGCTGCCCCTCCTCACACATCAGTGTACAGCACTGTGTATACAGGCTGCTCCCCTCCTCACACATCAGTGTACAGCACTGTGTATACAGGCTGCCCCCCTCCTCACACATCAGTGTACAGCACTGTGTATACAGGCTGCTCCCCCTCCTCACACATCAGTGTACAGCACTGTGTATACAGGCTGCCCCTCCTCACACATCAGTGTACAGCACTGTGTATACAGGCTGCTCCCCTCCTCACATATCAGTGTACAGCACTGTGTATACAGGCTGCCCCTCCTCACACATCAGTGTACAGCACTGTGTATATAGACTGCTCCCCTCCTCACACATCAGTGTACAGCACAGTGTATACAGGCTGCCCCCCTCCTCACACATCAGCGTACAGCACTGTGTATACAGACTGATCCCCTCCTCACACATCAGTGTACAGCACTGTGTATACAGGCTGCTCCCCCTCCTCACACATCAGTGTACAGCACTGTGTATACAGGCTGCCCCCCTCCTCACACATCAGTGTACAGCACTGTGTATATAGACTGCTCCCCTCCTCACACATCAGTGTACAGCACTGTGTATACAGGCTGCCCCCCTCCTCACACATCAGCGTACAGCACTGTGTATACAGACTGATCCCCTCCTCACACATCAGTGTACAGCACTGTGTATACAGGCTGCTCCCCTCCTCACACATCAGTGTACAGCACTGTGTATATAGACTGCTCCCCTCCTCACACATCAGTGTACAGCACTGTGTATACAGGCTGCTCTCCTCCTCACACATCAGTGTACAGCACTGTGTATACAGGCTGCCCCTCCTCACACATCAGTGTACAGCACTGTGTATACAGGCTGCTCCCCTCCTCACACATCAGTGTACAGCACTGTGTATACAGGCTGCTCCCCTCCTCACACATCAGTGTACAGCACTGTGTATACAAGCTGCCCCCCTCCTCACACATCCGTGTACAGCACTGTGTATACAGGCTGCCCCCCTCCTCACACATCAGCGTACAGCACTGTGTATACAGGCTGCCCCCCTCCTCACACATCAGTGTACAGCACTGTGTATACAGGCTGCTCCCCTCCTCACACATCAGTGTACAGCACTGTGTATACAGGCTGCCCCCCTCCTCACACATCAGTGTACAGCACTGTGTATACAGGCTGCTCCCCCTCCTCACACATCAGTGTACAGCACTGTGTATACAGGCTGCCCCCCTCCTCACACATCAGTGTACAGAACTGTGTATATAGACTGCTCCCCTCCTCACACATCAGTGTACAGCACTGTGTATACAGGCTGCTCCCCTCCTCACACATCAGTGTACAGCACTGTGTATATAGACTGCTCCCCTCCTCACACATCAGTGTACAGCACTGTGTATACAGGCTGCTCCCCTCCTCACACATCAGTGTACAGCACTTTGTATACAGGCTGCCCCCCTCCTCACACATCAGTGTACAGCACTGTGTATACAGGCTGCCCCCCTCCTCACACATCAGTGTACAGCACTGTGTATATAGGCTGCCCCCCTCCTCACACATCAGTGTACAGCACTGTGTATACAGGCTGCTCCCCCTCCTCACACATCAGTGTACAGCACTGTGTATACAGACTGCTCCCCCTCCTCACACATCAGTGTACAGCACTGTGTATACAGACTGATCCCCTCCTCACACATCAGTGTACAGCACTGTGCATACAGGCTGCCCCCCTCCTCACACATCAGTGTACAGCACTGTGTATACAGGCTGCCCCTCCTCACACATCAGTGTACAGCACTGTGTATACAGGCTGCCCCTCCTCACACATCAGTGTACAGCACTGTGTATACAGGCTGCCCCCCTCCTCACACATCAGTGTACAGCACTGTGTATACTAACTGCCCCTCCTCACACATCAGTGTACAGCACTGTGTATACAGGCTGCTCCCCCTCCTCACACATCAGTGTACAGCACTGTGTATACAGGCTGCTCCCCTCCTCACACATCAGTGTACAGAACTGTGTATATAGACTGCTCCCCTCCTCACACATCAGTGTACAGCACTGTGTATACAGGCTGCTCCCCTCCTCACACATCAGTGTACAGAACTGTGTATATAGACTGCTCCCCTCCTCACACATCAGTGTACAGCACTGTGTATACAGGCTGCTCCCCTCCTCACACATCAGTGTACAGCACTGTGTATACAGGCTGCCCCTCCTCACACATCAGTGTACAGCACTGTGTATACAGGCTGCCCCTCCTCACACATCAGTGTACAGCACTGTGTATACAGGCTGCTCCCCTCCTCACACATCAGTGTACAGCACTGTGTATATAGACTGCTCCCCTCCTCACACATCACTGTACAGCACTGTGTATATAGACTGCTCCCCTCCTCACACATCAGTGTACAGCACTGTGTATACAGGCTGCCCCCCTCCTCACACATCAGTGTACAGCACTGTGTATACAGGCTGCCCCCCTCCTCACACATCAGTGTACAGCACTGTGTATACAGGCTGCCCCTCCTCACACATCAGTGTACAGCACTGTGTATACAGGCTGCTCCCCTCCTCACACATCAGTGTACAGAACTGTGTATATAGACTGCTCCCCTCCTCACACATCAGTGTACAGCACTGTGTATACAGGCTGCTCCCCTCCTCACACATCAGTGTACAGAACTGTGTATATAGACTGCTCCCCTCCTCACACATCAGTGTACAGCACTGTGTATACAGGCTGCTCCCCTCCTCACACATCAGTGTACAGCACTGTGTATACAGGCTGCCCCCCTCCTCACACATCAGTGTACAGCACTGTCTATACAGGCTGCCCCCCTCCTCACACATCAGTGTACAGCACTGTGTATACAGGCTGCCCCCCTCCTCACACATCAGTGTACAGCACTGTGTATACAGACTGCTCCCCCTCCTCACACATCAGTGTACAGCACTGTGCAGGGGCGTAGCAATAGGGGGTGCAGAGGTAGCGACCGCATCGGGGCCCTTGGGCCAGAGGGGCCCCGAAGGGTCCTCCCTCTATCACAGTATTAGCTTTCTGTTGGTCCTGTGCTGGTAATAATCAAGTCTATAGATGCTTTAAATAGTAATAATCCTTAACAAACTGTTCCCCATCCCCTTCTTGCAACTCTGACACTGTAGTTGCCCTTAGCAGGTTTTGGTGCGCCATATCAATTGTTATGTATAGAGTGCTTGGGGGGGCCCATGTAAAACTTGCACCGGGGCCCACAGCTCCTTAGCTACGCCACTGGCACTGTGTATACAGGCTGCCCCCCTCCTCACACATCAGTGTACAGCACTGTGTATACAGGCTGCCCCTCCTCACACATCAGTGTACAGCACTGTGTATACAGGCTGCTCCCCTCCTCACACATCAGTGTACAGCACTGTGTATACAGGCTGCTCCCCTCCTCACACATCAGTGTACAGCACTGTGTATACAGGCTGCCCCTCCTCACACATCAGTGTACAGCACTGTGTATACAGGCTGCTCCCCTCCTCACACATCAGTGTACAGCACTGTGTATATAGACTGCCCCCCTCCTCACACATCAGTGTACAGCACTGTGTATACAGGCTGCTCCCCTCCTCACACATCAGTGTACAGCACTGTGTATACAGGCTGCCCCCCCTCCTCACACATCAGTGTACAGCACTGTGTATACAGGCTGCCCCTCTCCTCACACATCAGTGTACAGCACTGTGTATACAGGCTGCCCCCCTCCTCACACATCCGTGTACAGCACTGTGTATATAGGCTGCCCCCCTCCTCACACATCAGTGTACAGCACTGTGTATACAGGCTGCTCCCCCTCCTCACACATCAGTGTACAGCACTGTGTATACAGGCTGCTCCCCTCCTCACACATCAGTGTACAGCACTGTGTATACAGGCTGATCCCCTCCTCACACATCAGTGTACAGCACTGTGTATACAGGCTGCCCCCCTCTTCACACATCAGTGTACAGCACTGTGTATACAGGCTGCTCCCCTCCTCACACATCAGTGTACAGCACTGTGTATACAGGCTGCCCCCCTCCTCACACATCAGTGTACAGCACTGTGCATACAGGCTGCCCCCCTCCTCACACATCAGTGTACAGCTTGTGCATACAGGCTGCCCCCCTCCTCACACATCAGTGTACAGCACTGTGTATACAGGCTGCTCCCCTCCTCACACATCAGTGTACAGCACTGTGTATACAGGCTGCCCCCCTCCTCACACATCAGTGTACAGCACTGTGCATACAGGCTGCCCCCCTCCTCACACATCAGTGTACAGCACTGTGCATACAGGCTGCTCCCCTCCTTACACATCAGTGTACAGCACTGTGTATACAGGCTGCTCCCCTCCTCACACATCAGTGTACAGCACTGTGTATACAGGCTGCTCCCCCTCCTCACACATCAGTGTACAGCACTGTGTATACAGGCTGCCCCCCTCCTCACACATCAGTGTACAGCACTGTGTATATAGACTGCTCCCCTCCTCACACATCAGTGTACAGCACTGTGTATACAGGCTGCCCCCCTCCTCACACATCAGCGTACAGCACTGTGTATACAGACTGATCCCCTCCTCACACATCAGTGTACAGCACTGTGTATACAGGCTGCTCCCCTCCTCACACATCAGTGTACAGCACTGTGTATACAGGCTGCCCCCCTCCTCACACATCAGTGTACAGCACTGTGTATATAGGCTGCCCCCCTCCTCACACATCAGTGTACAGCACTGTGTATACAGGCTGCCCCTCCTCACACATCAGTGTACAGCACTGTGTATACAGGCTGCTCCCCTCCTCACACATCAGTGTACAGCACTGTGTATACAGGCTGCTCCCCTCCTCACACATCAGTGTACAGCACTGTGCATACAGGCTGCCCCCCTCCTCACACATCAGTGTACAGCACTGTGCATACAGGCTGCCCCCCTCCTCACACATCAGTGTACAGCACTGTGCATACAGGCTGCCCCCCTCCTCACACATCAGTGTACAGCACTGTGTATACAGGCTGCTCCCCTCCTCACACATCAGTGTACAGCACTGTGTATACAGGCTGCCCCCCTCCTCACACATCAGTGTACAGCACTGTGCATACAGGCTGCCCCCCTCCTCACACATCAGTGTACAGCACTGTGTATACAGGCTGCTCCCCCTCCTCACACATCAGTGTACAGCACTGTATATACAGGCTGCCCCCCTCCTCACACATCCGTGTCCAGCACTGTGCATACAGGCTGCCCCCCTCCTCACACATCAGTGTACAGCACTGTGCACAGTGTGAGCAGCGGCAGGCAGAGCACACAGTGGGTGTAGCTGCAGTGGGAGGGGGAGGGCTGCGCTGACTATAAGGAGCTGTCCACCATCTCAGTGCTGAACGTTCCTCCTGCGCTGGGAGTCGCGTCTCTCCAGCTGCTGCTGCTGATACTGTGGATGGTTGTGTGGAGGGAGAGGAGGAGGGGGATGTCTGCAGCCCAGCCTGGACTATCTGGAGGCTGCTGAGAGCCCGGGATTGTGTGAGCAGCGCAAGACACAGAAGATCCGGGATAATAATCCTCATACAGAGACTCCTCTGCCAGCCTCTGCCCACCAGCCTCACCTACAGCCATGGATTGGGGGACAGCCGCGTTTGGGGTCTTCCTCTACCTGCTCTGCTCTGTGTGCCGCTTGGGAACAGCAGCTGTGATCTGTAAGTGATGGGGAGAGCTGGGTGGGCAATGCTCAGGCATCTAGGTGTGGTGTTCTGGGGGTCTTCACAGCTGTGGATGTGAAGTTGCTGGCTTTGGTTTCTCAGAATACAACATACAGTAGTTGTGGCTCATTGACTTTCTGGACTCTGTAATTCTGTTTATGTCTCATCTGCTGAAGATGTTTAGAATTGGAAGCAGGTCCATGGTTGTCTATAGCCTGCTGATGGGTTATCCCTACCTATAGCTGCGTAGGTATTTTGGGTATCGTAGTACGTAGATGGGATGGCTGGAGCCATTGATGTTCATTGAGTCAGGAATGCCCTGTTATTAAATGCCTGCCCATGATTTTAAGCCCTGCATGTTTGTTTATTTCCAATCTATCTGGCACTGTCAGCAATTCTACGCATGAAAGTATTGGACAGCTTGTCTTCTTAATCTATTGATGAAATGGGCTTTTTACACCGCTGGAAGAAAACGAGCCGTTAAAATGGTCTGTATAGATTTGTCCAGGCGGTGAGCTGTGTGTAAAGAAATGTACGGATGTGAGGTTAAAGAGACCTCTATTGATTTAACCCTCTAGGAGGACAGGAGATGAATGCTGATGGGGCAAGAGAAGATGTTTAAGGGCTCATGAAGCCTCTAGACTTGGCCAAGATCAGTCAAGTCTTCAAAAGTTTATGGTGTGGTCAAGTTCTCATGAATCCTCCAAAAGCCATGGTTGCTGCAGTCAGTCTCAACCGAGGAGAGTTGTCTTACAGACTAACCTGCATCTAGGTGGCTTCATACCAGGCTCTCAAAGGATTCTTGGAGATGCTTGAGCTTTCTTGGTTGCAGTAGATATATCAAGTTGGACAGAGGACAAGTGCAAATGGGGACGCCCCATAGCTATTGATTGATCAGAAATAATACATTCCCATACCTAAAACAAATAACGGGGTATTTAGTCTTTCAGGCCAAATTGCCAACCTGCCAAAAGATGGCAATGGCACCAGTCTTTGCCTACTAATTGTATTCTCGCTTAAAAGGCTGGTACGGTGAAATAGGATGTGTTTCATTATCAGATGGTAATCTGTCTTCAGCAGTAAGTTTATTTATGGTCCATAATAATTGGTGGCATCGGCTTAAGAATATTGTTGACGACAGCACTGACAGAAGTAGACCACTGGATGTCACTGTTGGTCTTCCGCAAACTCATGTTGGTCTTCTCTTTTTTCCCCAACAAAACCCTAACCCAGTCAAAACAGAAGGAAGAGATAACATGCTGGATAAAGGGTCCTCTGCACAGAAAAATAAAGAGAAGCCTTTTATCTTACGCGGTAATAAGATATTCCTGTGCCAGCGGCCTGCGGAAAAAAATAAAATAAAAAAAAATAAACATTATTATCGTACTAATTGGCTTCCCTCCTTAAATGCAGCTTCTCGCCTGTGTGTATATAATCCCGAAACATGGGATGGAGGAGACGATACGAGACACTATGCGGGAAGAACACAAAAATTCAGTAAGGTTACAGTCTCGTAACAGAGATAAACTGATTCAATGAACAGATGCGTGTGGACCTCCCTGGCCTTGCATCTGCGATAAAGATTCCCCCCACCCTCTTCCCTTCCAGCCTTGGAATATCTTGTAAATCTGCAATATGAATATCCATATTTACTTGTCAAAGAGGTAATTACTGTAGAGATGTGTGAGGGATTCATTGCCCCTTTGAATAATTCATGGCTGTTCCAGATGGGTAAGGATTGTGTAGGTGGAGGGTGAAATAGAAAAAAAATTCAACAATATTTTATAAAACTACTTTAATTAGCTCCAGAGGGGTCTAACTCACCTTCATGTTGTATTACCACCAAAACTGGAGTGCAGTGTTTGCCCCGCAGACCCTAGAGTTCCTGCAAGCCCGTGTAGACCGGCACGCTGGTTGCCTGCCCCCGTTTCATGTTGACCATGTTGACCCTTGGGGGGTTTAGTTCACAAAGAATGCTATATGAGAAGATCATGTCTTCTGAATTTTTACACATTTTGTGCCACCTCTTTAGTAAGCCTTTTGCCATCATCTGGAGATAACATAAATCAACGGCTGTTTGTGTAAAGTGGCTTTGAAGGAGATACCAACATGGAACTTTTTTCTTTCGGGAATTATTTTTGAATTTAACCACTTCACCACTGAGGGGTTTTACCCCCTGACCACCAGAGCAATTTTCACCTTTCAGCGCTCCTTCCATTCATTCGTCTATAACTTTATCATTACTTATCGCAATGAAATGAACTATATCTTGTTTTTTCCGCCACCAATTAGGCTTTCTTTAGGTGGGACATTATGCCAAGAATTATTTTTTTCTAAATGTGTTTTAATGGGAAAATAGGAAAAATGTGGGGGAAAAAAAAATTATTTTTCAGTTTTCGGCCATTATAGTTTTTAAATAATGCATGCTACTGTAATTAAAACCCATGAAATTTATGTGCCCTTTTGTCCCGGTTATAAAACCGTTTAAATTATGTCCCTATCACAATGTTTGGCGCCAATATTTCATTTGGAAATAAAGGTGCATTTTTTTCAGTTTTGCGTCCATCCCTAATTACAAGCCCATAGTTTATAAAGTAACAGTGTTATACCCTCTTGACTTAAATATTTAAAAAGTTCAGTCCCTAAGGTAACTAATTATGTATTTTTTTTAATTGTAAATTTTTGAATTTTTTTTTAATTACAAAAAAAAAAAAAATGGGGAGTGTGGGAGGTAATGAGTTAATTTTTTGTGTAAAAGTCATTTATTTGTATGTGAAAAATGTGTAGGGTGTAGTTTACTATTTGGCCACAAGATGGCCACAGTAACTTTTTGCTTTATTGCGACCTCCAAGCCTCCTTCCGGAAGCTTGGAGGAAGAATAAGGAGGCTGGACACGTGAGTTTCTTCTCACAATGATCGCGCTGCCCATAGGAGAGCAGCGGGTCATTGTGGGGCTTAGATCAACGAACGGGAATGGATTTTCCCGTTCATTGATCTCCGGGCGAGCGGGCGGCGGCGGTTTTACTAGCGGCGGGCGGCGTGTTTACGAGCGGGAGCGCGGACAGCGTCGGGAACGCGGAAAGTACGTGTTTCTCCGTCCCTGGTTTTTAAAGGATGGAAAAAGGGGCGGAGAAATACGTACGCGCGGGGGTAAAGTGGTTAAGCACGTTCTCGACGGATCAGTGAATAATGGCGCACAGCGCCTATACATAAAAATGGCGCTGCATTAAAAATATACACATATCACTATTTATCGTTAGTACTGGTATTGTTAGTAATGGCGCACAGGGAAAAAAGAAGAAAAATGGCACACAGTAACGTTATTTTTAAATAGCGCCATTCACATGCCAGACGTTATTTCGCACAGTAACGTTATTTATCAATAGCTAACCTACATAAGCCAAACTGCAGAAGTTATTTCACTGCAAAATGGTGAATGGATTTAATGTAACACTGTCAAGCTTAGGGTTAGGCACCACCAGGGGAGATTTCGGGTTAGGCATCACCAGGGAGGTCTTAGGGTTAGGCACCTCCAGGGGGGTGTTAGGGTTAGGCACCACCAGGGGGGTGCTTAGGGTTAAGCACCACCAGGGGGATCTTAGGGTTAGGCACCTCCAGGGGGGTGTTAGGGTTAGGCACCACCAGGGGGGTGCTTAGGGTTAGGCACCACCAGGGGGGATCTTAGGGTTAGACACCACCAGGGGGGGGGGGTCTTGGGGTTAGGCACTACCAGGGGGTCTTAGGGTTAGGCACCACCAGGGGGGGTTTAGGGGTTAGGGATAGGGATAGAGAAGGTTCTGTGTGTTAACACTAAATAACGATAAGGCTTTAACGTTTAATAGCGATAAGCGACAAACGGAATAGCGGCAACACCGTGCGCCATTATTCGCAGGCGCCATTTTCAGATGGATCCCGTTCTCGAAAGGTTTAGGAAAACCGTCAAGGATTTAGAATTTGAGAGGAGATGGTCTACTCAAAATTACAGTCTTGGTGAATTAAACTCCTCAGTCTGAAAAGCCATAAATCAAGGATTACTTGGCAGGTCACAAAAGTGTAGTAATCCTCTTCAACCAACTAACCAGCGCCTGGTTTAGGTCTGATTCCGGTAGAGAGAATCTTGCTGGCTTGTTATAAGCTCCTGACCTTTTCCGTGAGAAGACGGATGTTCATTCCAATCTAGGTTATATTAAACAACACAATGTAATCCAGGGTATATTGAACGTCGTGTTTAGTAATCCTTGAGGCATGACCCATTTTCAAGCTCGCTTTTACCTCACCAAAAAAAAAACAATACAATGCTTCTCGCAATAAAGCCCGTAATCAGTCACTAGAGGTAATACAATCACTTAAGATTAACTAAGACCAGCTGTGCATTTCCACTTAGCTTTATATTACAGACACTTCTCGTATTACATCTGATCTGTGGGAAGTTGAGCAGCCAGTTGTACAGATGTTCAATCTTGCAGTAACTTGGACAGTTTCCGATTTCTTGTAGTCAAACCATTGTCTGTTATGTCTCATTCTTTGATGAGGCATAACATATGTTTGAATTGTTTTTTATGCATTTGGGAGCTTGTCAGTCTATCTCTCTCTCTCTCTAGAGCAGTTTGGGTGAAGATAATAATATACAGCAACGGTCAATGAGATGCAAATTATTTGGAGTTGCCGTAGGATTATGAAAATGCTGTATGTATGGTTTTTTTGCTGCTTTAAAGAGAATCTGTACTCTGAAATGCTTACAATAAAAAGCATACCATTCTATTCATTATGTTCTGCTGGGCCCCTCTGTGCCGTTTCTGCCACTCCTTGCTGTGATCCTGGCTTGTAATTGCCAGTTTTAGGCAGTGTTTACAAACAAAAGACATGGCTGCTAACCAGCTTGTGATAGGCTGAGAGGAGCTCAGTCTGTGACTCACACAGAGCCTGGAAGGGGCGTGGAGAGGGTGTGTATAGCTTCTATCCTATCACAGCAGAGCAGCAGATTCCTGCCTGAGTGCCTGAGCCTGACAAAGCCATCAGAGGAAAGAAGGTTAGATTATATAACAGAGATAATACAGCTACTGTGCAACTAGGAAAGGCTGCAGTAATACAGACCACATTAGAACAGGTATAGGAACTTATAGGATAGAAGAAATAAGGCTGAACATTTTGTTACAGAGTCTCTTTAAAATGGACCCATTAAATTCCACCATGCTAGGATGTGATTGGTCCACTTTCATGCTGCATTTAAAATGTGCCTAATCTTATATCAGCTCTGAATTAACGTAATTCCATTGGCCATCCCTAATGACAAGACAAGACAAAAGAAGTAACATTTATATTGCGCTTTTCTCCTGGTGGACTAAAAGCGCTTGAGCTGCAGCCGCTAGGGTGTGCTCAGTAGGCAGTAGCAAGATAAGCAGGGCTGCCACTGCACAAAGCCCTTCATAGTTACCTACAAGCGCATCGTCCTATCAAGTCTGATCAATTAAAGCAAATAAAAGTCTTTATTGAGCAAAAAATAAGCATGGAGAGCTTCATACTCTGACTGGGTTTCCTAGGACATTCCCCCACCCACCTCTGATATTGCAACAGTGACACACTGGTTGCATTGCGCAGGCTGCCAAACTAGGCCAAGAATCTTGTGTCTTATAAGTCTCAGTTCACTTTATGATGTACTAAAAAAATGGCCAGGATCACGTTCAGTAAAACAGCGCAGAAGAGCGATGCCATGCGCAGAATGCTTCTTCCTTGTCAGCCAATCAAAATGAACCTTGCAATATTGTCATTGCTGTACAGCCAGTTGTGTCAAGTTCCTGAACGACAGCATGATGCAGTTACTTCACTTCTGCTTGCTCCGTTTATAAGCCCAGAATAGGTACCATTGGCTATGGCTACATGGTCCAAGTAAACAATATGCTTCCATATTATCATGAAATGCAACCTTCTGTCAAATCAGACAGGTATGGAGAGATGCCATAATAGGAATAAGGACCTTGAACCTGCATGCTTCCTACCTGACCTTTTTGGCCTGATAAGGTGGTGGCTGGAGCTCAAAGGAGAGGCCATGGGACCTGCCAGACCAGGGCTGTGGAGTCGGAGTCGAAGAGTTGGAGCAACTTTTGGCAGGGGCGTAGCAATAGGGGTTGCAGAGGTTGCGACCGCATCGGGGGCCCTTGGGCCAGAGGGGCCCCCTAGGGCCCTCCCTCAACTGCAGTATTAGCTCTCTTTTGGTCCTGTGCTCATAATAATCACTTCTATAGATATTTTGAATGGTGGTAATCACAAACAAACTGTTCCCCATCTCCTGCTTGCACCTCTGACACTGTAGTAGCCATTGGCAGGTTTTGGTGCGCCATATCAATTGTTATGTATAGAGTGCTTGGGGGGCCCCATGTAAAACTTGCATCGGGGCCCACAGCTCCTTAGCTACGCCACTGACTTTTGGATACCTGGGGCCGTATGCAGTTCACTTTTTCACCTAAGTTGTCTCCTGGGAGATAATTTTTCATTTTCGATTTAAAATCATTTTCCAGCACTTTTCAACAAAAAAAAAGTACCAAAAAGTAGTTGAAAAAGTACTATCAAAAATATTTTAAGTATTTTCTTGCTTGCTGATGGCTTAAAAGGCATTTTATGGACAAGTTTAAAAACATCCCCTAGGAGAAAACTCAGGTGAAAAAGTGAATTGCATATGGCCCCTGGAGTCGTAGTCTGTGGTTTCATAAACTGAGGGGTCAGAGTTCTCCTTGGTTTATGTAAACACGGACTCCAACTCCAGGTACCACAAATTGTAACAAATCCGACTCCACAGCCCTGGATTTGTGTTCCTACTCCACAGCCCTGGTAAGTATTAGACTAAGGAGTTGGAGTTGGAGAAAGTTTGGGTACCTGGAGTTGGAAGTTTCATAACCAGAGGAGTCGGATGATTTTTGTACCGACTCCACAGCCCTGCACCTGACACCTACCTGGCTCTAATGACTTTCCTAGGTGGACTTTTAGGTGACCCAGCTGTACTGGCTGTATCAGAAACCACACATCTTTGTAGCCTGCATTGGGTGTCCCCCTTTTCTATGCCTTATAGGGAGCAGCATAGAGAAAACATTTACTTTGAGCCCCGGCATTCAGTACTTGTGCCACGCAGGGCAGACGCCTTGCTGCTTGTCATTCTCATGTCACAGTGAGTCTTCATTAGAAGAGATTAGTGTTTATTGCAGGCAGATTTATTGCTGGTCGATATTTTCTGTGGCTACTCAGAGCTTGCTTCATGTATCTGTAGCTGTAATAATAGCAGACTGTTATGTCCAGGCCTTACTCCAGCAAGGCCTGTAGATTATTATTATTATTATTATTTTTTATTTATATAGCGCCAACATATTCCGCAGCGCTTTACAAAGCACAATAAGACGACAAGGGGAACATAGATACAACTAACAAATATACAGCAGAGTTCCAAGCAGCACAAATATTGTTACAAAGACAGTAAACATTAGGAGGATGACCCTGCCCTTGCGAGCTTACAATCTAATGGGTAGTGGGGGACACACTAGGTAAGGGGGGTAGATTTAATAAAACTCTTTGAAAAACCTTCAGCTGTGAATCTGTTAACATGTTTATATGCCTTAAAGGGAACCAGAGGCCCCAGAAAAAAAGATTATATACATACCTGGGGCTTCCTCCAGCCCCATACGCACGGATCGCTCCCGTGCCGCCGTCCTCTGCTTCCTGGATCTGCCGCTATCTGGGGCCTCTGGTTTCCTTTAAAGAGAATTTGAAGTGAAAATAAACTAATGATATAATAATGTATATGTGTAGTACAGCTAAGAAATAAAACATTAGCAGCAGAGATAGGAGTCTAATATTATTTCCAGTACAGAAAGAGTTAAGAAACTCTCCAGTTGTTATCTATGCAAAAGAGCTTCACTGAACTCCCCAACTTTCACAGTGGCAGAGAGCTCTGTCTTCTGAAGCTTATTATCTCAAGTGTCTGTCTCTGTATTTTGTTTTTCCTTGCAGAGGAAAGTTCAAAAGTTCATTAGCCTGCTCTGTGAAATCATTTAGAATGCTGAGTGTAGTGTGTAAACTGCAAATATTAGAAAATGATGCAATGTTATTAAAAAAAAAACAACTACACCATATAACTGAAAATAAAAAAAATGAGACTATTTTCTTTGCTACTAATGTTTTAGTAACTATCCGTACTACACATACAATTCATTATAATAATTATTTTTTCGCTTCGGTGTCAGTGTCACCGTGTCAGTGTCACCGTGTCAGTGTCACCGTGTCAGTGTCAAGGATGCCTTGCACCCTCTTCTCTTCCAAAATGTAATAGTCCTTGTTGGCTGGTTGATACTTTTCAGGGCTGGGAACATAGTGGCTGTGTACATAGACTATTTTTTTAGGTGTTTGAGCTAAGTACCTGAAGCACCCTTAACCACTTGAGGACCCCCCTAAAGACCAGGCCTTTTTTTTGTAAAATAGGCCACTGCAGCTTTAAGGCCAAGCTGCAGGGCCGCACAACACAGCACACAAGTGATCCCCCCCCCCCTTTCTCCCCACCAACAGAGCTTTCTGTTGGTGGGGTCTGATCGCCCCTCAGATGTTTGTTTGTTTTTTTACTAATATTTATTAATTTATATATTTTTAATAAAAATGTGTATTTTACTGTAATTATTCCCACCCTCCCTCCCTACCTCTCCCCACCAGCCTATCACTGTGATCGCCTGTCATAGGCTTCAGTCTATGGCAGCGCATCACCTCTGAGCCGATGGTGGGGACAGCCGTGTCACACAGATGTCCCCAGTACAGCGCTGCTGTAGATCGCAGCTCTGTATGGGTAATTAGACGGCGGTTTTGCCATCTAACAGTCTCCTGAGCGGCGATCACCACTCAGCAAGCAGGAGATGCGTGTGCAGCCTGCGCACGATCTCCTGCAAATCAGAGCCCCAGGACTTTACGCCGATCGGCGTTAGGCGGTCCTAGGGCTGCCGCCGCAGCCACGCGCACTGATGTGATGCGATCGGCTAGAGGTTAAAGGACGCCTGAAATGAGAGACACTATACTCGTCCTGACACTTATTCAGCTGCTCCTTGTTGTACTTTGCCTGAGGAAGCGGGCGACAGACCCACGAAACGCGTTGCAGATGT